>NC_066618.1:236454827-236772148 GCF_025201925.1 Gopherus flavomarginatus
CAGGCAAGCCAGCAGCAGAACCAAATCAGAATTTTTAGCAAGGGTTACAGTACCAATTCCTGGCTTCAGAGGAGATATTCATGGAACTAAGGTAATGTTCATGTTGTTTTGGCACCTGTGTTTTCAGTGGCAGTCGAAGAAGCTCATAAATATGTGAACTACAAAATATTGTTAAAGGATGACTGATCATTTTTAATGTTTCAAAAATTCATTTCAGTTTGGGTTTGGTTTGAATTTTGGGCAGAGGTTCAGGTCTCTTTCTGTTCTGTGTGATCTGATTCATGATATATTTACTCAAATATGTGAATGTGACCTAATTTGTATATTTCTGAAGTAGGGAGGTCATTGCAAGATGAAGATGGAGTTTTCCCAGTTTCATAATCCTAAAGAAAATCATATGTCTCTGATCTTCCCTGTAAACTATACAGCCATTTCTTTCAATATCAATAGTTCCCAATGGAAGTAAAGAAAAGGTTTTTTTGTTTTGTTCTGGTTTTAAGCAGAAGATGTCTAGAATGGGATGATTCTTTTGGAAAGAACGGTTGCTTTTGAACCTGCTTACATTTCAAGAAGGACTGTGAAGTTCTTTCACTCTTTTTGGCATTTTAGGGAGCAGATTGAAATTGGAGGTCACAATTTGTTTTGAATCTGAAATGGAAAACTAGATATCAGATAGATCCCGAGGCTCGACTGGATGCCTTTTATATCAGAAGGAGATTATAAAATCAAAAACTATAGCACATCTTTTATATTTTGTTTTTAATCTAAACAATCAAAGCTTTACACAGACAGAACAGAAAAAGTTAAAGCGATGCCATCCTGGCCTGTTTTAACACTGTGTCAGGCTGTTAGAGAATACATTGTCTGCATATTTTATCCCACAATTACCCAACTTCACAACAATGGCATAAAGCCACTGTTTTTAATCACTGGGTTCCTTGTCATATTTTCTCATCAATTTGGGGGAAAAGGTAGAGAGGGAATAGCAGTTTGCATTAGACAGAAAAGTTTATTTTTTCCCTTTCCACTGGAGAAATTCATGTTAATTATTCTTCTGCACCTGCCTAATGGGGCTGAAGTAATTCAATTGTCATATTGTTGTAGACTGTTGCTTTGTGTAATGTATCACCCCTGCTGTTTCACTTAAAAAAATTCTATACTCCTCCATTATTCAGCAAGGCCTAATGATTATTCCAGCATTTGTACTTGCTGCACTGTTGTTTTGATTTTAATTGACTTCACTTTTTTAATTAAGTACATTGGTTTTAACACTGTTCTTGACATGCATGGTTTTGTCTTTATCAGTATTTGCTTCCATTTGCATTCCAGATGTATTGTCATTTTATTTAGATTCATTCTAAAAGAATAGATAGATACTCTGCAAGCTTCATCACCAACTCTAACAACTCATTTCACATATTATTCTTATCTAATGGTCTGAAAAATGTAAAAATATGCTGAAAATGTTAACTTTCTTTAAAAAAAGATAAATTGCTTTAACAATTTTTTTAAAAAGCAATGTTTGTATCATATCTTATTATAGTCTCTTACTTGCAAGGATAAACCTACTTTGTCTTCTATACAAGTTGGACATATCATCTCTAAACCATTTTTCTATGTTTAATTTGCGTCACACAGTGTTTCAGAACTATATTTGGAGAAGTTTACATAATTGATCTGCTTTCCATTGCACCTTCAAAACAAGGGGTGTTATTAGAAAGTTATCAGTACAAATGTGCACTACTGACCATGCAAAGTTATAGCCTACTATACACTTACTTTCATTATTTAAAATCAAGCAAGGGAAGATAATCTTTTTTAAAGGCTAGTTTATTTCTTCTGTTCCTTAAAGACCTAGTGACAGTACTTTAAAAATGCCCCCCCTAGCCTTTAAAAATACAGTAATCAATTGATCTATTATAGGCTCTATGTCCTTAAAGTACAACCTTAAACAAAATCCTGTTGCAGAACTCATTCAAGTACCCCCCCCTTTGAAAGTATTTATCACAGTACAGGCTAATAAAGAAAGGGCTACAGATGAAATTATTCTAGGAGCTTTTTTTAACTGTAATACTAGATGTTGCTGAGCTGAGCAACAGGATTATTGTCTGAACACGCTCACTGTAAATTTACAATGAAAAGGAACAAAACAATAATGCCACACAACTTTTACTGGCACGATCCAGCCTATGAAACTGTAAAGACAGTACACAGGCAGTTCATTATAGGGAAGATATTGTCTGAATGCTCACATTTCTATTTTGTTAATGGACATGAATGAATGGGATCTGGCTGCCGTTTGATCATTCAGGAAACAGATGGTGAGGATTTAAAAGTGGGCCGTGATGCCCTGTTGGGTGCAGCCTCCTTGCCATAGCACTGATTGGTGATGAGTCACCCAGCTTTCCTTCTGTCTGAGATTGTCCTTCTGCTTGGCGTTCTTGACCTGGGTTCTTCATTCTAGTGATGGCATGATTGAACAGTGTTAGGATAAGATTGTTGCAACAAGACAAGTTTTCACTGGCTTATGCAGGGCCCTACACTATCAAGCTGATAAAAAGATTAAACAGAGCCCCGTAAATATTCATATGTGTGCATATATGTTTTCTATAGAACTGTTAAAAGAACATTGTGGTGTACTGTTAATTAAGAAGATGCTAATGCTAGGGTTACTTATACAGCTTTTACTATATCTCCTTTTTGTATAATTCATTATAGCATTTTGTTACATGATCCAGCATTGCCAACACCAACTATTCAAAAATCATGGATTTGACACTCCCCAATTCCCAACATTGAATTTGTTTTAACAATCATAAGATTATAGAAGCCAACAGCTCTGGAAGGCTTTTTATTTGCTTGCTATATTTTGAGGCTTTACAGTTCAATTGGGTCACGTTTTCTAGCTCTTCTCCACAACCACGAGAACTAGAAACTTATGCTGTTGTTATCGTTGTTTTTAAATGAAAGCTGAGAGTCTTATGTAATCACTTCACTCCAAGATCTGGGGCTTTAAGAAAAATACCAAATATCATAAGCCCTGTGATGAGATGAGATTGAGCAACATTGTGCAATCACAAAATATTTGTCAAGTAATACAGCAGACACTTTTTTTGTGACAACCTTGTAGTACTGCATAACTCTCTGAAAGTCATTTACATGCAAGGTGCTCAGTGATTGAAGCAAGCACTCCTACAGACACCTGCACATTTTATACACAAAGCAGTGGGCCACAGACACTTTCCTGCTTTGAACTGATGGGTACACTTTATAAAGTGCACATGGACCACTTCACAATTACAAGATGGATAGAGAGTGAGGCACTTTACAGGCTTAGCAGAAATGACATTTAGATGCCAAGATGATGAGGAATCCTAGGGGGAAAAAAACCCTGTACTGTGCATGACCAGTAACTCTCCAATCAAAACCAATTTCCTCAGGACCAAGAAATGAATACATAATTGGGAAGCTGAGGCAGAAAATGGCTTAGAACCAGAGAAGGGCATAGCAGGGGAAATGGAAGTGAAAATGCTTCATTTCAGTGATGGGGAGGAAATGGTTAGGAAAGGATTTGGGGCAGTACTGTGGGAAGGTCAGCAAGAGGGAGAGGTGCCTCATTTTGTTGAGAAATGGGAAAGGAACAGGTAAGAGGAAGGACGAGCTTCTGGTGAGTGTGGAAACGAGAGCAGTTAAGTTGTTTTCAGTTTGTTGAGGTCAAGAAAACCCTGTAGGAGAAGGGAGAATGAATATGAATGTATAGAACATTTGAGATGAATATATCAAACAAACAAACAAAAAAGCAATCCCCAATTACAATTGTGGTTCTTGTGGGGGACAACTTTGCTACCACTCCTATGCATATTGCTTCAGTGACATTTTTAGATATAGAAGTAAAAGAAACTCCAGTCTCACAGTGTAAATATTACAGAAATAATTGTGACTTGATTTAATGATCCTCCTGGAGTATGTAGCAAGTCACTGGGGATGGACTATGTTTATTTCCTTTACTCCAAGAGTCTGTAGTTGCCTGGTCTTTAGAAATATACCAATTGATATCACCTCTTAGCCTGTAAATCTACAGACCACAAAGACGGATTTAAAAACAGGTGAAAAAAAACAAGTTTGTATCAACAATAGGCCCTTAGATTTTCTACTTGACACACTGCTCCTGTTACAATGAATTGTGTCAAAAACCAAAATGAGAATATTCAGTGCTCCAGCTTTGATCATCTCATGTTTAGGAGATGCTTCTTGTTTAACCTAACAACGTGACTTATTTTACCCAAACAATGTGGGGCAATGCGTGTGTAAATGCACACGTGTGGGATTTAGCACTATGCAAAGCCAGCAGTGCCAGAAAGGACAACTGGAGAGGGCCTGCACTGGCACAAGAGATCCACAACTCCTGGCACTTCACCAGGCAGATATGTCCCAGTGAAGCAGATATCACAATTTAGGCCCAGGTCCTGCATCAAATTACGGTAATTGAAGCAGACACCTGGCCCAGGCAAAGACCCACCAGAGTCAATGGAGCTCAGCATCAATACAAACAGATGAACTTGCAGTCTTGAAGGATCAGGGCTTTAGTGAGTCCAAATGAACAGAGTAATCTGAGAATATGTATGTCAGTTTATACAGCATCTTTCATCCAAAAGCATATTACAGATTATATACATGCAGCACCATTGAACTGCAGCAGTTTCTGGAGAGGGCAGCAGAAGGCAGATGGTACACAGAATGCTGTACCACAGTGACAAGATAGGGTTAGTGAAGTGGCTTGGAAGCACTCTTACAAAATACATCAGGAGCCCAGCTTCAGTTTGTAAAGTCTGGGTTGCTGAAGCAGCAATGCCAGAAGTGTCTCTGAGCCCAGAACATGAAAGGCCCCCCACAGTGCTGCCACGGGGCAGAGGCAGGCTCCCAGTTCAATGGATGCACCATGATAAACTGCCACGGGTACGTTGCCCACCCGCAGCAGCACCCTCCACAGTGTCACCACAACACTAATCCCAGCCTGGTGTAAAGGGGAAACCCCGGCGGGGAAGAAGGGTCCTGAGAACGAACCTGCCCCGCACTCACCCCTGCAGCAGCAGCTCCTGTCCTGCGAGGCCAGGCCTTGCTCCCCTCTCTGAGCATTGTGACCTGGTGCACATGACAGAGGGCAACTGGGCCAAACCTGAGTGTCATTGCAACCCTATGTGGCAGATTGCAAGGCCCAGAACAAGGAGTTAAGCCCAGACCACTGGGACAGGAGCCGCTGCTGCAGGGCAAGTGCCAGGCATGCTCACTCGCTAGCCGTGCATCCTGCTGGAGGTCTCCCCTCTGCCCCAGCCCAGGAGAAGTGTATATTTGCCTGATTTTGCAGTCTTGGTTTCATTTTTATGTGGGTGCAGTTGAACCCGTGAACCCACAGTGAAGTTGCCTCTGTGCTGCTGCCTCGATAAAGTGGAGAAATGAGGCAGCAGTGCCACAAGAGACCTTCAGGCACAGTGCCTTGGTACAGAAACAGCGGGTCCATTTCTCTCAGTCCCCCTGCACAGCTCTGGTCTCACTGATCACAGGCCTACCTACTTCCATGCACCAGTATTTTTCCCAAGCCCCTGCCCCTCAAGCCCTCACTAGTCCTGCTATGCCTCCCAGGCTCCTGATAAATCCAGCTCAACCTCTGTTACTCCCAAATGCCTGCTCACTCTACATACCACTGCTCCCACATCCCTGCTCACTCATATGGTTTCCAGAGCCCCATTTTTCTCCCACAAGCCCATCCCATTCCCCCAGCCAGAGCTGGGACTCGCTAGGGGTATATCCACAGTTGGTGAATTGGGAAGCAGGCTAGCAGTCTCAGAAGACAGAAGCAGCTGACAGATCAGAGCAGTTCTGCCAACTTGAAATAGTTATTTCTGAATACAGGGAACAACTCCTTATGTGTTTAATTGTAAAATTTCATGGGACCTATATCCAAGGTATTTGCTGCATGTCTGAGAAGTTTGGAATTTGGGGCGTGTACTTCTTTGCCTACGCCTCCCCCCCCCCCACCAAAAAAAAGTAAGGCAAACTGGGCAAAATCTCAAAAGGAGATAATTGGAAAATGTTAGTATTTCATGAAAAATAAAGTACATAAAAAAGTCAGCTCTCCCATGAAGGATTGTACCAGATTTGAAAACTAAATTCAATAAATATGAAACTGAGGGATTTTAGTCACAAGTCTTTACCATGGAACTGCTGCTGCTACCTCCATAATAATATTCTCACTTTCTCTTTCTCTCATTCTCATATTTGCATTTTCATGTGAAACTTGCAATTGTTTAGCGATGTAAACTGATCATTTTACTAGAGTTTTCTTATTTAAAATTTACCATGTTTTTATATTATCTTAGACACACACAAAAATACTATTCTGTTATTAAGAAAGCTGTGCTCGACTGAATCATATTTTTAAGGTTCAGTAATTTTCACTGCTTACAGTTAATTATGTACAATGTATTCAAGTAGACAAATTCCAAATGGTACTGAGCTATCTTTTAATGTTAACTATGTATTTTATGGACTCATTTTCCTTGTATACACTTTAAATATTTCATTATTTTCTTTTACTGTTGCTTTTAATGTATTTTTTAAAACAATAGATGCTTTGGCCCAGAGTCTTAAAAATTAGATAAGCATACTATTGCTATAAATATTGCAAGCAAATACTATTATCTCCGTTCATATAAATTGATCAGCATTTCATTTATAGTTTAAAATTCTATTATCATCCATTAAATTCTTAGACAGGGAAAAACTAATTCTGAGATACATTTTTCTCATCCATGTAAATGGAAAAATCCTATAAATATTACTCTGTATTCTTTTACATCATGTTAAAACAATAGACTATTGCTTTTCAGAGGGACTCATGTTTTAGCCCACGAAAGCTTATGCCGAAATAAATTTGTTAGTCTCTAATGTGCCATAAGGACTCCTTGTTGTTATTGCTAATAGTGTTTGCAATTCCAGTTTCAAATATTTTCTGTAAGCTCTAATAAATATGTATATTTAGACTTCTGATGGTTAAAAAGAACAGGAGTTATGCTAATTAGTGTATTTATACTATGTGCAAGAATAGCTAAAAAGCTAAAGACTTTCAGCTGAGATCAAGTTTGTAAAAATAACTCATTTACTTCAGTCAGAAAGCCTACCAACCAAAAAAAAGCTTGGAGAATATTATAGCTTTCTCAGAGAAGAAAATGTTTTCTTGGAAATTCCAAGATAAAGTTCCTTTTTACAAGCAAAACAAAACAAAACAGAACAGAAAAATTAAGGTAAACTAATATGCAGTGAAGGTCACCCAGATAATCTTAACTCTCTTCCCAATCAACACTACGAGACTGACTAGAAACTCTGGGACAAACTTCTCTATCACACAGACATATCCCAGTGACCACAAAACTGCACTCAGTCTAACAGATCTGTGCATATGGATTAAGGTTGTTTCAGTTCATGATAGTCTCAGGGTGGTACGATGGGACATCTGAGCTTGTCTGAGTGACTTTAAATGTGCATTTGCGTACTTTTAAATGTTTGCTTTCCAAGTTGTACCTTAGAATTACGATGGTTTCAAACTTTCTTTTTTCTTGTTCTTGGTTGTTGTTGTTGTTTTTTCAGGATGAGAGAGGGAAGTTATTTTTGGAAAATTACAATGTTATCCTGACTGTTTTGGCTGAAGCTTTAGATTCTTTTAATCTTAATATTAAAAATACTGGAACTTTTCAGCATGGAAAAGAGATGACTAAGGGGAGATAATGATAGAGATCTGTAAAATCATGACTACTATGGAAAAGGTGAATAAGGAAGTGTTATTTACTCAGTCACATAACACAAGAACCAGGGATCACCCAATGAACTTAATAGGCCACATGTTTAAAACAAACAAAAGGAAGTACTTCTTCACACAACACACAGTAAACCTGTGGAACTCATTGCGAGAGGATGTTGTGAAGGCCAAAACTATAACTGGGTTCAAAAAAGAATTAGATAAGTTCATGGAGGGTAGGTCCATTAATGACTACTAGCCAGAATAGTCAGGGATGCAACTCCATGCTCTGGGTATCTCTGGCCTCTAACTGCCAGAAGCTGTGAGTGGATGACAAGGAATGGATCACTCAATAATTGTCCTGTTCTGTTCATTCCCTCTGCAGCACCTGGCATTAGCCACTGTCGGAAGAAAGAATACTGGGCTAGAGGGACCATTGGTCTGACCCAGTATGGCCGTTCTTATGTAATTATAGGTTCACAAAGGGGTTTTGGTGTGGGTGGGGGGTTGTTTGGGGTTTTGTTTGGTCTGGGAATTTCCTTACATTTTAAAAGATGAGTAATAATTGCTCTGTGACAGGAATCCCTGTAGGATTTACAAACCATGCAGAGACTCCTGACCTTGCAAACCATACAGGAGTGTCCTTCCCAGACAACTTCCCTCTCATTCCCAGTGCTGGGTACATTTCCCCATGAGGTTTTCCCTCTTCTACAACTCCCAGATAGGCCTCTCTTATCCTTCTTGTGGTTCCTCCATATAATCATCAACAAAGAGTCCTGTGGCACCTTATAGAGCTTATAGGTTGGAGCAAATGCAGTTGTACCTCAGTGTTTGGCTGTAGACTATGGATCATGTGGTATGTCCTGAATGGAAGCTGGAGGCATGAAGGTAGGCATAGCGATCGGTGAGTTTTCAGTTTAGGGTGGTGTTAATGTGACCATCACTTTTTTGTAGTGTGGTGTCTAGGAAGTGGACCTCCCATGTAGATTGGTCCAGGCTGAGGTTGATGGTGGAGTGGAAGCTGTTGAAATCGTGTTGAAATCCAGAGTCTCCTTCCCATGGGACTAGATGATGAAGATGTCATCAATGTAGCGTAGGTACAGCATTTGCTCCAACCCCTCAGATAGAAACCAACACCTACATGATCTTCACCAAGCATTCTCAAAACTCCGATACTCACACGGGGAAATAAGGAAACAAATCAACAGAGCCAGACGTGTACCCAAAAGCCTCCTGCTGCAAGACAAGCCCAAGAAAGAAACCAACAGAACGCCACTGGCCATCACCTACAGTCCTCAGTTTAAACCTCTCCAACATATCATCAGTGATCTACAACCCATCCTGGACAATGATCTCTCGCTTTCACAGACCTTGGGAGGCAGGCCAGTCCTTGCCCACAGACAACCCACCAATCTTAAGCATATTCTCGCCAGCAACCACACACCGCACCATAGCAACTCTAACTCAGGAACCAATCCTTGCAACAAACCTCAATGCCAACTCTGCCCACATATCTACACCAGCAACACCATCACAGGACCTAACCAGATCAGCTACAACATCACCGATTCATTCACCTGCACGTCCACCAATGTTATATACGCCATCATGTGCCAGCAATGCCCCTCTGCTATGTACATCGGCCAAACTGGACAGTCCGTACGTAAAAGGATAAATGAACACAAATCAGATATTAGGAATGGCAATATACAAAAACCTGTAGGAGAACACTTAAACCTTCCTAGCCACACAATAGCAGATTTTAAGGGAGCCATCCTGCAGCAAAAAAACTTCAGGACCTGACTTCAAAGAGAAACTGCTGAGCTTCAGTTCATTTGCAAATTTGACACCATCAGCTCAGGATTAAACAAAGACTGTGAATGGCTAGCCAACTACAAAACCAGTTTCTCCTCCCTTGGTGTTCACACCTCAGCTGCTAGAAGAGGGCCTCATCCTCCCTGATTGAACTAACCTCGTTATCTCCAGACTGTTTCTGGCCTGCATATTTATACCTGCCTCTGGAAATTTTCACTACATGCATCTGACGAAGGAGTATTCACCCACGAAAGCTTATGCTCCAATACATCTGTTAGACCTCTAAGGTGCCACAGGACTCTTTGTTGCTTTTTACAGATCCAGACTAACACGGCTACCCCTCTGATACTTGACACCATATAATCATCTGCATCAATGAGTAGTGTGCAGACTACCTATGGAGTCATGGCAACTTTGCAAAGCATATATCAAAATGTGTGTGTGTGTGTGTGTGTGTGTGTGTGTGTGTGTGTGTAGTGCACAATTAGTTCAAGGCCAAGTTTTTCAAAAGTGACTGATTTTGGCTGTTTCCTTTTCTGAATGCTCAGTTTGACACTCCTTTAAGCTCTTTTGCAAATTCTAGCCAATGTGACTGATAATATATATATGAGAGACCAGGTGGGTGAGGTAATATCTTTTATTGGACCATCTTCTGTTGGTGAGAGAGACTAGCTTTCAAGCTCACACGTAGCCAGACCTGAAGAAGAGCTCTGTGTAAGCTCAAAAGCCTGTCTCTCTCACGAACAGAAGTTGGTCCAATAAAAGACATTACCTCACCCACCTGGTCTCTCTAATATCCTGGCCCAGCATGGATACAACAACACTGCAGTGTAACATGTATAGCAGGGCCTGGCTCAGTTCCACAAATGTATTTAGGAGCCTAACTCCCATTCATTTCAACCAGTGCCTTGGCTCCTATGTAGGTGAGGTTTGGTGGTGCAGTGTTGCGTGTGGGCTTTTTCTATCCATTGAGTAATTTGTTTTTTTTAAATAACATTTTTGACCCCATAGCGGAAGGGATGGGACCTGCCGTAAGTAATTAAGTCTACAGGCGCATGGCTGCTTACTTTTCATTGCAGTAGATAATCAGAATGCTGTTGCTCAAGTGTAAAATGCAGAAATAAACGACCCTATATAATACAGCTGGAGTTTTCATTTTAAAAACTATTAGTGCAGAAGAACAAAAGTAGGGAGCCCAGCACCCACTCTGGAATTTCAATGCGCAGGATTTTTAACATATTTTGAGAGGCAATCTGAATATAAAACAGAACAAAATTCAATAATCTGATATTTAAAATGACTGATTAGATCAGAACTCTAAGTACGTAACCTCCCTCATTGCTGCTTTGAAAGCGGCATCTTTGTACACATTCTCTGATTCGTTTTGTAACTTACAAAGCACTAGTGTTTAATAAAGTGGAAAGTTTATCCTCCATACACAGAATAAAATTGTGATTACCGGAGGAAAGTCTAATTACAAAAGATCCTATTTTAAAAGTTTGATTTCAGAATCTCAGAAGAACATTTCCTAGAACAGTATTACTCTAACTTCCAGCTGATAGAAGTTATAAGATGATCCACTAAATTGCCTGTTTGGCCTAGAAATTTAATGTTATTGTTTGTTGTTACTGGTACTACGGTTGTGCTTAAGGCCTCAAACAAGATTGGGGTCTCATTGTGCTAGGTGTGTACAAATATAGTAAGAGGCACTCCTTGGCCTAAAAAGCGTATGCAGTATAAGGTAAAAGAAAAACAAGGGAAGGGGAGTTGGACACAGCATACAAGCACAGTGGTCAAGTTGGTGAGAAAAACACATCTTGTTAGCTCCATTTGTTCTGGCCTGGGGCAGATGACATAGAAAGGCTGGAGGTGAGGGATATTATAAAAATATATATGATATTTACACACATTAAATAGTAATAATGTTAGGAAACTAGGCAATGGGAAAATGCCAAGTTCTGCAGATTTTTTTCTCAATGCTGTGAACCAGGCTAAAATATATCCTCAAGTGGATGAATATCCCAGCAGTTAGAAACAATGCTAGAGGCATCATTACAATTTAGAAAGATGGTTGATGAAAGGGAGTTCATTGTCCATTTACAGTAGCTTGTAGAGTTGTTTTTTAACTTGGTCCATATTTTTAGTCACTTTTTTCCTTTCTTTTACTAGGCCTATCTCAACACTGCGTCCTTAGGAATCTGTGGCCTCTTTCTTTTTCAAACAATACTGCATCAGTATACTCACTACCTGATTAATTTGGTTCCCTTTGCACCAAAGCCCATTGAACTCAGAGGCCCCAATCCTACAATGTGGGCAAAGGGGTTTGCTCCTACAGAACTCATGGCAGGTTTGGAACCAACAGGTGTCTTTCCATTGACTTAGAAAGCCTTTGGCTCCAGCCCATTTGGGATCAAGAACATCATCAATGTCCTAGTCTCTTTATTCATATCTGGAATTACAAATAGAAGAAGAAGAAGATGGGAGGATCTTATCGATACAACACTCTTTTGTAAGCAACCAGTCTATTGGTTCCTTGGCTTCCCTAGCTGTAAAAATGAGGATAAGGATACTGATCTTCTTCATAAAGCTTCTTTTAGATCTGTGGATGCGAAGCTCCAGATAAGATGTAGGTTTTAATAATTATTTATTATTATTATTATTATTATTATTATTATTATTATTATTATTATTATCTGTGTCCTTGTGCATTGGTGCAGTTTCTCAATCATAATACTAGTCATTTTAGTGTGCACTTTGTTTCTGCCAACATTTGAGTAACCTCCCTCTCCTAAGAGGATCTCTCAATCTCTTCCCTGACAATGAACTCTGGAGCAGATGATCACGTGAGTAACATTCAGATTGAGACCAAGTGATACATCAAGTTGTATTTTTTTTAAACTTTAACCTTCATTTTACCTGCCTCCTGACATAATCATTCTGCTTTGCAGGAGATGAAAAACAGTCATTTGCTTCTGCAATGACAAAACTGGCAAAAAGGGATTTTTCTCATGTGCTCTCTCTCTGTCTCAGTGATGTATTTGAAATTGGTGAAAAGGGGTAATTTGTCACTTTTGCTCTAGGTACATTGTTTTGGCACAACTCTGAACCCTAACAGAAAGATCTCAACATGTCTAGAATGATGCTTGTTATACAAATATAGCCACGTCTCCACACAAAGATCTGCTGTATGCAGCTGTAAAAGAATAAGCCTCTGCTGCACTACTTCTACTTCCATTTGACAAACATAAAAAGCCCAGGGCATTGGTGTTGGCTTGTACATCATACCATTGAGAGTTTCATTATAATTATGTGGTCTAATGTAAGCCCATGAATTTGCAATGATGAACTCTGTAGCAGAGGACCTGTACTGTACACTTCAATTTTCACTTCAGCAGGGCTACATTCCATAGCAAGCTTTGCTTTGTGCAGCATGATTGATTCAGTGGATTTGAGTGCAGGGTCTTCCAGGTCAGAGTCGACTGCTGAAATTCTATGGTGTTGGGCTGTCAGAAAGCCTGCAAACCACATTTTGAGCATTATTAATGTACTCACCCTGAACATCATGCAATCAGAAATGTAAGTCCATTGGAAATACATTTTGAAATGACTATTTCTTTAAGCAAATCTAACTAGAAAGAGAAGAGGATTTTAAAAACAAGCTATAAAAGGAACATTTGACACAAAACAGGTTGACATAGATTCAACCCTGGTGTAAATTCACTGTTACAAGGAAGGCTGTCCGCATGACATTTCCAGCACAATCAAAGAGTGAA
Organism: Gopherus flavomarginatus; assembly: GCF_025201925.1. Taxonomy (NCBI): domain Eukaryota; kingdom Metazoa; phylum Chordata; order Testudines; family Testudinidae; genus Gopherus; species Gopherus flavomarginatus. Next base: position 236,468,208 of record NC_066618.1, read on the forward strand.
AACAATGCAAAGGGTAGTGTGATCAGGCCCATTATCTCTAAGCACTCTGGCCCCAGATTGTTCCATTAAGGTACAGCTCTCAGTAGGAAGCTATGTGGGGCTGAATCACCTGCCTCAGATATGATGCTTAAAAGAATTGGCTGAGGAACTCTTGGAATCTCTAATGTTGATTTTTAACAAATCTTGGAACAGTGGGAAAGTTCCAAGGGTCTGGAGAAAAGTTAATGTTGTACCAGTATTTAAAAAGGGTAAGCAGGATGACCTGTATAACTATAGGCTGGGTAGGCTGAGACTGGTCATGGGCAAAATCATGGAAAGGCTGATCTGGGATGGAGTCAGTAAAGAACTTAATGATGGTAGCATAATTAATGCCAATCAACATGATTTTATGGAAAATGGGTCTTGTCAAGCAAATTTGATATACTTTTTTGAAGTGTTTACAAATTTAGCTGTGTTAACAATATAGTTAGACCACCGTAAGGCTTTTGACTTAGGGTATGTCTACACTGCAATCAGGAGGTGTGAGTGCAGCATGTATAGACATTCCCAAGATAGCTTTAATCTAGGCAGTGCAAATACCAATAGCATGGAGCATGGACTTCAGCGTGGTCTAGCTCCACTAATAAGTATCCAGGGCCCAGGCAGGCTTGGGTAGTGCTGCCACAGCTGATGCTGTTGGTACTCATGCTAGCTAGATTAAAGCTAGTTCAAGTATGTCTACCCATGCTGTGGTCACACCTCCAGTTGCAGTGTAGACATACCTTCAGTCCCCATGACATTCTGATAACAATAATTAGCTCCCAGAGAGGTGGGCAGCTCACTCATGCACTCTTCATGGGTGAGACAGCTGGCCAGCTCCACAACAACCCATGGGTCATTGGGAGCTAGGGGTGGGCGGGGGGTGGAATGGGGCATGAGGTAAGCTACTAGGGAGCCTGGTTAACCTGCGAGGTGTGTAACTGAGGAGGCTTGGAGGGTTTACCTGGAGTGCTGCTCCAAAGCCAGGGGCTCTGAAAGCTTTTATACCCCAAGCTGTGCAGCAGCCTGCCAGATGGGTTGTTGCTCAGAGCTGGGAGCCTGGAAGCACTGAATCTGAGATACCATATCTGGCAGGCTGCCCCAGAGCTGTCCAAGAGCTGGGAGTCTGGAAACCCTGGGCTTTAGCGATCAGAAACTTTTTTAACCATCACATTTTCTTCCCTTTTCCAATACCACTCACTCTTCCTAATAACCCACTGGTACCTTAAGGTAAAGGAATAATAGAGCTAGGTCAATGCCTTCCCTGACCCATCAACAACTATGGGCAAATCCACCAAAAATCTTGCAGCTTCTTTTACTGAGTCATCAAATAGAACAGCAAGCTGTATTCCAGCTATGCACAGTGTGCTCACTGTTCTAGCTGCAAATAACACCCCTGTACATGCCAGTTTCTTTATTTAAAAAGGTGAATTAGCAGAGAGACAAGAGAGAGAGAGAGTGATAACTACAACATTTTTTTCTTTTTTTCATGCACATATGTTAGCTTTTTTTACATGTTATTTTAGGTAGGAGATTCACAGACAGTTATTCACATCTCTATTTTCTTTTATTTCTTTATTAACTTTAAATTGGCTTGTGAACTTGGTGAGTTCAGTTATTTTTTTTGTTATAAAAATATGCTGGCTAATCAAGTAAGTTTCATCCCACTTTCTTGGCTTTATTTAGAAACTGTAAATAGTTTTGGTTTCTAACACAATCATTCTTATTTCCTAAAATGTCTTCAAATATTTTTGGGCAAAGAAAAAAAATACTTGTTTTAGCCAGATCAAACTTTTCAGCTAATAGAGCGGGGTATTTCATTTGCACAAACAAAAAGAAAAGCCAACCCATAAAGCTCAGTATCTTGCACTGTAATTCTTGAGCTGAACACTTTCAGATACATTAAATGTTTTACCAAAGTGTATGCAAAGGGAAGGGGCAGGAAAAAACATATTCACTGAATACTGACTAAAATTCAGCACCTTCCTTGAACCTTTCAGGTTGCTTGGAATTGTTTTCCATATTCCAACTTCCAGTATCTGTCTAGTCCCAGCATTTTCAGGTAAGAAAGACTGAAATAAAAGGGCAAGGAAGTTTAAATGTCAGCAGCCCCCAAAATAAGGGCATTTTAAAAAAATCAGAAAAGGAAAATAATTGTAGAAAGCATTCCATATGACTGTTACCATTCATTTTTCATCATTCACTAGAAGTAGCAAAACCCCCTCTTATCTCTTCAAGGTAACTTTTTATTTTATAAATGTAATCTACAGACTGATATTAATTCCAATAAAACTTTGATGTCATCCCCTGTAGGAGTTGTGGTCTAGTTTTTCCAACTCGCTTCATCAGAGTCTATAGCAGCAAAGACAGAATTTCTAAATTGCCAAAAGATCCTGGTTTAGGGCATTTATAGGATAAAACTTTTCAATTAGGACGAAAACAACCACTACACAATAGCTTTTACAGGCTCACAAACTACCATACCACCCAAGATGTTAACAAGCTGGCATGTTTTGAGCATCAAAGATAGAGAGGAAACTGTGTTTACATGTTTGGCACAAAAACTAGTGAGGAAAGTCAATTGGCCCTTTGTCTTGAGGGTCTGAAGAGCTGAGCTCTAATGTTTGGTTTCTTGGTTGGCACTAGTTCAAGTAATCACTCGTGTCCTGACAAAGCAGCACTTGTGTTTTATTAGTGGCCATGCTGAACTCTCCTGTCTGGGCTGTGTTCTCTCTCAATAGAGTGCTGCACCAGAGGGCACACTTATTTGAAAACACTAAATCAGAGCATGATGATCTTTGCCCGACAAATGAAACTAAGAGAACAGAAAAGAAATGTTTACAGCAGCTCTCCTTTTGTTAAAGGGAAGTGTGGAGACAACAACTAGAGTGTGTAGAGACTTTAGAAATGCCAATGACGAAAACAGCAAAACTTTTTTTCATATACGTTGGACAATATTTTCAGAACCTGTTGCATTCCATTGTGTGATATCTTCAAAATCAATGTGGTGGAAAGATGAAACTTGTTACTCACAGTATGCAGTGTGGTCATAAGCATTTTTAACTGGTAGGCTCTGTCTGGCATCAATGGAAATCATGTAGGTGCAAGAAGAAGTAATACATTCCAAGGAGGCTGGGAAGCATTGTTTCATTTTCTTGAATCGGATGATGGGCATACCTCAGCAGGTTTGTAGATTATGTTTTGTTAAACTCAGAAGCAAACGTTGAGTATTTAAGAAATCCTGTAAAATTCAGCTGGAAACATCATGAGACTGGGCTTTCTTATGAAATTGCTAGTATACCCTGCTTTTCTTTAGGCCGAAAACATCACAAGGTCAGACTCGTAAACCCTTATACTTGGCCATAGTCCCACTGATCACAAGAGAGAATCTCATTGATAACGGTTTGCAAAGTCTCTAAAGATGCCTTCATGGCATCACTTTCACATCCAAGACGCAGCTGGAATCAGAGAGATGCTAAAATGAAAAATAATGTCTTAGTTAACAATGTTTTAGAACCTTCAATATTAGGTGAAAAATTAGGTATTTTACCCAAGCCAGCTTTCTCCTCCCTTTTTTGAATCTCCCTTTTACATCTTTAGGATTTACAGAAGTTGGATTTTCACTGTGAATATAGGTCTGAGTTTGTAGGAATCCCTTATTTTCATAAGTGTCTCAGTGAGGAATGTTAGCCAGCTTAGGCCCTGAACCTGCAATACTTAAGCAAACTTTACTCATTTGACTAGTCCCACTGACTTCAATTGACTAGCCACACATCAGTAAAGTTATGCACAAGGTTAAGTATTTCCGTGATCGGGGCTTTAGAGGGGGCATTTCTTAAAACTGCAAAAATCAGCAGCTTGAATCTGTTTGCAATGTACTTTTAAAAAGACAGAAAAAGTCCTTAGTAAATTTGGTTCCTTTTCAAGGACAGTTTAATTAAATCTAAATGAAATGGGTATATAATGTATTAATTCATTACACATACAGAACAGAAGCACATATTTTAAAGTTTAGAATATGTGGCATATAATTATGTAAATTTTCCTGTGCAAAGTCCATGATTATGGAGGGCTATGTTAAGATTTTATAAACACATTATAGGATCACATCTTCGTTGGGAAAAAAATGCTAAAGTGCTTTTAGTAATTACTTATTATTATTATTTTATTTTAGTATACTATTACTAGCCCCTAGGCCCCAGTCATGACCTAATGTGCTAGGACAAACATACAACAACAACAAAACAGTCCCTGGTCCAAAGAGTTTAAATGTTATGGTATACCAGAAAGGATACAGTATTTAGATGAATACTGAGCACTGTGATATCATATTCTCCTGTTGATAAAACTACAGTATCAGTGCCACAGTGTTGAGTGTATACAGTAAAGTAACAGTTCTCCTTTTAGTGAGGTCCTTGAGGTTGCCTTCTTTACATTCAGAGGCTGAACTATATGCCAAGAGTGCATTTAGAAGTACTGCTCCAAAACATTCTGCAGGGTTTGGTCATATGACATAAAGAAGTTGGTGAAAGTTGAGTAGCTTAAACCCCATACATTGCCATGGCAAAATTCTTCCTAACGTCCAAACTGATAGAATCCCAATGTTTGGATCAATTTCTCAGAATAAAATTTCTACTTTTTTTTATGCTCTAAAGCAAAGTTCCTTTCTATCCCTTAGTGTCAGCGGCCAAGCAATCCCCGTATGGCAATGGTATGAGAACTGAATGAGTAAATGCAATACATAGCTGATGCTGCACCTTCATTTAAAAAATGTGGTTTCTATTGATTCTGACCTGTCAATACTTAAGTTGACCTAGAAGACTGGCAGTTTTCACTGACTCGGTTTTCACTGACTTTTTGTTTTCTCCTCTGTAACATTATCATTTATTTCAGTGACTATTTTGAAATGTTTTTTTAATGTCTCAGGAGTCTTTTCGTTGTCTTCAGTGTAGTTCAGTACTTCACATTGAACTGGGGCTCATCATTAACTCATGCACTGCAATGGTATGAATTACACTTTAAAACTTAAACAAGGCAAATACCAGATGGGACAGCATAAAGGGATTTTCAGTATTTCCTCCAAATTTAGACCCGTGTGGTAGTTAATAGCAAAATAAAATTCTGAAATTTGTGTACATATCATTTCCATGGAGAGGGTAATATTTTTTTTTAAAAAGACTAATTTCTGATTATGAAACACTGGAGACATTTCTCAAAGATTTATAAAAGACTAACCAGATAGTGACTACTATTTGCTTGCTTACTTGCATTGTATTACAAATACAAATTACCCATAGTTATTGTATGACTCCAGTCAAAGTAGTTATATTTAACAATTTTCAGATGTAAATACTACACTGTGGAATGCTACAAGTCATCAGTTTACATTTTTCAGATTCACTATCCTGTGTAAATATTCTTATTTCTTATTTTTATACCTAGTTTAAATTTGAATAAATACCTACAGAGATATACTGAATTTCTATATTGCATTTAAAACAAACATATTCAATTCTGTTATCTACAATTTTTTTTAATTGCTAATTTTCTATGAAGACAGACATTTTGAAATTAAGAACATAAGAACAGCCACACTGGGTCAGACCAATGGTCCATCTACTCCTGCATCCTGTCTTCTGACAGTGGGCATTGCCAGATGCTTCAGAGGAAATGAACACAACAGGGCAATTTTGCATGATCCATCCCATGTTGTCCACTCCCACCTTCTGGCAGAGATTTAGGGCAACACAGAGCATAGGGTTGTGTCCCTCACCATCATGGCTAATAACTACTGATGGGCCTGTCCTCCACAAATTTATCTAATTCTTTTTTGAACCCAATTATACTTTTAGACAAGTTCCACAGATTAACTTTTATCTGAACAATTCATTAAAATGTCAGCTAGGGCCTATTCCACCAGTGGTTACACAGAGCAAATGCAATAAGAGCCAAGTCCTGCGGCAGCTACCTAAGTAATTACAGTCATTACAATGGAAGTTTTACTTGTATACAAAAAGTAGAGTTTGGGCCTTGCAGCTGAATCCCGCAACCTCTGATTCCAGAGTACAGTGCTTGCTGGAGTGAACAGGTGTACTGAAGCCAATGTAATCATGACATTATGGTACAGAATAAAACAGGCAGCCAAGCAGTAGAGCTGGTTAAAAAGATTCACATAAAGTGATTGATTCTGCAGGACTATGATTGATTCTGTGGGGCTATGCTGAGTAGTAAGAGTTTACAGGATTGGCCCATTACACCTCGAGCCTGCAAGAAGCTCATCCACATAGATTCCTGTGTGTCCAAGCAGACATTCGTCCCTGTAGGACTGAAGACTTACTGATAAAATTTGAAATATGAAAAACACCTGCCCGTTATCTCTCTGATGGCTCCTGCCCTGTGCCACTGGAATGGTAGAACTGCTGAGATGATGAAATAAAAGCAGTAAAACAACTTTCTTTAGACATATCTTTGTAATAAACCAGTTTGTGTGGCAGGATAGAAGTGCATGGACCAATTAAGTTCCTTGATAGAAAAGTTCCATCTGCAATATGGTTCTAGATGTAATTGTAAATATGACTATATCTATGGATATTTTTGCTCTGGAACATACTATAGTTCCTGAATCAAATGAAGGTAGGAACACAGCAGTGTTAGATTTGCAGAAAAGCAATGGTGTTTGTTTGGTGGAGCAGTTCAGAGCTTCTGGCCTTCTTAGCAAAAACAGAGACATTCATGAAAATACCTACAGTGTGAAATTGTATTGGATTTAATTAACAAGCACAAATGTCGATTTGGTCCTTAATTTTGCAGTCATTTCTGGCAACACTTGAGAATCTTTCCTAAACATTCTACAAATGTTTCTGCTTTCTATAAATATAATATTTCTATAAATATGCAGCAAATTTGCTCTCATCTTGGGTGCAATCCGGCAATGCTTACTTAAGCAAACCTCCAATTGACTTTAACATGAGCTTTGGCCTGAAGAATGAATTTTTAAACCTAGGTCCATAAAGTTAGGCTCCTAAATCCATATTTAGGTTACTAAAAAAATATGGGCTGATATTCAGAGTTGCCCACAAATCCCACTGGAGTTAAAGAGCTGCTCAGCACCTTCAAAAATCAGATCATTTTTATTAAGTTGCCTAAATGTGGATTTAGGAACCTAACTTTAGGCACCAGTCTTTATAATTTTGGCCTTTGTGTGTGAGTCTTTTCAGCCAGCTCTTTACTACTTAGTCACCCTTTTTACTTCAGCTTGTAATGGAGCATGACTATTATAATTAGTAACCTTTAAACATTCCCGTTACACAGTAAGTCCAGTTTTCAGATCACAGCCACACAGACATCTTCTGTTCTTACAAATGCACTAAAGTGAACTTCCTTTAGGTTCTCGTTAAGTTAAAAGTCAGGACATGAATTTACAGAGTTATATTTAAAGCTGTCCAAGAGCCCAGATGACATGCAGAACATTGTTTTTATAAGACGGTACCATATTTTATGCTACCCTCACTCCATGGGCGCAACAGCTGCTGAAATGAAGGGAAGCTGTGTGTGTAGGTCTAGGGTATTATGTTGTTTGTCAGGTTCTGGGGGTGCAGTCCAGACAAGAGTGGGGTTGTGTCACCACTTGCTCTGTTAGCCCGGGCACCTAAATTGCCCTGCTGCTGTGGCTCACAACCAGCAGCCAAGCTTGCAGGTCATACCGTGAGTGCCAGTGTGCTATACATCCCTGACTCAGCAATCCAGCAGCCAGCCAACCGCACAACAGCTGTGTACCCTGAAGAGTCCAACTCTCTCCTAGATCAAGAAACAATAATGTTTGTTTGCTTCTTAAAAGAGACAAAAGAATTATTAACTTAACTGCAGTTTACACTTTAAGCACTGGGGAAATAGTTTTAAGTGATTCTCAAGTGAAAAGGCTGGGAACAGTCAAAGAACAGTTGCAGTTATATTATTTTCTGTTAATTCCAAGCAAAGGAAATAGAACAAGAGAATGCGTATAGATGAGTAAGTGGCAGAAAAGGCAGGAGGAGCAAAGAAATGGATGCTCACCAAGAAGCAGTTAGAAGAGCTGTGTGCATGGTGAGGTCTGTAAGTAGCTGATCAGAAGAAATTAGAGCTAGGGGTCATGTTGCACTCAGATGCCATGAGGTAGATTGGGCACCTGCTTCCAACCGGGGGCCAGAAAGAAATTATTATATGGCATATAGTGTTAGAAGGGCCCTAGAAAATTGAAAGGAGAGGTGTTAGATATCCTCGCCTTAAAGGATAGGAGCCCACATTATTCCCTCCAATGACAAAACCCGCAGGAGGGTTTTAATGAGGTGAATGCATATCCCCTCATTAAGATCCTCACACATGTTCTGGTGGGTGGGTACAGGAGGTTGCCCCACTGTGTTGCTGATGTTTAGGCTTGCCCCCCTAACAATCAGCAGGAGACACCATTGTAGGCTCCCCAGTAGACCCCGCTCCAGGCTGCCCAGTCCATTGTAGAGGCCTCCTCCACCTCTCTCACTGTAACCCAGGACAGCACAGAGAAGTTGCTACAAGGCCCAGAAGGGGAAAACAGTGCCACATTGTCAGGTGAGCTCTCTCTTCCTTGTAAAAAGGAAGACATCTATGTGTGGAGGGTCTCTTCTGTGCATGGCACTGGTGGGGGGAAGGAGGGGAAGGCACAATCTGGCAGAGCGGTACATTCTGCCTTTAGTTACACTGATCTAACACCATTGCCTTCACCAGTATAACAAAGTACAGAATTGGGCCCACTGTGTTTGCTTGGCCTACTTGTCCAAGGGATTTAAACTGAATACAGTTTAGTATTTCCTAATATATGGTACTCCTGTAGGAACATTTTAGGCCTAAATATGAGCAGCTCAGATATAAACAAGGTACTGCACATATAATTTTGTCCCTTAAGTCAACACTTCCAAATGTCCCACAGAGCATTAAGATAATGCAAATGGACAAAAGCTCCAAGCCAGGCTTCTGAATAGAAAATCTACGTCCTGCAAGTTCGATTAAGCCAGCTAATTTTCAGTCAAACAAGCTAATTTCCAGACAGATTCTTCTGATGTTTTCCCTCTGTTTGTAATTTGCATCATTAAATAGCTTGGTGTTTCAAATCATCCACAGTAGTGAGGTCACAAGGTTTTATGTTAAATAGCAACAACCTCAGTTTTTTAAAGAAGAAAAAGAGTGGCTGATCTGCTGGTGCATAATTTTCTTTCTCTCTTTTTTTCTTTGGGGTGAGAGAAAGAGGAATGGGAGCTTCTTATGGATCATAGACATTTTACTTTGGAAGGGAGAGCAGCTGTATAGGTCTTTGTGCTCTAGAAAGTAATACAGGATCACAGATGTACTTGATTATCAAGAAATCTTTTTTTAATGGTTTCTCCTTCCCTCCCCTCAAACAGCAGGTGATCTTTCTGACGTGAATATATCATTTTAAGTGGTACAAAATTCAAATTTAAAAGGAAAAATTAAAATACCAGGAAAAAACACGCATTGAATTTGAAGATAAAAATTGGTTAACAATATTCAATATTCTACAAAGTGATGCTGTTCCAACCACTTGGTATATACAGTGATGGCAAACAGATGTTTCACAATTATTTCTGCTTGCGCTGTGTTTCCACATCTGAGCAACAACATGCCATATACAGAGCACGAATCAAGAACTCTTGGTTCAGTCTTCCTCCTCAGTAAAATAGTATTTCTCCTGTCTTTTTTTAGTCGTCACACACAGTAAATTGATGGGATACAGCTATCCTGAAGCAGTTTTTCCTGCTTCAGGAGGCTGCTTGGTCACTGGGCTTAGAAAAGATTGAATCTTACAGCTTCATGCTGTTTCCACTGATGTTGAAGACACAAACCAGTAAATATGCTAAAATAAAATTATCGCACCAAACATTCCAGATCCTATTTAACTAAAGGCTCCAGCATGCACAATCTGTTGCTAGGTTCTATTGTTGTCTTTAGTGATACTAACGTTTCTTCTTTCCCTACTGTAACATAATTTATGTATGTATGTATATGTGTCACACACGCACACATTCATGCTTAAATGTGGGAAATGTTCAGCAAGAAACTGTCAAATATCATGAAGAGCTTCCTCAAAATTGAGGCATTTCGTGCAATTATACAATGCGTGTATATGTTTATGTATGAATACATACCTGTGCACATGAGGTATATACTCACATACACAGAGGTAAGACTATGGTAACTGTAGAGGATTGTGGTGAATAATCTGAGTGAGATTCAAATAGGCTGACTTATTCAGAATGATCTCACGTTTGAAAAGTTGATAGGTAGAGAAATGGCAAAAGATGTTCCTGGAGAGCGGGAAACCTTGCTTAACTAAACACACTGAAGGGATATAGATGTTCTGACCTATCTTCATGAAGTAAAGATGAATGAAATATAAAGCTCCATGTCTCAGGAAATATCATTCTAATTGCAATCCCATCACTGGTATTTATTTGAGCAGCATTATAGTTTATGATGCATTGCACTCTTTCTTTTCTTGCAAGTTATCTGTTATTTTATTCAATACAATTAAGGGATGAGTGTTGAAAATTTGTTGTAGTTTAATTCATTATACATTTTCCCTTTAAAAAGCCATCCTGTGATGTAGCAGAAGATAAGAGATGGTGCCTTTTCATTCAATATTTATTAAGCAAAATAAAAAAGCCTCTTTTGAAGAAAACAAATTACATGTTGCCTGTCACACGGGGGCCTCGTACCAGTGAGATCTAGTGCACAGAATACTGACTGAACCCAATGATTTTGAAGTAGGCTGTGTACACAAACATTTTGGTGTAAGTGTCCTTTCCTGTTAGTACGTGTGGAGACCAAGATGAACTTGCCATGCATAGATCTACAAGAAGATTGAGAAAAGAAGAACAGGAATCCATTATCTGCTCTTCCCTATTTAGATACTGCAAAAGAATATGAAAGTAGTTCAACAAGGCAAATGATCCAAGAACAGTTCTTTTAAGTGTATTCTAGTGTGTGCAAACATGACATATTTAATTAGTATTATGTTCTGTCTTTTGTAAGAAACCCAAGATTTGAGATAGTATAATTACCTTTTAACAATGTACAGCTGCTAAACTTCTCAGGTAAATAGTACCCAACACTGATTTTTTGAGCACATCACAAATAACCACTTTCCTAGCAGAGCTTTTATAAATGTCAGGACACGGAAGAGTAAAACTACTGTAGGAAGGGAAACACTTTGAGTTCTTATAGCTAAAGCAAGGCCTCCGAACCTCACATCTATGCAGTCATCACACATGATTTAAGGCAGAACAAACAAGCAAAAAAGCCCCATTAAATAGATCATGAATTTGCTTGTGGGTCTGTAACAGATGTGTTACTAAGAATGCTTTGTTTACCCAGTTGCCAGTCTGTCGAAGAGAATCTTCCATGTGATGCTGCTTATCGCGCTTTTAATTCTGCTTGGGTGAAATTGTTAGCCTTGAAAAAGCAATTTTTTTTGGCCCCATTCTATCTGGCTGCACAGAATTTTCAAAGCACCACTATGTTGTAAAAAATGCCCTTTTAATCAGATTACCCTTGGCAAACGTCCCAAACTCAGGCTGAAGTGCAGTGCTTGTGGTTTCTCAACAGCTTACACTAAGCCTGCACCATGGAAATAATCTACTTTTAAAACCCAGGAAACAAATCGACTGCACTAAGGACATAAGTCGCTGTCATTTGGGAGTGATTAGGCTAAACATTTTCATACACTCTGGTAGCCCAGTTTCATATTGTGCATCTCTGTGCTGATAGAAAGAATGGCACCTCAGATAATTGTTTGACTCACCCACACCAAAAAGATCTGATGTTATATAAATTCAAATTAATTTCCCTCTAATAATTGCAGAAAGCAATATATACAGAGAATGATTTTCTTTTAATAAATTGGAAAATATAGTAAAATCAACTTTACATTCAGTCCTTGAACTGGAAATCATGAGTTTCATTAAAGGCTATACGCTATAATATTTTTCGACGTATATTAGCTTCTCCTAAAAATCCTGTCACCTCCTATTAAGTGACTGCTACTTGTTTTATTCAAACAGTCTTCCTTTAATACATAATTTATGTAGGAAATTCTGTGTGTTTTTGAAGAGGCAGCTACCATTTTTGCAATTTACCATTATAACTCCATGTCTTCAGCTTTCTGTGATGTCGTATTTTTCATAGTGGGAAAATACAACATCACGATGTTTGAACAGAAATTATTCTGCTCCCCTCCCCAATTTTCCTTTTACAAAACAGAAAGAAAAAAGAATTTGCATCTGACTCTGTCTAATCAAATTATCTGGTGTATGAGTCAACCGTGCTATTTTTGTACACACAGAGCCCAAAGAAGAAAGCATCTAGATGTCAGGTCCTGGTGATTGAAGAGCGGAAGGATTATTTTTTCAAACTGGAGGTTGATCTAAGATCTGACAAAGATAGGATATTCAACTGGTCCAAGGCATAAGCCTGGTCCACTTTTGATCCCTACTTTGGCCATTCTCTTGATAGTTTCATTTCTAATTTATGAAACATTTCATTAATCCTCAGTCTGTCAGCCCCTTCTTGACAATAATGCAGCCTGACATTTGAAGGATTAATATTTATTAAACATCCTATCCTTCAGAAGTCAAAGAAATGCTCGATTCATTTCAGCAGCAAAATCTTCCAGCTCTTAGCTAGCTGCAAACACCTTGCCACACCCTCAAAAAGACAAACAAACAAAAAATCAGAAGGCTACAAAACTAGTGAAACATGCAGGAGAAAAAAAAAAGTAGTTACACAGAATACTCCTTCAAAAGACTATGTTCTGTGTGCATTTAAGGTATTCCTCTTTCCAAGCATATGTTCTTGCACTCTTCCTTCCACTACGCACCCCCCTTTCCCACTTCATAAATTATTCATAGCTTGATAAATATGCAGTTTCAGAAAGTGCAGACATGGAAGCACTGCATTAAAAAAAAAAAAAAAAAAAAAAGCTTGTGCTTTTCACACACAAGACCTGAGCTGCACTGAACGGATGACAAATTTTCCAGTATTCAGAAGCTGTATGATATGTGTGTGTGTGTGTGTGTATGTGTGTGTGTGTGTGATAGGAGTGTGACTGTGTTTCTGGTCTGATTCCTTGCCTTACTAGACATGTGGCAAATTATCTGTGGAAAACTATAACACAAAACAGATTTTTTTAAAACATGAAGTTAGCAATGTTTAAAGTTTATTATAGAAAGTAGCGATTAAACACTTTCAGAAAAGCAATGCAGTCATTTGCTCTCTTGTTTATCATGTGCAGCTATTGCAGGTATTGCATGTACTGTACCTAATTCTCTAGTACTAACCCCATAAAGGTCTTAATCTTCTAAGTTTTCCCTTAAGCAATAATCATTATTTGACATCATGGGAATATTCTTTGGAGGCCTATTTAACAAGATCAACAGCAAACTGTTCTGTCTGTTGCTTTCCTACAGGTAAAGATCACCCAAAGTAACATGCAGTATAAAAAGCAAAGCAGAGAACCTCCATTTTGTGAACTAATTGCTTGATTACCAGACTGAAACAAAATGGAGGAAAGACTTTTTTGCAAAAGCAGCTCAGTGCTGACATGACAGAAGAGAAAAAGCATTAGAAGAAAAATGGAGCTTATAGAACATCGGTCATAAAATCACAAATATAATATGGAATATGAAAAATATTGATAATTCATACATATTCCTAGAGCTACTAGATGCCCAGGATTCTGTACAGATGGTATTTTAGTTTAGCAACAGTTAAAACACAAAAATGATTTCAATTCATGAAGTGTAACCTTTTGGATGAACACTTAAATTGGAAACACCATGGGTAAGAAATAGACCTGAGCATTTAATTTGGCCTGGCTAGTTGGAAGCCTATATTTACTGTACAATAATTTCAGATTTAATTAAATCACTCTGCTGCTGCCAGTCACACCAACACTGTAAAGATGATTAATTGCATGGTTAAATGAAATATAAAGTGCCTTAAAAGTAACATCAACGCACAGCTCTGCAAACAGACACCATGTGATAGATTTAAGTGCAAAAGCCTACCTGTGTCTCTTAGAAGCATGCCATAGTTAGAAAGTGGGCCCTGTATAGGAAAGTAATCGGTGTACCAAAAATAGAAGCTTTTACAAGACATTGTTTTTCAAGACAAATCTGAATCCTTCCCCTCCCACTGACATGATTTGTTATCTTATATAAGAGTTTTCACACAATTTGCATTGTCATCTTATGAATTGGCTACCGGTATACAAACAAGAGCTGACACACTGTAATAGCGGGTCTGTGCTGTCACAACAAGGCAGCTGGACAGTTATATATTCCACTTTGCTTGCATTGTATTTTGATTCACAGCAACAGCAGGACAAAGGGCTTGACAGAGCTAACCATGGATTGTCACCTTGATTTGTCCAGTCTAGCAGATATGCAGAAATGAATTATATTCTCCTGCTTATGAACACAACACAGAATCAAATAAGCTTGCAAACAGCATTTTCCAAACTATAGTATCTGAGAAACATCAAACATCTTCAGAGATGCTGCATGCTGCATATCTCCATAGGGGGAAAAAGCAGAAAGAACTAGCAGATTAGTGAAGACACTAAAAGCCGCCTCTTCTGTAATGCAGGATATTGTTGATATTAGGAACAAATTCTTTTACTGAGTGCTACATAATTTGTCCCGTGCTCTGCTTTTATTTTTGATTAATGCTTTGACAGTGCTTCACTACTGAAGTTTCTATCACTAATGTAAGCTCTTTGGGGCAGGGACCACTTCTTATGCTATTTTTAATATAAAGGTTAGCTTGCTGCTATATGCCTAATAGTAACAATGCTGAAAATAAATGTGCTTATATCTATGTGGAATCCAATAGCTATGATGAATTAAAATTTTATCATCTAAAAGATTAAAATCAATGACTTCAAATCTATTTCTATTATACTATAGTTCCAAACTAAATATAAAGAATGCCCTATTTTATATGAAAGCGCCAGACTATGAGGAAATTCACTGCAAGGTAAACACAATGATGGTTTGAATTACTAAGTTTTGACAACTTTTTTTTAATGTATTGTGCAGCATTTTAATAGACACAAATGCATACATGAAATAAAAACAACAGAAATTTTCAAAAATTATAAAGAACAAATTGTCTTCTGCCATCTTTCTTAGAGGATAAGAAATCTGGCTCCCTCTGCTTACCAGGAAAGCAAATTATGGCAGTGTGCGATGTACATTCTTGTATTAAAAATGATTCCAGTAAGCAAAGGTCATTTTAAAAATTCTTTATTTTTTTAAACAAGCAGAGTGAGTCTTCATTGTAGTTTTCTACTACCACATTTTTGTTATTAACTTTATGAAAGACATAATCAAACCCTCATTTTGCTTAAGCTACACACCTCACCATAACGTGCAAAATACTTGTCTCTGAAGAAAAGCCTTTCAGAAATTCATCATTTATACATCTTTTTTATTTATGTGATAAGGCTTATCAGAAGATGTACTGTTACATATCACAATAATGTGTTCATTTTTGTGCATGCAGTATCTTAAGCAGCCATGGAAAACTAAATAGATGTAATATTTGTATGGTCTTTATTAGTTCTGAATCATAAACTGGGTATTTTTGCAGTTGTATATACATTTTGTTCTACCATTCACTGTGTGTCCATTTTTTAATAGTGAGCATGCACCAAAATATTACATGACATCCTGTTTCTAAGCATAGCTGAAGCTTTATTATATATTAAAGAAGGAAAAAGTAAATAAAATCTTACCCAGATACAGAAATGCTAATGTGCATCCATCAAAGAACTATACATTCATAGTAAAGGTTTCAGCACAAATAAAGCCCTTTATTTTAGTGTACATGTAAAAAAAAAGTAAAAGTAAAATAAAATTAAATTAAAATAAAAAAAATCTTATGATTTCTTTACCAAAATATTTTAGGAAAACCTAAAAGCACCAAAAGAACCATTTATTGTCCAAGGAGAAAATTGAATAGATTTGTCTTTCCTCGGAATTCTATGCAGCCAACCGTAATAGCTCTTTGACAGTTCACCTTACTGCAGCAGAAATGGGAATGTGATGGTTACAGTGGATGACAGAAAGGGGCCATTTGAAGTGCTATTATGCAGTTTACATGGGAAAATTTCAGCAGATTTCAGCTTTATCTACTTATGCCATGAACATTTTTTTGTTTTTTTCTAGTTGTGCATGGCTTACAATAATGAAAGTTGCATTCTTTTCTGGTGCTGCCATATAGATGTAAAAGATGTAAAATTTCATTAAAGATTTATGTATTGACTTTGGTGATTCACTATGGTTTAATAGTAAAACAAAAATGCATACTTCAGTTCTCTCTTGTCCATGAATTATATTTTAAATGACTGTTATATTTGTTTTATTCCATCTAGTTTGTCTTGTAATTTCAAGTCTAAGATAAACCAGATATTATATTTTAATACTTAAACTAATGAAGGAACATACACTTTTTCAGTGTCTCTAAGAACAGACTTTACTGTAGAACGCTAAACATTTAAAATGATTTCCTCAAACCATGTCTTTAAATAATTGAATTAAATCTTTAAATGCTTTGATGTAAGGACCCAATCCTGCAAGCTCTTATTCACCTAACTGAATATTGAAGCCAATGGGACTACTTCTGTGAGTTAAGACTGCTCATGCAAACATGGGTTTGCAGGATTGGCCTCTCAATTCTTAAAAATGTAAAGGGATCCCATCACAGCTTTTGAGGTGTCTTTCCCCTGCAGGTTTGATATATCATACAGACGTTGATCTTAAAGACAAAAAGAACAGCAACAGCTAAAAAATACTAGTTCTAGTTTTCCACCAAAATATTCTACATATTAAGATAACTCTGGAATGATAAGGACAAAAAGAATAGTGGTGAGGTAAACTACCCTAACTTACATTGTATTTACAGGTGATTTATAGATTTTACAAAATAGAGAAACTAAGCAACTGTACCCTTTGACATATTGTTAAGCAGATCGTCTATGATTCTAGTTTCCACGCAGGGTCAAGAGTGTTGACATGCGTTTAATCAGCTACTCCTCCTAAACCACGAATCAGAACAATTGTTGTCAGTTTCAAATAGTACAATTGCCTTAAAATAGCAAAATAAATAAAGAAAGAACACACATCAAGAGTACTAAAAGTTACAAGTATTAATTGTAACACTGATTTAAGGACACGCATTTTCTGCTTTTTGAGGCACTGAACTGGTACCAAAAGCATGACATCCATCAATTTTTTCCCCACTTTTTCATGACATAATTACACTTGCTAAATATATTGCTCTGCCAGAATGTGTATTTTACTTAAATGCAAAACTTTTGCATTTATTCCTCTATATATGTCTTTTCATAGGTACATTTTTTATCAAAATTATATAGTTATACACAATATATATTTTATATGCCATGTATATATATACATGTATTGTGCTACCTATCTTGTTGTTAGCTTCTTTTCAGTGTGTACTTGGTAGATTGGAGAATATTGGGTGCAAGGTGTCTTCATGAAGGGGAAATGAAATCACTCACCATTAGAGATAAGTATGACAAGCTCCTTTTTACACTAGGATACACTTGTATTAAACAGAATGGCAGGGTGCCTGAGTGAGATTGCATCTATTACCAATGATGGCATGAAAATGGACACTCATTAATCACATGTTTTGAAAATAATTATCCATAGCTTTATAAATGCTATTTAGAGTAAATCTAAGTCAAGATTTTTTTTCTAAGTATTTGCATTTGAAAGATTGTTTTCTTACTAAGTAGCTTTAGGAGTTTATATTTTCTGTAAAGCAAGTATTAAGTATGTGTAACAAATTTATCGTTTCCAAATGATTATAAAGTTAACATGACACCAATATTGCATGGCTAGTTTAAAAAGAAACAGGCCATAGTCATTATTCTGAAACAAAAACTTGGGCCCTGTAGTATTCTATGGATGTATTTTGATTAACAGTAGGATATAATATATAAAAATGTCCATTTATAACAAAGAAATAAATAATTAATGTTTTGGTACACAGAGTATTTAAAAGAACATTTAAAACAAATTTGATGATCTGAAGGTTCTTTTGGGATTTTTGTGAGTAAAAATGATTTTTGTGGGTAAATAGTTTTCTGTGTATTTTGTTTTATCTTCTATACAAGTCACAATAGAGATTAAACAAATGTAATCTTTGCAATCAAACCAAATATAGTAGTATGAAAAAAATGTACTGTAAAAAAGTCTTAGAACATCTTAAGGTATCATAGTAGAGTTTCTAATATGCATAAAATGTATCCATTAACACCATATTTTTCATCTGATCAAATTATATATATTAATGTTCTTTCTATATATACAGTACAAACATTTGTAAAAAAATTACTGTAAGAAATAATTATAGTAAAAATCCATTATCTGCACTAAATATGTGCACACAATGCTTTTGTTATGACCATATTTTCTTTAAATTGAAGCTTTAAATTTCCTAAAATAGTTGTTAAAATAAAATGATTAATAATTTAATATTTACAAGTAAAAAATTATCTTGCACTTTGACAAAAATCTATGTGCACTCTCTTTTGATAGAAATGATTCACAGGATGTTTGCAATGTTCCAAAGCCTTCTTGTAAAGAAACTGAGCTATGTTGTATGATTTCAAATATTGACTGTTTTGGTTAGTCAGCATCTTGAAGTTTGTCATTTCTAGATATTTGGAAGGTTTGTGTTTTGCTTTATAAGAATATTTTGAACTGTTACTGCAGTAGTAATCGTCATCATCTGCTTCAAAGTATGAAAATATTATTTATGATTTCTGGTGCATGATAGTGTGGCAACTTTAATATGTTGTACTTTGTGAAAAGAACAAATTTGTAGAAGGAAAAAATGACACTGGAAATGAATAAATAAATGGGTAAATAAATAAAAAATGGTCTGGCTTTGGAAAATATTTATAAACAATGCATATCTCATTTTTAAATCTAAATACTTTTTCAAAAAATTAATGCCTTTATAATATAAATTTGAATATTTAAATAATTGTTCAGTTTTATCATAAATAATGGCTACCATAACTTACAGTAAATGTCTAATAAAATTATTGTAATTGTTTCATTCTTGAAAACATCTACATATTTTATTAATTTGATCCAAAACCACATAGAGGTCTTTTTTAAAAAAATACATATATATATTTGGAGGATTTTATTTTCATTTGATAACAAGAAAAACCCAAAAAACAAAAAACAAAATAAACCTCCCCTAGGAATCCTTTTTATAAATACAGACAATAACAAAAGTGTTTGTTAAAGAGTTTTTCAGAACTTCTTTTCTAATATTAATTTTATGTGATTATCAAGACATCAAATTAATTTGGGTGTTTACAGTACATATTATTAAGGATTAAACCCTACATTTATTTGTATAGGTAAAGTATTGACTGTAGCATAGGTGTGGTAATTTGAGGACTACAAATAAAGCACTGTATATAAAGAGGGATCTATGTCCCTTTTTGTAGTCTACTTATGAATTCAAAATGCAAAATATGGTTATATATGTAGTTACCCAGGAATACAAATGATCTAAAATACAAGAAAAGACTGAAATACCTGCAACTCATCTTTTAAACCCATGGAACTGACCAAAAATAATTGCAGGTTGAATATTTGGTACAGTACCAGCATATTTATTACAGTGTTATTACACCTTTTTTTTCTTTAATGAATGGAGAATATATTTGAGGCATGGCAGTGGTTAATCTTTTAGCAAGGCAATTAATACTTTTATGTACCTATTTAAAATTCTCATCTGAAATACTTATACATGGCAGTCTTTGGCAAAGGGATGCACCATCCCATGGACTTCTGCATTAATTTGTCTTCTGTTCTTTTACTCGAGGGAGATAAACACTTCTCTGCTTCTATATGATTATAGCTACAATTAGTAAAATATACCTTCATTAGATAGGCCCTGATTCAGCAAAGTTCACATAAGCACAGACTTTATTTTAAGCACATGCTTATGTCACTCCTATTCAGGAAAACACTGAAGCATGTGTTGAACTGCTTTGCTGACTCTCATACTGCATGATACACAAACAAATGCACCATGTGATAAACTAACATTCACTCATTTCTCTCCCTCTTAATGCCACACTTTTTCTTATGCTTTAAAGAAACATTGACTTACTGTACACACTGTAGGTACTCATATAACTCTCCTGTTGTATATTGTGGCACATTCACTATATCTTGAGTTTTATCTGTGTCAAATACCTTTTTAAAAATACTATGATTATCCATTTAACTATACATATAGTATATGTGCAGGAAAAACAATTCAATTAAAGCAGGATAAAAGCTAGAATTATGCAACACTGATGAAAATCCCCCCATGAAAAAATGTTATTCCATTTTGGGTAATTTTGAGCCCCTTCAAAGTTCCTTTTATGAAATGTGATTAAAAGGCCTTAAAAAAAACCACAACAATTCAAAGTTCAAACTATGAATTTTGAAGTCACCTTTTGCCCAGAACAGGTCCGTTTTTGTTTAGAAATGAGTTCTCTTCCACTGGAACATCGGTCCAATTTTGAGTTAAAAATCATGACACATTGAATTTTTGGCTTTTTGTCTTGAATATAGAGAATGTTGCTGCAAGTATTTCTCATGCTTGTGGTAAGAACTATTTCTATTTTCTTCAGCCTGCCTCTATTCTATGTTTTATTGCATAGCTGACTGTAGCTAAAGTAAATTCCTATAGGTATTAGGAACACAGTTAACTTCCCAGTTTATCAATGCTGTGTTACTTTGAAAATCCCTTATATCTTATCTATGTTGTAGTGATCTGGTAGTCAGATACTATGCTGCAGTATAAAGCATATATATGGGTCAGACAACTGCCTAAAGACATCTTAAAGGGAACTGTTATTTACACTGCCTGGAAAGTACTCTGTGCTTCTTTACTTATCTTGACTTTGATTCAAAATTTACATTTGGTGTCAATATTTAGCGGATTTTGAGAGTTAAATTCACATTCAGGGACTCATCCTGGCTGAGGCTGCTCCCAAAAACGACATGGTTGCGAGCTCTGTAGAAAAGACAATGCCACTTCAATGCCTCCCAGTCACTGCTCACTTCTCCTGTACAGATCCCAGACTCTGCGGAATCCAGAGCAGAAGGAATAGTGGCTCAGAGGTGGCCAAGACACCTTCTGTGCAGGACAGGAGAGTTTTGCATGCAGGGAGGATCCGTTTGTTTGCATATCTTGGGGGAGGGGGCATGATCCAGGTCCAAAGAAGGAACTGTGATATAAGGCTTGCTTCGAGCCCAGGAGGCTCCCATTTTACAGTTGCGTGCCACCTGAGTAGTTGAAAATATTAGAGAAAGGAACATGGTTGTGGCTTTGCATCCATGACAATCTTATGTGGAACTTGTTCATCTTTTTAGGTGAGGTTGAGGTGGTGTTTGCTTGTGACTTTTGAGGGAGATAAGCATGTGTAGTTACCTAAAAGTCTAGAAGGGACATCAGCAGAAGCCAGATTAAGCCTGTGATATTATTCTTTGGCCAAGATCTGCTTGGCCAAGATCTGCAGGAGGTCACTTGGGCAAAAACAGTGTAAAATTATTATGACAGCTTTTTATAATGTGTTGATTTGATAAGAGAAATGATGTGCAAATAAAAATGGTGAATGCCGTTAAAGGTTCACACACTAATTGAGAGCCTTTTAAGTAGTAACAAGGGGCTCTCTCTCTCTCACTCTGAAAAATTCCGTTAATTGACAGGAATGTTTTTTATTCCAACGTGGGTTTGGGGAGTTTTAGGGTTAGAAAGACATCCCAGGGATGACTGCCAACCTATGCAAAACTACAGGGTAGGAGTATTCCTCCTTGAGTTCAATGGGAGTTACTTACATAATGCAACAAAAGAACAGGGCACAGGGAGGAGGTATTTGATGTTTGCCAAATCATTTTTGCCCACCTGCTATAATACTGAATGATATCACCATGAGAGAGAGAATAAAAGGAAATTCTAGGAACTTGAGGGACCAAGATTCTTGAAAGTGACTAATGATTTCAGGGTCCTCAATTATTACATATCTAATCTGATACGCTTTAAAGAGGCCTGATTTTTCAGAAGTGGGTTTTTCAGCATTGTCTGAAAATCGAGTCACTTTAAGGTGTCTCCAGTTGGGAACACGCACAAAAAAGGCTTCTACTTCTGAAAAATCTTGCAAGGTTGAGGTTTCATTGCAAGCGACTCTACTCTTCTGAACTGCACAGCAACACAATTTCAGTGCTTTATAAAATATCAAAAACATGTATATACATACTATAAATTTGCATCTAGGATCAATTATTAGGTCTCTATTTTTCATTTTAAGTAACAGAGTATATGAGATCTTTTCAATGAAAGCTGCACACAGTAAATTTAAAGATACAGTCTATCAATGCTTTAAAAAGAATGTTAAAAATAAAGGGTTTTGCCTATTTTGTTAAAATGAATATGCCATAAGTTGTGCCCTCTCAGTTGTCCTGCTGATTTATTTTAATATGAACAAAATCTAATCTCTGCTTGTAAAGCAGATTATGCATGTATTAAATTCTTTAAAATTAGAATATACTTAATGCCACATTCGTTCCAGACATGCAAAGCAGGAGAAAGTATTATACACCTAAACAACAAGAAGGGTTTAAGCTTAGTACAATTCTCATTTAGTGAAATAAAGAGTCGTACAATCTACCGTTCTATGAAATGCAATAATGATTTTCATTTTTCTCAGCAAATCACAAAGTAAAAGAACTTAAACAGCTTATTTTTTTTTAATAGATGGAAAAAAAACCCAATGCATTGTTTTAGCCAACTATATACTTTGCTTATCTGACTGTTTTTCCCCAGGAAGTTAAATTTTATTTTGCAGTTAGAAGAAATGTTTTCAAACATTCTGTTTTTGGTCACTAAGGCTTCAATTCTGCATTGAGGGAAGACTACTGTGCCCCAGCAGAGCAGTGCTGACTCCTATAAATCTATGAAGGTGCACAAGCTCACCCAGGCAGAATGCGCTGTAGGGCTGAGACCTAAAATGCCTTCCATTCAGCTCTCTGGGTGGGAAACTTGTTTGGATCTGTGGAGTGGTAGGCAGCCCCAGACAGGATAGAGGAAGTGCATGCTGGGGAAATGCAGGCCCTCTTCCTCCAAGAGCTCTCTACCTCCCATTGGCCAGCCAGAGGAAGATGGGAGCTTATTGGCCCTTGCTCCCCTCCTCTTCATTAATTTAAACCTTTGCTCAGGCTTTGGAGCCTCTTTCTCCCTTTAGCAGCTTTCTTTATGGACAACAAACTACATTTCTAAAAGTGGTTCCTCTCAATTAGTTTTAAGGCACGTAAGTGTAATGGTGTGGGTAAACTTGCACTGATGCTGCTTATGCTGTATCTTTGCTATGGATAATCAGAGGACTTCAGTCTTCAGGGCTGTAAGTTTGGCATCTTTCATAAGTATTATTATATATAATCTATTTACTTATATGTCACTTGTTCTGCAGAATAACTTGCCTTTGGCCTAAGCATACTGGAGTTCTTTTCCCTTTGGTTGGTTAGGGTGGTTGATAGGAGCACTGATATTAGTGCCTAATTGTTTTTAAAGTAGATAAATTCAAGGTCATGGCAAGTGGTACAAAATAAATTATTAAATCATAAATTCACTACAAAGAAGGAGACTACAATGGAGCTGCTGTCCCCTTTCCTGTTCCTTGATATGAGTGGTCCACTTGTTAGCTCATGAGCTCCCAATTGCAGTGGAAAAACCAAGGGATGGGAGTCAACTGACAACATAAAAGACAAAAGAGGAGAGAGTTGAACCCAGCCAGGAAAGGATGAAAGGCAGGCTTAAAACACTTGTGCTCTACCTGAGCTGCCCACCCCATATACGGGGCTGTGGCTGGATGAAAGGTTGTACATTGAACAAAGCTCTGAGTGGTAGCTGCTTGAATGGTGGTCATTGGACTAAGCAAATTCAAGTCATGTAAATGTTTAAAAGAGTTTATTGCTGAATGCATTGAGAGTTGAACTCTGCATAGTAAAGCAGTAAAATAGGATGTCATCTTTGTATATTCATCCTGAAGAGTCCAAGCTGTATGGAGAGAGATTTGGCTTCAGATGGGGAGGGGAACATTGCTCATTTTGATCAGTAGAAGCAGGACTGACCCATGGTGTTATTCCTTAGGAAAGATGTCTATGAGATAATGTTTCTAATGTTTTTGTTGGTGAAGTAATGTTGTGGCCTTTTCTTTCTAATCAATGTGGTGGCCTCATTTTAAGGGATAGATCAGAGGCAAGGGTGTGGTAGACAGTCTCCCAGGGTATGATGAGCTTTGAACAGCACGTTGTAAAAGGAAAACACAGAGCTTTTTAGAATGTTTATGGTGTTGCTCCTTATTTCAAATTCTGTTTATGCTGTTAAAATTTGCACATATTCTTTTTAATGAATGCTACATGACTGAAAGATGGTGAAAGATATACTACGTGAAGCTTGTTAATATTAGTTCATTAAACTAAAACAGACCTGATTGGCAATGAGACACTATTCTCTTGAACATTGTAGGCAGGCTTTGAGGTAAATTATCTACCTCACAAACTATTAACCACTCTCTGTCTTTCTATTTTATCTCAGATTCTTGTACATCCCCATTATCACAGTATCTGAACACCTCATGATCTTTTAATGTATTTAGCTATGTACCTTATTTACCTATTGTCTAACCTCCCTTTTCTAAGCACACTAATTGAGAAGCTAGCAAAAAAAAAATGAGTCTCCAGTTCCATCTTTCAGCTACCAGGATCCTGGATCCTCTGTCAGGTTTCAGGCCAGGGCATGGTACTGAAACAAGCACTTAGTGCTCTGACAGAAGGGCTTCTCTTGCCCATAGACAGGTGTGTATCCACACTCATCATGTTGTACCTCTCTGCAGCATGTGGTATCACCAATTGCCACATATTCCTGTCGCACCTCCAAAAAGCTGCAAGGTGAATTTCCTCAAAGGCAAAGTACACAGGATTGTTACGAATATATTTTCCTCCTCCTCCAAAGCCCTCACCTACAGAGTCCCACAAGGCTCAGTCCCCTCAATCATATTATTCAATGTTTATATGAAGCCATTGAGACAGATAGAGAAATGACGTGGACTGAAGTGTCAGTAGTACTCAGATGACATCCAGCTCCACAGCTCCTTTACTTGAAACATGAACAGCATCTCCCACCTGTGAACATAACCTCCATGAGCAACCTTCTACTGCAGCAATGAAGCTCTCAGCCAATAGGAGGAGGCTCCTGAGTGCAGGAGACAGAACTTTAACAAGGGCTGGCTCTTGGCTGTGGGATTCACACCTGCAAGAGACAAGAATGGCCAGAGATCCCACCACTTCAGACTTAATCTCTGAATTTAGCTTTCCCCCAGGGAGTTTTTCATACATAACACACTCATACATATGCTTGTGTTCTCTTGCTCTCTCTTCTAAATTAATCATTTTCCTACCACCTGGGAATGAAGAAACAGATATTATTATTATTTCTATTTTTGAATTCTTGGAAGGCAGTCACATAGGACAACTAGACGCTTATGTGAGAACACAGGTAGATAGAAAATAAGTTTGTGCACTAGCAAGATGATCTTTTTAAATCAAAATTATATAGAATTTGGAAGTTTAACATTAACAATCAAATAATCTTCAAGTTTTCAATCATAAGATTTCCAACTGATAATAAAAGTTTCAAGAAACAAAAAAATTCTTCTAGCAACAATAATAATTGTTTCACAGTCCTCTCTCTTGGCAACTTATGAAAAATGTTCCAGAAAATAACCAGTCTACAGAAAATAAAGATATGCAACAGCAGCAAGCTATTCCATCTGTTGTGAATGATTAAAAATTACTGCACCCTACCCTATTCCTAAATAAACCCATTCTCAAATTAGAAACATCAGAAATAACATGCTGTACAAATTGTAAATATTCAATTTCATCTTGATTTTGCTTGAAGGCAGTCCCTGCCTTTGGACTGTATTAGCCTACATGTCCATCACTATTCTAATATTATAGACAACAGCCAACTCAAGTACTTTTTAGACTAAAGATGGATAATGGTACTGTATACTAATAATCTATTACTAGTCATCAAGACAAACCGGGAACATCCCTGAACCTTATTAGTGCAAATTATTTTACAAGTTGCATTTTGGGTATCAAAACATGAATACCGATAATAGGAATAAACGTTTTCCTTACCTATGCTACTATCCAGTTATAATCATTTCAGCAAGAGGGTTACATCATGCCAAGGTCAGAAATTGACAGAGTAATTCTGGGTGCAAATATCTAGTATCCATTTCTGGTTTTCTTTAAATAATCATATTTGATTTAGTTCCATAGAAATAAATATAAAATATAAAGAAGCATTCAATATAAATTATAGATTGGCACTAGGGAATTCTGCTTTTTGATGAGTCAATAGCCATGGTAATACCCTTCCTAGCACAACACCACAAATTGATTCTGCTTATTTATTAAAATCTTATTACTTCACAAATTCACACAATAGCAGTGATTATAAGCACCGGGGGCAGGGGGACGGGTATAGTAAAAAATATACATAATTGCAGAAAAAAAGAAAAGTATTTTTGTTCACTGAGACACATCACAAAAACAATGAATTTCCACAGAAGGCTATTAAGTTCTTAAGTGAAAAGGTCCTAGTGACATTGTGTAATATATCACTCTTGCACTACACACATTGAACTCAATAGGACTACACACACGCATGCAATTACTCACCCTGCATAAGTGTTTGCAGATTCGGGCCATATATAGGAATTCCGGGTAAAATTTTCAAAAGCTCCTGGGCAACTTAAATGCTTTTGAAAATTAGTCTTAAGCTCTTAAGTCATGTAGGATCCTAAGAACTTTGGAATTTAGGCTGCTAAGTGGATTAGACACTTGAAAATTATACTCTCTGTAACTGGGACTGCTAGCCATTGGAGATGAAAAAGTATTGCTAGTTATATTTCAGCTTGTTCTGAGCGTTCGTTTGTCGGCAAATGTCGTCAATACTTTCCCCTTATCGTAAAAATAATTATCAGATATATTTTATTAAAACAACTTGTAAAATGAAATAAGAGGTATAAAATGATTTAAATGTATTATTTCTGGGCCCAATCCTCTAGCTGTTCTATGCAAGGAATTCCCACTCGTGTCACCTTCCTTTCATATAATAAAAAATTGAATGTGTTTTTATCTGCCTTAACAACCTGATTTTTCTGTATTACTTTTCATGCAATCCATTCGAGAAAGACATCTGGGGTTAGCCCTTGCAGTTTGTTAAGGAATTAATTAGATCTAGCATCTGTGAGCAGAGTGGTTCCTACTCTTATTTAAAAAAGAGACGCTATCCTTTGACTCCCCGAGAGTCAAAGACAAACACAGTTACCCGGCTCCTATTGTATGTCTACACTGCATCAACCCAAGACTCTGACTCAGGTTTGGACCAAAGACCCCCTTCTATTTACACACAAAAATCAGTCTGATTAGGGCCAGCAAGCACCTACGATGCTGTCCTAGGACCTAACTAGAGGCCTGGGTCAAAGCCGCAGATCTTCTGGGACTCAGATCCAAGCCCTGTCATTTTCAAGTGTGAATCCAGCTCAAGCTGCAGAACCAAGTCAGAAGGTCTGTGTAGGGCACTATGAACATGCTAGCATGACTCTGAGACCGAGGTCCAGCAGCTGTAAACCCAGATTTACAACACTATGTGGACGCTCAAGCATGGAAGTGGAAACACTGTATCCACAAGCCTGGGTCCCACAAACATAGATGACTCGTGCCTCCTCATTCTGGGGAGGGGGGCACAATCTAAAGTAGAGAAACGTGACTGCCCCATGTGTCTGCTCTGCCCAGCAACCCCCACCCCACCAGGTATGGTTGCCAGGTGTCTGGTTTTTTACTGGAATACCCACTCAAAAAGGGACCCTGGCAGCTCCAGTCAGCACTGCTGACCAGGCCATTAAAAGTCAGGTTTGTGCAGAGCTGGCAGGCTCTTTCACTGGTTCCACACGGTTCCCGGGAAGTGGCCAGTATGTCCCTCTGGCTCCTAGTGATAGGGGTGACCATGGGAGCTCTGTGCACAGCCCCTGTCTCGAGCGCAGGTCCCACAGCTCCCATTGGCTGGGAACTGTGGTCAATGGGAGCTGTGGGGGCAGCACCCGTGGGCAGGGGCAGTGAGCAGAGTCCCTGGCCCATAAGCCTAGAAGCTGAAGGGACATGTCATCACTTCCTGGGAGCCCCCTGAGGTAAGTGCCTCCTGGAGCCCACACCTCGAACCCCCTCCCATGCCACAACCCCCCACCCCAGCCCTGAGCCCCCTTTCACACCTAAACTCCCTCCTGGAGCCCTCACACACCACATTCCTCTGCCCAAGACCAGAGCCCCCTCCTGCACCCTGAACCCCCTCAGGCACTGTGAACCCCTCATTTCTGGCCCCACCCAGGAGCTCGCACCCCCAGCTGGACCCCTCACCCCCTCTTGCACTCCAACCCTCTGACCCAGCCTGTTGAAAATGAGCAAGGGTGAGGAAGAGCAATCAAGAGACCGTGAATTGAGCAGTGGGCGGGCCCTTGGAGAAGGGGTGGGGCAGGGGTGGGGCCTCAGAGAAGGGGCAGGGCAGGGAGTGGGGCACAGGTGTTCAGTTTTGTGCATTTAGAAAGTTGGCAATGCTACCGCCAGGCCTGCCATGCTATCCCCGCTCCATATTACCTGCAAGGGAGGCTCTGTCCTTCTCCAACTGTGTCTCCCCCAGCATGTTTGGCCACTCTCCCTGGCAGCTGGGCCTGGGTGGGGAGCAAAACAGAGCCGATTCTCACACGGCTGAAGCTGGACGCTCAGGGTCACTGCTCTGTGCAGCATGATGGCTGCCTGAGAGAGAGGCTGGCTGGGGCGACGGGGATGGCCACTCCTTGCCTGGGCCTCTGCTGGGGACAGGGGCCAAGCAAGCCAGAAATGTGCCGGGGAGGAGGAGAGGATTCCGACTCACTTGGCCCCTGTCCCCCAGCATTTGGGGCCAGGCAAGGGGTGGCCCGCTGCTGCCTCTCCACCAGGCTTTCTCTCAGGCAGCCATCATGCTGCACAAAGCAGTGATCCTGAGTGGCCAGTGTGAGAAGTGGCTGGTCCCACCCCCATGCCTGGACTCAGCTGCCAGGGACAGGGGCCGAGCATGCTGAGGGTCAGGTGCAGCAGGAGAAGAACAGAGCCCTTCTGTCTCCTCCCCAGCAAGCCAAGCAGAAATTTGGTTGGGGGCACTTGAACCTACATTGCCCCTCTACCCATTGCCTATGCCCACAAACCTGGGTTTACAATGCGGTGTAGATGTACTCTAACAGTCCCATGGGGGCAGGGGATGGGGTAAGGTACATTATATGCTGTAAGGAGTGCACAGTGTGAGAATTTGTCACCTGCATCAGAGTGCATGGTCCTGGAGGCCTGGTGGAGAATTAGCTTAGTAACACCAAATGGGCCTTATATTCTTGTTAAAAGCATTTACAAATGTTTTTGTCAAGTCTGTTAAAACACTGATGGCTGTAAGGACTGCTTCATGCTTAGATAATTTGGAATTACATTTAATAAAGTTGTGACCTAGTTTTCAGCCAAAGATGACTGTCTCTATTCTCACTGAAGCATACACATAGCAAAAAATAAAATTAAATTTACAAAAAACCAAGTCTTCTCTAGGGGACAAATTCCACTTTCAGTCACATCCCTCAAGACCTCAGTGGAATTGCATGGGATGTAACTGAGGGCAAAATTTGTCCTTATATATTTTTACAATATACCATATAGCAAATATTTATATAGCACTATAGTAGTATAAATATAATAATTATTGTATCCACTATAGAGCACAGACTAATTATTATATTAATTTCATTTAAAATAAGTGCTGCTCAGTATCTCAGTCACAATCTACCTACTCAGGTACTTATATGGCACTCATCAGTGTATTATCTGCATACCTTCCTGGAATTCAAATGATCACAATGCTCTTTGTCTCATTAACCCTCCTTCTCTTTTCATCTCTTCAGCCAAGCCACCAATTAGGCATGCGTATATGCAATTGCTAGTTTTAATACTCTTTCTTTAATTTTAGTATTTACTTCACTACTTTTAAAGTATATGTGCAGATGAAAAGATAAGCCACTGATGAGGTTATTGCTGAGCAAGAATGATGGGTACTACTCATTGCTTGACAAAGTAGAAATTATATTTGGCTTTCTGGTAGTCCAAATACTGAAAAGGCATAGATGCTGGCTATATAGCAAACCGACCCACTGTGTTCAGAGGAAAGGTTGGCCACCAAACTCCGTTTTTAAAATTGTATTTTTTCTTCTAATTTTTCTTCCCTTAAAAGAACAAGGAGAAATGAAACAAACTTAAAATAAAATAAAAATACCTGAATATGATGTTAAAGTTGAGTTTTAAACCCAATCAGAGTGGAAGGCAGTTCAGAAAAAGCTGCCAAGCTGACAGCTGCAGGGGTCCTGTGAATACTAGCATGACATGTTTACTATGCATACTCCAGTGCTAAATCATCTAAAGTAGGTCCTGCTTTGAGGTAGTAACTTGATACTCCTAGGGCAGGTCTACACTAGAAGCGCTACATCAGCACAGCTGCACCAATGCAACTCCACCACTGTAGCGTGTTTGGTGAAGATGCTCTATGCCAACAGGAGAACGCTCTCCCATCGGCATAATTACTCCACCTCCACAAGAGCTGTCAGTGGGAGAGCTAACATATCCTGCTAACATAGCACTGGTGTGGACAGCGCTTGGTTGCTGTAACTTACGTTGTGCAGGGGTATGAAGAAGACACCCCTCTGAGTGATACAAGTTAGATCAGCTTAAACAGTAGTGTAGCCCTGCCCTTAGTGAATCAGGATGTTTCCTTCTTTAATGCAACCTGCTGTGCAGGTTTCCTTTGAGGATGAGGAGTTAGAGGTCACATATGGAGTGATCGCTTTGTGAAACGTGTTCACTCATGGGCGATAAGGTGTTTTTGTCTTTTATCATTTTTCTGTGTGGGTTCTTTCGAGAGCGTAGTGATTGTCTGGTTTCATCCCTACAGTTGTTGTTGGGGCATTTGATGTACTGGATGAGATACACCACATGTTAGGCATGTGTAGGACCCAGGGATCTTCAAAGATGTGTTGTTGGGGGTTCTGACCAGAGAAGACTGGGCGTTGCAATCTGCAGGCCAACTTGAGTAACTTCAGAAGGGATCCCCAGACTTACCATAAATGGCCCTAGAACAAAACCCAGAAGGTTCAGAGTTAAATTTTCTGTGGCAATCTCATTTCCTTCCGACAAGACAATATTGAAGTCAGCAGGGAATGTTTCCTAAATGAGCAGGATTGGGTCTGCTAGCCCACTTGCGAGTTTTCATTATGGTTGTACTTTGTGGCTCTTATTCCATGTTTATTAATCTTTCACTTCCGTGAGAGTGTGCATGAGTAAGACCAGAAAAAAAATGGTGCAAATACCTCTGGATTTTTGTTCCAGTATTTAGCTTAATTTCTTACAACCCAAATATTTCATTTCAGCAGAGCTGACCCATAAGCCATGACTTTTTGTACTTATTTAGATTAGTTGACTATTTAAATTATTTTTGAAAAACAATCGTCTGAGGTACCCATTTTGTTATACTAGTTTGCACAACTGGGTACTATATCTACATGCAACACACAATTGTGCATTTGCATATATAAGAGTGTATGTATATACATAAATTAGAAAGCTGCAGCTCTGGATGACAGCTTCATGTAGACTTAGATTAGTGGATCCAAATCTTTTAGGTATAAACACCATGTGGACATTGTAAATATTAAATATTTAAAATATGCTGGTACCAGTAAGTGATGAAATGAATTGTATGTAAAAAAAAAACCATAAGTTACAGTTTTTGGATAAAGTCATTACTTCCTATAAATTAGACGTAGTTACTTTGTATCTCAAATCCAGTATATCACAGGTTTATTTTCAAAACTGGCTTTATTCTTATCGTGAGGATACTTAGAAAAACAAGGCAAAAACTGCATGACAATAACCTCCTGGGCGGAGGGGAGCCACACCTATCATGTTCTTAAGTTAAAGGTGATCATGAATCTCTAATTTATTTCTAGCTGATGAAATTCATGAAAATAACTAGACATAAAAAAGCATCTTAGCTCCAGCCATGAAAATGATGTCTTTAAACAAAATTAAATATTTAGAACAAAATATACATATGATTAATTTAATATGTGTAATCTACTCTGTGACCAGAAAATAAATGTGTTTTTCTTGGTGAATGAGAATAAAATAAAAATCTCTTCTGAAATTAATTTTCAACATTATACTTAGTATATTATACTTCTATTTCCAATACTTTTGCACATTTTAATAGATTCAACAAAGGTACCTTAACATGTATAAGCAGGCAGTTTCACACACAATAATTCTTTATGTTTAGTGTTTAATTTTGGTGGTAGGCCTTGTTTGCATATGTTTGTTATATGGCAGAATCCCTGCCCAAACTACCCTTGAGTCAGTGCTGCTCAGAACTACCCCAACCAGATACTCTGATCTATGATTTGTACAGCTGTGTGTATACAGAGACATATCTAAACACACATCCACATATGGATTATGGGCCCAATTGCACCCATTAGGGTTAATTTCACATAGAGGAATGGTGAAGAGCTAGATAGCCCCAGGAACTCCAGAAGGGATTGTACCTCAGGTTGCAAAATCCCTTCCCTCAGTCTCACTCTGAGAATGCCAAAAGCATGCAGAGTAGGTTTCATCTCTTCCCTGTCCCCTTGTAGGGACCGGCTCTTGTCTCTTTACCCTGTGCTCCCACTCAAAGACCAGGTATAATCTATCCAGAGCTACAGATATATTATGTGTATAATACACAACCACCATTATATGAAACAAAAATATTAGCATTCATGTAGTGTTGAGGTTGTGAGAGCAGTATTCAAAAAGCCAGGAAATCCCAACAATTTGATTGAACATCCTGTACATTTTATGGGATACAGATCAAGAGTAAATCAGTTATGCTCTTTCCTCTCCCCCTAAGCACACACATCATATTCCAAGCCAGCGCAAAGCCAATTTCCCTAGTGCATAAGAAGGCACAGATCCCACTTCACTGCCACTCTACCCACTGACCCCTATGCAAGGCTCCTGTAATGGTTTTGTCTTGCATAGGCCAGCTGAGGAATTTCATCCATAGGACTCAATCCTGTATCATTTGCACAGTCAAAACATTTGCTGAAGTTGACAGTGTTGTCAACCTCAAATGTCCAAAAATCATGGGATTAGCTTAAAAATCTTGAGATTGTCCTGAAAGTCATACGATTATACAATCAAAAAATGTTTGGTTACTTGTACTTGCTTTTTAGAGTTGGAGCCTTTAGGGTTCATGTTTTCAAGCTTTTTTCTCCACAGCCCTCCATAAGGGTTACAAATGTTCTTGTTAATGACAGCTGAGATTCTCGGGTTATCGCATGAGTGCAGGAGCTGGGGATTTAAGAAAAACACCAAATAACTTGAGACTCACTATAAAATCACAAGAGACACCAACACTGAGTGAATGAGAATTGTATATGCTCAGCACCTTGCCGGATCAGGCATTTAATTAAAGTAATTATGCTATCAAGTGCCTGCTGCATTGTATATAAAATTTAAATAATGAATGTTGTTTATGATCCAGGGTTGGGCGACGCATTTACAGGCAGGTAAAAAGACAAGATCCTTGCCTGAAAAACGTACAATACAAATAGACAATAGAAAAACCAAGGGGCAGGATTGTTGGTGGCCTTTACACAGACACTGGGGAGGTAAGGGGCACAAGAAATCCTGACCTCCTATTCCACAAACCAATGAAGGGGCAGCCCTACACTCAGTACCTGCCCAAAGCGGGCTGGGAAGGAGGTGCAGGCTTAGGAAGAAGGAGTATGTTCCCTGAAGCACCATCTCT
Organism: Gopherus flavomarginatus; assembly: GCF_025201925.1. NCBI lineage: Eukaryota > Metazoa > Chordata > Testudines > Testudinidae > Gopherus > Gopherus flavomarginatus. Next base: position 236,502,351 of record NC_066618.1, read on the forward strand.
CTGAAGATCCATACCACTTCAACTTTTACTTAGGCCGGTGGCTATATGACACAATTTGGCCTAAGGGGGCAGAGATGGAAAACCATGGCAATCAGTTTGAACGAGTGGTGGTGAAGTAATGCATGGGTCCTGTTTCTTCTATGACTCTCACTGAGATTTCTTTTTTGATTCTTTCAACTCAAAACTGGTCAAATATTGCACCTTGATTTTATGAAGAAGCCGGGCAAAGCTAGATTAGTAGTTCTGACTACTAAGATCATCATAAGAAACCAGATGCTATAGGCATACATTGCTTGCAGCAAAGGTGTGGCAGAGAGTTTTCCCACCACTGAACCATTAGTCACCTTCCCCTGACATTTGCTTCCCAGTTCTGCATGTACCCAGGCTGGCACATAGGTGCCCAAGTATTCATTTTAGACACAAAAAAAGCCAAATGAAGAACTGGGCTTCCTTCCTTAAGCAAATTTGATAATCAGCCTTCAGGAACTGTTATCTGCCAGATGTAGGTACTGACTTAACCCAGTGTTCCGACCTCTATTGTTATGCTAAATAAGTTTATCAGGTTTTGAGTATTGGCTGAGGGAATTTCATAATAAGGTTGTGTGTTATCAAATATATTACTGGATCAGTGGAGTAACTTTGCCAGCAATGTTGGGTGGAGCATAGACACACATAGGCCATTGGCTCATGAGTCTTCCCTATCCAGTTCTCCTCCCCACGGGCCTTCCTCTAGCTTGTTGCCACTCAACTATCCAAAACCCCCTGTGACTCTGTTTTCTCCCCATTTCCTCTCGATCACCATTTCTACTCTTCTGACAAAGTCCTTATTCTGTGGCAGTCTGCAAGACCCTAAGGCTGAGTCCTCTCAAAACCCTTTGATTGCTGTGACCTTCCCTTCATCCTATATCCTCCCTCCACAACCCTGAGTGTGGGTCATCCCACTCAGCTCTGCTCTCCCCTTACCTGAACTTCCCTTGCAGGGTGGGACATGAGTTGGAAGAGAAGCTGGAGCTGGCCAGGGGGGCCACAGGGCTTTCCTCCTGAGCTGGTTTACTGCCTGGCTGGACTCCCCTGATCTGCATTCAGAGTTGTGGAGGGTGCCAGGTAGGCAGCTGAGTAGGTTCCACAGAGCAACAGTCTGCCCAGTGGAGATAGCTGCATCTAGTGGCAGGAGGATGCGACTATGGCTACCTTCCTCCTTGCCCAGGCTATCAACTCAAAACTTAGTAGATGGGGAGTAAAAACAACATTGCTGAGGGCATCAGGCTGCTCTCTCCTCCTCCCTCTGCTCACCAGGTGGATTGAGGAGAAACAGAATGATGTTCCCTACTGGCCTCCCTGAACTCTGAGCTAAAAGGTGGTGGAAGCTGTCTCCCATTCCTCCCTAAAATTACACCCATGACCTGGATAGTGAAAGGGAGTAATGAGGCTAGATTTTGTCCTGCAATGTTTTTATTTGTGAACTGTGCTGTGCAGGCATTTTATTTAACAGATGAGATGAAATACAGAAATATTCAGGAATTTGCCCAAGGCTACATGGCAATTCAGTTACAAAACTAGGGATTAGAAACTAGGTAGATTTTTTTTGCTTCAAACAAAAAAGCTCTTTTAGACAAAAGTACCCTCTTTTCAAAAATGAAAAAAAAATTGGAGGGGGAGGAACAAATTGACAGTGTTCTTTTTCTTGAAATGCGTTGCAAAGCATCTCCTACCTTTCTTTAGACATTTCCCCCTATTTTAATCATTAATGTTATTGAAATTGTTCATTTACAAAAACTGAGAGTTTAAAAATTCATGAAAAAATTCAAAATGTTGATGTTAAAACAATGAACATTTTGAATTTTTTAATTAAAATAGTTTTTCAGAATGGTTTTACCAGGAATACAAGCTAGAGCCCACACTCCCACTCAACACAACAAAACATTCTGGTGCTTGCAAATTTTGGAAGTTATGAATGAAAGAGTGGTGCTACTATGTGGTGACATTCATTATCATGTCACAGTGCTGCATAGCTTTAGAGTCAGGCTCTGGTTCACCAAACTTTGCTTCTAGACCACAAAAAATGAATGTTTCTGGGTTTTCCCTCTACCACTTCTACTGAAGAAATCACACCCTGGCCTCCTGTACAGTCACTGGGGAGAATTATGGATTCACCCAATGTATCAAAAATATGTTTGTGAAAGTGGACAATATTTAAGTATATTTACAGAGATGGCACCTTGATGAGGCAGAAATGCGTGTGTGTTTGGGGAGAGAAGATATTACAAAGCTTCTGGGGCCAAGCTGTGATGGGGGTACCTCTGGAGGCCCCTCACCTTATGAAGCTGACATCTATGTCTACCTATGAGGTTATTCTAAACAGACACATTAGTAATGGTGATAGTTGGGGTCTTGTCACTTATAGGTGCAACTGATTGCTACTGATTCATTCTGTTTTACTGGGAATATTACTCTCTCCTGAAGTGATGTTATTCCTACCTGAAAAGAAGTCTGGCTCATTAGCAAGGTCAACAGAACATTTTGTGGTGGGACTGATGTCAGCTTATTGATACTCTTGCAGTTGTTATGACATGTAAATAAAACTGCAGTCTTTATCTTCCTAAATTTATTATATATTTGAAAAAAACAAGAGGATATGGAAGCTTAACAGGCTTAAAGAAACACAATTTCTTTATTAAAAAGAGGTGGCAAAGAATTGAAAGTTATAAAGCATTTAGTTCCATTTTAAATTAGGATTGTTAAATAGCGCTTCTAATCAACCATTGTTGTACTAGCAGGCTTAATCTATTTAAACTATGAAACAGAGATGCATTCATTATATTTTGAAATAAATTACCAACCAAGTTTTAGAGCAAATATAATTCAGTTCAGCACTGTGGTTTAATGAAGAAATGGTGAAAGAAAGAAATTACACATTCTTTGCTTAATTCAAAAAGTAAATATATACATTTTGCAAAGGTATTCCTGTGAGTGGGCTATAAAAATGCTTCCTGATCGGCTTCATCATTAGAATAATAGCTAGACAATTATAATGACCATGTCTCTTTCCAGTGTGGACCAGAGAGTATTTGTCCATGCTTTTGTGGCTCCCACCTGGGTTATTATAATCTACTCCATGTGGTGCAACACTCAAAGACTACTCAGAAACTTCAGCTCTTCAGCTAGTCTAAAACATGGCTTATCTTGTCATCGATATTTGTTGCTTTTGTTCTATATAGTCCTATATAGTTTGAACGTTGGACACCTAAGAGATGGCCCCTCTCCCTGTTTGCTGCCATGACAATTGAGATTGTTAGCTGAAATACTCTTTACAAGCAGGTGTATCTGAGGCAAGGTGGTTTTTGGTCTTTGATTCCAACTCTCGCTGCCGCTGATGGTCCATCAGACAAGCCTGTTGACCTTCAGGATGTTGTGTGGTATGCTTACTCAGGCTGCTCCCTGAATGAGGAAGGGGGATAATAGGGAGGAAATAGAGCTATATGTGGGAGGAAGTCCATTTGGTTTCATACTGTTAATGCATTGTTTATTGTTTTCACTTTTGAGGATAAAGACTTTTTAAAATGGACTATTACATAAACCAGTGTTCAGTATATAACAGGGTGTAAAGGGCATTTGGGAACGTAAGGGGTTACCTTTTCAGGACAGAGACACTCCATTTCCTTTTAACAACATTACCAAAAGCCAAGGCAAGCGAAAAAACCGCTGGAGTTAACCAGGCACAACTGCTTCCCTCTTCCTGATCTGATTGTGGGAGGAAGGTTGATCAGGTGGATCCTCTTTCACTAGCAAGATCAAATGGATCCTCTCTCCAATGAAAAAGGCTGGCTTCAGAAGGAAAATTGGAGACTCATGGGAAATACTTACTTGGCTGGGTGTTTATGTCTTGGGGCAAGACGCTGGAGTGTTGTTATTATTATAAATTGAAGGAAACTGAAGCTCATATACCTGGAAAAGACTATGATATCCTTTGTGATTATACAGCTGAATCTACTTTAAGTTATTACTTAAATAAAAAATCCATCCCTGGAAGCTGATGTGGTCATTTGGGCTTAAAAAAAGCAGGTTACTCCCAAAGTTAGATCCAACCTGGATTTTTTATATCCTACACAGTAAAGAAGTTGACAATTAGATTGGAGAGAGGAGGAGAAGGCTGTCACTCACAGCTGTCTTATATTGTTCTATTTATCAAATTAAATCCTTAAAAAAGGAAATGGAGTTACAAATGGTGTTTTTGTCTTCTGAGGTATCTTCAGGCTGTGGGGAAAACCACAGTATAGTTCAGCTGAATAAACTCATAAATGGTGCTTATCAGAATACAAAATGGCCTCCTGGCCAAAATTCATATGTTTAACATTCATTTTTATGCAAAATGCAACTGCAGTATAGGGTGATTTATACAGTAGGGTTAGGACAAAATAGAGCAAAAATAGCAATAAGACAATATTCCTCACAAAAGAGATGCACACTAAGTTTGTTTTCCTCTCTCCCCAGCCTTACCTAGATTAGTTGCTTTCAATACGCACTCACTGTGTTAGAAGAGATGAAAACCTGGAAAGTTTTATGGGTATATATTGACCACTATCTGTTTAAGACTGGATGGGGGACCAGATCACAAGTGTGAAAAATCAGGACAGAAGGTGGAGGGTAATAGGCACTATATAAACAAAACCCCAAAACATCAGGACTGTTCCTATAAAATCGGGACATCTGATCACCGTAAGACTGGATCACCCTGTGATCATTATCTCAGAAAAATACTGTGTTATAGCTTAGTTGTTTCAGTATCAAAATCAATTTATTAAAACTATACCTTATGGATGAACAAAGTAGCATAAACAGTGGATGTTATGCTCTAACTCATTTCGCTTTGTCAAGATATTTGTGGTTTATGCCAATCAATCCACAAGCATTTACAAGCAACCTCTCATTTTTGTAGTCCTTTCTGTTCTTCATGCCTCATTAAGTACATTAACATGTTTGATTTTTAATTTGCTAATTTAGTTCAGAGTCCAGCACAAATGCACTGCACTATCTATTATAGCGATACCTATTAAGCCATTTTTGTGTACTTCTGACACTTAACTTACAAGCATCTAAAATCAGAAATACTAATTGTGGTTTTGTGGTGAGAATTCAGACCTAAGAAGCTGCATTAGTTCCTAGGAGAATAGGAAACGGGAAATGACAATTGCTCCAAAGCTGCCCAGTGATGCAATGTTTCCTTTAATGCAAAAGCTGTGTGAGAGAGTCAAAAACCTTATTAGGTCACCTAGTTTATTCCCCCGCCAAGGCAGGACTCTTTCCTACTGGGAATTTTCCAGTCCAATATTCAATTTACCAAGTTCTTAGCTTCTGCTGTTTCTCTTGGAAGACTATTCCAAAGCCTAATCGACCCACTAGTCAGGAAGTTTTACCTGCTAGTCAGACTAAATTTTCTCTTTCTAATTTCAGTCCATTACTCTTAATTTTAACACATTAAATAATTTCTGGGGAGGGCTGACCCTTTGAATATTGTAGACTAATATCATCATGTTGCTAAATTATATTTTTTTAGCTCTTTTAACCTATCGCCATAAGTAAACCTATCCTTCCAGCCCACTAATCATTTTTAAAATTTATTTTCTATTAAGACAAAAACAATTGCAAATCATTCTGGCAAAGAATCGGTTGCAGAAGTCAAATAATAATTCATGAGCATGATTCTGTGTACAGAAACTGTGTTTAAGTGTGGTGAAAGATATCAATGTACCAAGATTCCCTTCTCAGGAAAATCCACAAAAGAGACACTAAGGAGACAATTAGGTCAGAAAACATCAAATTATTCTTCTTGCTTTTCTTCTAACAATAGCCTGTTAATATCCTTCTGATAATGATAATAATTCAGAACTAACTGCCAAATTCCAGGGGCAGAGCCGTATAGACATTGCATGTATTCCTGTTTATGCAACTCTAAAGTATACTGGGTTTTTTGTAATGCAAATTCCATACCTAATGAACTAGCCTATAAAGCCAATATGCTCTCCTCCTTTAAATCCCTCATTTAGGCCCGCTTATTATTAATTATTATTTTTATTTCTGTAGCACCTAGGGCCCCAGTCATGGATCAGGGCCCCATTGTGCGAGGCACAGTACAAACACAGAAAAAAGAGATGGTCTCAGCCCAGTTGAGCTTTCAATCTAAGAACAGGACAAAAAAGAACAGGTGGATACAGACAGTCAGATCACAAGCAAACAATGAAATAATGCTTCACATTGAGCCTTACTGAGATTGCCGAATCAGGCCCTATGATGGTCAGATTTCCCAGGACGTTACTGAGTGTTTTACTAAATTCCATGGGTGGAATTTTTAAGAGCTGGTTGGAGAAATTCCAAACACTTTTTCACTGGAATTTGCCAATTTGTTGAAAGCTAAATGTTTTGTGGAGACAGTTAAATTTCAGTGAAGCTCCCATCTGGTTTTCTGCCCAACTCCTCAGCAGCCAGCCTGGTGGGCTGAGGGGGAGTCCATGGCTCCTGGGCAATGTCAGTTGATTGCAGCAGGACTACTCAAGAACTTAAAGTTGAGCACATGCATACATGCTTTGCTGGACTGGGGCCAGAGTTGCTCCACACTTTGTGGGATTAAGCCCTTACACAAACCTCTCAAAGCACTTTAAAGTCTTTATTTAATTAATAGACCTCAGATCACCCCTCAGACGAATGCATTACTTATCCCAATTTTACATACAGAGAAACAGAAGGATGCATCAGTCAGTAGTGAAGCTCAACATTCCCTGATTCCCAGTATCCTACTCTATTAGAGTATTTCTGTATTGTATGGTGACCACAGGCAGAGCCTGTATTTACTATGCCTCCTAAAACACTCTGAGGGAGAGGAAGAAATGGAACTAATCCCTACATTTTTCTCTAAGAATTCTCTTACTCCTCTTTGTCCCCTATGAAGATATTTTCTAATGATCTAATCATTCCATGCTATTGGAAAAGTGAGTTTTACTAAGAAAATAATATTACTGGCCAAATTCTCCACTCAGCTGTGGAGTTGCTCTGGTGGCACTGCATGTCTCTTTGAAAATTGCAGGGTATGGCTGTGCTGTGCAATCCCTGTTTTTGGTTAGTAAATGGCTATTTCTACAGCAAAACACAACCTTAAGCACCTGAATTTGTAATCTTTGTTGTGTTTCTTCCCTATAAATATATCTTAGCTGTGTCTTTGGGAGACAAGGGAATTTTGTTTTCTAGTCTGTTTGCCCTATTTTTTCATTGTATATTTCATGTGTCTATGAGAGAATTGCCCCACTGGATGAAAATCAAATGAGCTGATCTCAAAAAGAATTGTATGGTCGATTTAATAGAACTTTTTTAAGTAAACTTTACCAAACACCCAAAAAAAAATCTAACCCTTATCTCCAGATTAATTCCACTGAGATGGGAAGACTATTTTCCAAGTTAATTTAACATATATGCACTTCTGTTTGGAGGAGGACAGTATTTGAAATGTGATTTATACACACACTGCACTGAAATATAAAAACATTGTCAAAACTTTTTTTCAAGTCTTTTATTGAGGACATGTATGTGTCTGAGCCCAAATCCTAAATCTTATAATCTGTTTGAAAGGGTTACATCAGAGCTTCTAATCTTATTTACAGAATACTCATATGTCTACAGTTCACTTAAACATATTAATATTCAAAATGGAAAAGTCTGGAAAAAGTGATTTTTGTCACCAAATTCTTTGTGTGATCATTTTCACAACTTTTAAAAGACTGTGTCAGCCTTCTGCATGTTTGTTAAAGTCTACTGAGACATAATAGCTTGGTTACATTCCTTCAGAAGAGAAAATGGGTGAAATCTTGGCCCCACTACATTCAATGGAAAAACTCCCATTCTCTTCAGTGGGTTTCTATTCAACCCATACATTTGTTTATTTCTATATAGAGTATTTTGAAATAGACAAGAGTTTACTTAAAGCAAACCTCTTCTTATAACACCAATATTTGTAAGACTGCTACCACATCATATGAAATGCCATTAAAGTTCTCTGACTTCTTTAATTTCATACTTAAACTAACATAAAATTGGCATTAGATTCTGTATGCAAGGAGGACCAATCTCTCATACTGCTATAACCCAGCTAATATAGTATTTTCCTAATCCAGTACTCTACTATTTCTTGGGGGGGGGGGGGAAGGAGGCTGGAAGAGAGGAGTTGCTGTGTCATATGCATTTTATGTATTTATTTATTTTAGAATAATTCTAGGCACAGCACTATCTGTGCAAAACCATGCTTATAAAAGTATTGCTTTTGTTTGTTTGCCAGACATAATAATCAAAAAAGGACGTAGAATCAGATTAGTCCATTTGTTTGGCTAACAATTGTTTCTTATTAAGTCCCAGAAAGTTTCATGTCTGGCTAATCTTGAATGAGAGTCCTAATCAAACTTTCTGTTGTCTCTTTCTCCCTGCATCTGAAGAGTGTTTAAAAGTAAACACAAATGATGGAAAGGGAATCCCTATGGCAGAAATTAAGAAATAAAATACAGGGATTAACCTCCAGCTTAATGTGCCTTTATCTCTAGTCTGCCTTGCATCCAAAGGGAGACTGTTTAACCATTAAAAAAGATTAAAGGTATTAATTAGACTAAGAGATAGAAACCTATCACCCTTCTGTCAGAGCAGACCGGAATAAACCTTCAACCAGATTAAAAAAAAAATCTATATTTTTAGAGTTTGGCCTAAACAACAGTCCTATTGATCAGTTTTTTTTATTCTTATTGTTGGCTAACAAATTAAACAAATAGAGCTGAAATTGAATAAAATGTTTGAGGTATTTGTGTATGAGAGGCAAAAACAGTACTTTCTCCTCTTATCAAAGTAGTTTACAGCGCTACATACAAACAAATATAATGATGTTGGGATTTCATAAATTTATGTAAACAAAACAATAGAAGAAGATTAGCCAAAAGCTCCAGCAATGGAACTCTGAGTTGCCTTGTTTTTCTAAAATGAATCTACTGTAAAGTACATTTAAATTATGTAGGAAACTATTTTAAATGTCCTTTTCAGCAGAAACAGATATTATACCATTGTCAGCTTTATGCCATATCTCACAACAGATTAGATGTTGTTTAAAGTCAGTTGTCATGGAAAGATTACAAAATATTATTCAAGAAAGGAGACATTTTGAAGAAGATGGTTTGTTTTTATCCAAGAATAACCCATTTTGTATTTTTTCAATCTTTGTATGATTTTAAAGTATTTCTTACAGATTAAAAAAAGATTTTTTCTTTCAGCTTTCTACTCTGAATTAGACATCCTTATAAAAAGAATTTATATTAATAAAATATGTTCATCTCATCATGTGCTAAAGGTGACCCTGTTAGAAAAATAGATTATGATGAGGTTGGAGAATTATAATGGGCTCTATTAAATAGCACTATTTGAAATACATTGAAGGCAGCTGCTAAACAGCAAATTGAAAAAAATGATATTAAAGGTCACAATCAAAGAAATACTTTGGGCATATACTAAGATCTGATAAACGACAACGGACAATTTTGCATAAAAGTAATACACGCGCGCACACACACACATGCAGTGTTAAAGTCTGATCTCGCCTACATCAGTGTACAGCCCAAGTAACTGCCTTAGAGACAGTAGTTGAATATACTGGATTTACACGGATGTAAATGTTATGAGTCTGTCTTACTATATTCTGTGTTGCCTTAACTTTTATTTATTTAATTGCTATATCAGAGGAGAAATTCTGAGAACGCTGCGAAGAAGTATAAACAAACAAAACCTTCAAAGAGATGCTTCTGGTCCTCCAGAGCTAGTTTACTGTTTCTCTGTGCTTTATGGTATGAATAGAAGAATAGAAGTGATCACTTCTAATTCATTATTTAAGGTTTTCTGTCAACATAGGCCAACTTCTGCTCAATTAACTGGTATAAATCCAGAATAATTTCAGGGAGGATAAATTCAGCTCTCAGTAAGACTGGTGTAAATCTGGAAAAACACTTATTTGGGGCAAAATTTGGCCCCATAATTTGAAGTTAATCTTCACTTATTTAAAATATATGTAATAGTGTTATCCTGATTCGTTGATGCCTAAAGCTAATACAACAACAACAATTTGCTTCTGGAACATAGTGTCTCTGGTTAAATGATATTCTAGCAGTCTCTTCTAGACACTCAATGTCTCATTATAAACACAGAGCAAAATTCCAGGTCATGTTGTGCACATACTTACAGTCAAACACCAGACTGAGGTGTTGGGAACTGCATCAGTGATGAATATACCAAATCCTGACATGGCACAAAATATAGACTTTTGTTTCCTCTTGTTTTGTAAAAGGCAGGCTGAAGGGTGCTTCAGAAAGGGGCAAGACCAAGGGAAGGGAGCCATAGCACTGCTGTGAAAAAAGCACAAATGTTATGGATTTTAGCAAAATGAACTATTCTGGAGAACGAATATATCATGCACAGGACTTCATGGCCCACAATAAGGCTATTTCACAAGTGTTTGGTCACATATAGTAATATGCTTTACCTCTAGTTAAACTCTCATGGTTTGGGGGGGAAGAAAATACCTCCCGTGTGTCATTCTTGCTAGAGATGCACTCAGAGGGAAGTCACTGGACACGTGGATTATGCCAGGATCAGAGTTCTGGCAATTGGCATTTCATTAACCAGTTTTCTCATCCCAATCTCCCAAGCTTCTCATCCCAATCTCCTCCTCTCACTCACAGTCCCAGTCTTGTTGCCCAGTCATTTCAATTCTGCCCCCCAAATTCCCTGCTCCTTGTCCTCAGTCTCCTTACATAGCCAGTTCCTCCCACCACCGCTCCTCATCTAAATCAGTCCCTCTACTCTAGCTTGGCCTCCAGTCACCTCCACACACACATACATTCCCTATTCCCATTGGCTCCCAGTCTCCACCGTTGTCTCCAGTTTCAGTGTCCTCACCCCCCACTGCTCCTTTTCACGGCCAGTCCCAGTTGTCTCCCAGCATCCCAGCTGCTTTTCAGATCTGTCTCCCCTCCCCTATTACTTCGTTCCACCTGCTCCACTGGTTTGCAGTCTCCTTGCCTAGCCAATAACAATCTCTCTTGGCTCCTCATGAGATCTCAGTCTCCCTCTATCTACTGGCTCTAAGTCCTTCCCTGTTCCCCTCTCCAGATCCCAGTCCCAGTCTCCTTGCCCAGACAGCAGCAGAATCTCTAATACCAGTCACAGTTTCTCTCTCCACTCCTGCCAGCCTCCAATCCTACTTCCTGGCTTCTCGCCCCAAACTACTCCCCCATCAGTTCCAGCTTTTGTCCCCTCTCATTTTAATCAAGCAGCTTCGTCTTCCATGAGCCCATCAGGGAGGTCCAGGTTTTACCAGAATCATCTCCTCTTTGAGGTAGCTGTTCTGGGAAATCTGTCAGGGTGCTCACTACCCACTGCCATCTGTCCAGCTTTATGGGCCCAGAGTCATCTTGGATGTCCTGTTTTTTGTTTTTTGTTTGGGTTTTTTTTTTGTGCCTCAGAGGTGGCAACCTTAGCAACAGCCTAAAGATGGAAAGTTCTGTTCAGCCCTGAGCTGGAGCCCTGTGTGGACAGAATATTCAAGGAATTTAGCTTCTAAAATCTAAGAAGTCTGTATTAAGCATGTATGAACTGTGATTTTTCAAAGGCTTGTGACTTGGTCAAATTTAGGCTGGTTTTCATGGGTGACAAAAGACACATCCCTGACACAATGGCCACTCTGCTGAATTTTAAGTTCATGCACCAAAGTCTTGGGGCACTAGAACTTCTCAAATGAAAGGTCACCAGAATTTTTTAGCATGAGCAAAACAACATCTTTTTCCTGTGCCTGGTGTTTTGTAGTGGCTGAAACTTTGTAGCTGAAATTTAAAAAATGGAACTGACATCTGGCCTAGAAAATTTCAGCACAAGTGGTTAAAGTTTGACATAGTTACAAGCAATTGAAACAGTGGTTTTATAAAAGGAAGTGTCACGCAACTTTAATGAAGGATGGTGCTACCAGCTGTGCTTGTAATGAACATTTGGTGTATACAGGCCAAGATATGTACAGAAGGACATATTGTCTGACATCTAGAAGGTTATATCCATTTTGGTATATAATGTAGGTTTTGGTCACCATATTTTGAATCTTGCCATTTGGTTTTAACAAGCTTCAAATCAATTTAGTAAAACAAATACAAAGAATTATGTTGAGATAGAGTTAATTGTCTGACTTAAATTGACCAAAAGAATTAAATTTCTTAGATAAAGCAGCCTTTTCAGCCTCAGCTGAGCTCAGTGTATCTCTATGTTGTACAGGTGTTTCTGAAACAGTGTGACATTTCGTACCAGCAGCTCCCATAAGAATAGAATCAGATTACCGAACTTGCTGCTATGCAGATCTGAGAAGAGAATGTTGACATTAAACTAGCAAAAGCAAAGAAGTTATTATATTGTCATCATCGCTTCATTTTTCATGTATGCAAAGGTGCAAAGTTTTTGTAGCAGGTTGACATCAATGGGAGTTCCATGCAGATAGGAAGAATACCAAAGTAGAAAACTACCATGTGGAAAGAAAACTGTTGACATATTAACACACAAAGTTCAGATAGATAGATAGATAGATAGATAGATAGATAGATAGATAGCCTTCTTTTTAGATAGAAGAATCTAAAACAATTTTGATGGGTTTAAGATGCTAATTTATCTACTAAAAAACAGCTAAATTGTTTTAAATGCAATTTTTGGGAAAAACATATATGGACTGAGAACTTCTGTGACATGCATCAATCCAAAACAAATTAAAATGGCTGAGTTACTGTGGAAAACACTCAAACACAAGGCTCATAATGATCTGTTAACAGACCCTTAGCTATAGCGGTGATGTTCAGTGCCTCTATAGTAATATATTTCAAATGATTTAGTTGACTAAGTGCTTCAAAGAACACAAGAAAAGATCATTTGAAGCACTAGTTCAGTTGGGCATTTTGAGCGAATGTGATTTTGAAAGCATTTTGGTTGGCTTTTCACTTCTAAACCCAGAGATAGGCAAAGGATTTTGACACATAATGGACCTGATTTTCCTCTTGCATGCACCGGAGACTACATTAACTCCAATGGTGTTACTCTTGATTTTTTATGGGGTATGTGAGAAGAGAATCAGGCCCTATAATGCACATTGGAAAAACATAATCCCAACTATACATATAAAACGATGGGGTCTATATTAGCTGTTACCACTCAAGAAAGATCTTGAAGTCATTGTGGATAGTTCTCTGAAAACATCCACTCAATGTGCAGTGGCAGTCAAAAAAGCAAACAGAATGTTGGGAATCATTAAGAAATGGATAGATAATAAGACAGAAAATATCATATTGCCTCTATATAAATCCATGGTACACTCACTTCTTGAATACTGCATGCACGTGATTGCCCTATCTCAAAAAAGATATATTGGAATTGGAAAAGGTTCAGAAAGGGGCAACAAAAATTATTAAGGGTATGGAACGGCTTCTGTATGAGGAGAGATTAATAAGACTGGGACTTTTCAGCTTGGAAAAGAGACGACTAAGGGGGCTATGATTGAGGTCTATAAAATCATGACTGGTGTGGAGAAAGTAAATAAGGAAGTGTTATTTACTCCTCATAACACAAGAACTAGGGGTCACCAAATGAAATTAATAGGCAGCAGGTTTAAAACATACAAAAGGAAGTATTTCTTCACACAACGCACAGTCAGCCTGTGGAACTCTTTGCCAGAGGATGTTGTGAAGGCCAAGACTATAACAGGATTCAAAAAAGAACTAGATAAATTCACGAAAGATAAGTCCATCAATGGCTATTAGCTAGGACAGACAGGAATGGTGTCCCTAACCTCTGTTTGCCAGAAGCTGGGAATGAATGACAGGGAATGGATCACTTGATGATTACCTGTTCTGTTCATTCCCTCTGGGGTACCTGGCATTGGCCATTGTCAGAAGACAGGATACTGAGCTAGATGGACCTTTGATCTGACCCAGTATGGCTGTTCTTATGTTCTTATCTGTGATGTTCCCTTCCCATCCTTTATATTTCTATTCCCCATCCTGTTGACATATCGGCTACTATATGATACCTGGAGGGCCACTGACTTTTGAATCAGAATGATGATACAATTGCATAATATTGCACTAACACTTGCATGTTCCTGCACCTTTTGTTTAAATGAAAACAGCACCAACCAACAAGACAGGAGAGAAAGCAGCATTTTTAAACATTAAGAAAATGTAAAGTAAACCCACCCTGTTACCCTATTATGAATCATAACCTTTATGTGAAATCATTGCAGTGCTATTGTCCTTACCAGTAGGCAGACCTATCAAGCATGCATTTTACAGTGTATGAGCACTAAAGATAGTACCTAAACCTTCTTTATATTCCCCTTGGCCGCCTTTCTTGCTCTAGTCTCATTCTCTGTTTTCATGGGCAAATGCCCAGTTGGCCAGCCCTTCTGGCTAGTCCTCTGGCCTTTTGAAACAATAGAGGAGGAGGACTAAGAGTCATCATTTTAATGTGCTTCTCTTTATCCTTTAGGGAAGGCCCCAGCTGATCCAAACCTTTCTTGGATTTCACATCTCCTCACTACTGACATTTCTAATGGTGTCTCAAACACACCCCTCATCCGACACATTAAGACCTAAAAGCAAATTGACGCTGCCACTGTGACCATTCCTGACCTATTGGTGGAATCAAACTTTACTCTCTTGAGCATAAGCACTAGCTGTTCAGTTCTGAAAGTGCTGTGCCTCACTGCTGGTTCTTCCAGGTGCAGGCAATTGATAACAAAAGGATTTGTGTTTAAAAAGAGTGCCGCTATCTATGATCAGCAGGTATAGCGGCTATATTTAAATTCAAATTTCTACCAATGCACCTTTGTGAATACATCAGCCTGTGTGCGTTCACTGCACTCAGTCTTAGGAAAAAGGGTTTAGTCTTACATCTAATTCTAGGTCAATGAACCCCAGGGCATGCGAACAATATCCTTTTAACAATAACTTGGATTTAGTGCACAGGAAATATAATATTAATAAACATCAGAGATGAATATGGTAGTGCATGCAGAACTGCAAGCTGATCACATTTAGTTACCAGAGCAAATTTCACTCTGTTATGGAGGACAGGCTGCACTCTGTTTTCATTCAAAATGTCTTTTTTTTTTCCCCTGGGTTTTGGAGTATTTGATTTTAAATATTGGCACAGCCTGTCAAATGAAAAAATCTTGGCAGTCATACACTCTGCTATAGAGACATTTTACTTAACACGAGTACCAACATTACGACATTTAAAATTGCCTGTATATATTTTTTAATTATGCAGACCTCCTTTGTTTACATATGATCTTGGATATTCTGGCACTGATAGAAATTTACCAGGTTCTAGCACCGAGTTTATGCTGATAATTACTCTACTTCATGAAATGAAAGCAGCATGAAATAGCCTTGTGTTGTACAAAAGCCATTCAGAGGTTCCACCTTAAGATCTGATTTGGTGCAGCTCCATAAAAACCAAATGCACATCCCAGGCCAATAGGCCATGTCATTTTCAATTATTACGACGCCAGATTAAGTGCTTTGTCAGCGTTTTCAGCCCTGCAGTTCCAACAAAGCCTCCTCCAATCAAGGTAAACTGCTGCCATTGCCACCCTAACCCCAGATCTCTTACTGCAATGATTTCTAGTTTAAAGAAAAAAGTTCTGTATGCAAACATTTGCTATAATGTGTCTTTAAAATCATGAACGCCTACAAACATTCTTCAGAGGATATTAAATTCTTGTTATGGTTAGATTAATTCCCTTACCAATTTACCATTCACACAGGCCCACATGCATTCATGGATGCTATTTTGTTTGTACATTTTTATTTTCAATTGTCCATTATGCTTTCTTTTTAAAAATGTAAAGTTAATTTCAGTACATATGGTTTTAATTCAGAGCCTTGTGGCCTAGTGAAGAGAGAGAGATAGCACTTGGGAGACATAACTTCTGTTCCTGGCTCTGTCACGGGCTTGCTAGATGATGTTGGACAACTCACTTCACTCCCTGTGCCTTAGTCTGCCTGTGTGTAAAATGGGGATAATGATGCTGTACTCCCCTGTAAAGTGCTTTGATATCTACTGATGAAAAGCATTGTATGGTGGTGACGGTGCTGCAAAAGGAACCAGGCTGGCAGTCGCAGCCTGAACATTCAAGTACAAGGCTTATACCCAGAACAGGAACAGCACAGGGCATCAGAAGCGCCAGCTTTATCACACTGCCCTTCCAATGTGCCTCAGTTTTGATTAAGAAGCATCACCTGGAAGGGTGAGTAGATACTTCATTCTTCCTGTCCAACTGAGACTGCCAACATGGATGCCAATTAGAGCAAATTAGAGTGGTGGTTTTTGTACAGTATTCACTATGAAATGGACAGAAACCACCAACTTATTGTCCACTCTGGATCAGATCTCCCCTTAGACCAATGCAATTAATAGTGCTAGAATTAAGCATGTGATACTGTCTCTTCCCTTAAACCACTATCGTCAGGATTACATAAATTGATTTCAAAACCTTGCTATGGACTGTAGTGCTCTGTTTTGAATTTTTTTTTATTTTATTTTATTTATATCAAAAGAAAAAAAGTGACTTTTAAATCAAAGGAGAAAGAAATACAGGATACTGCTTAGAGATAGTTTTATTATTCCTCTGACTCAAACAAATCTTTTATTTTTAAATGACATTTTGCAGTCCATTAGTTCATGATGCGAACTATTGCCTTTGGATAGTAAGAACAAAAAAAAAATATTTTCCTTTTTTAGAAGAAACTACAGAATCTCTCATGTTCAAGTAACTTTTATTTTTAGCAAGTTTTTTTAAAAGATTGTTCATTTATGGACTTTGTGCACAACTATCTCATCCTAGAGATGCCATTACAGTGCACTGCACCATTGATCTAGGAACAAAGAAGTCTTCAAGCAAGATACCTACTGTGACAAAGTTTCTCCTCTACCTTGGTGGGTCCTGCGCTGATTGGCGGATTTGCTCATCTCAGTGATCTTCCCCTCTGGTGGAACCCACAGTCTGGGTCCGCTCCTCCTGTGTCTGATCAGGAGTTGTGAGGTTTGAGGGGAACCCGGGCCCACCCTCTACTCTGGGTTCCAGCCCCGGGCCCTGTGGATTGCAGCTGTCTATAGTGCCTCCTGTAACAGCTGCATGACAGCTACAACTCCCTGGGCTACTTCCCCATGGCATCCTCCAAACACCTTCTTTATCCTCACCACAGGACCTTCCTCCTGGTGTCTGATAATGATTGATTGTCTGATAATTCCTCATTCCTCCAGTAGCACACCCTCTCAGTCTCAGCTCCTTGCGCCTCTTGCTCCCAGCTCCTCACATGCGCTTCCTTTCCTCTGGCTCCTCCCCGCCTGACTGGAGTGAGCTCCTTTTTAAATCCAGGTGCTCTGATTAGCCTGCCTTGATTGGCTGTGGGTGTTCTAATCAATGTAGCTATCTCCACTGCCTTCTAGAAAGATCTTAATTGGCCCCAGGTGCCTTGATTAACCTGGAGCAACTGCCATTTGGTTACCACGGTCCTAGGGATTTGTTTAGCCTGGGGCTAACATACCTGTTCCTCAGTCCTTTACTGTAGCCATCTGGCCTTGCCCCATCACAGTACATAGTTAGAAGTGCTGAGGTAAGCATGGACAGCATAAACTGAAATGTATATGGAAACATTTACACTAGTGATGGGCAAACCTAAAAATATTTTGAGATCTGGTTTGGTTTTTATAAGCATTAGTACTTTTTCTTGACCCCAGTGCATTTATCACTCTGGGGTCAAGAAATATCCTGGAGATAGCTATGCAAAAAGAGATTGGGTCCAACGTGGAATCCCTCTCTCCAGCATTTTATATAACATGCTGAAACAGTTCTACTGAGCTCATTAATTGGCAGAGCTTAAAAGCCAATGAGTTTGATTTCCACCAATATCAGACAATGAAGTCTTCAAGAATAAGAACTCTTGAAGATTCCAGTACCATATTGTGTCACACTGTACCTCAAAATGACACCCTGTACTCACATATTCACCACTGTTATATGATTATGATTTGTACAAAGTATGCCTTGTGAGGTATCATTTGAGAAGTCATGATCTGTTGATCATTACTATCCTGTTGAATTATGTGTTACCATTGTATGTGAAGTTAGGAAGTTTTGCTATATGTATGTTACTGAAATATGAAATTCCTTATGACATGTTCTCTGCTAGCTACGGTGACCAGACAGCAAGCGTGAAAAATTGAGACGGGGTGGGGGTTAATAGGAGCCTATATAAGAAAAAGACCTAAAAATCAGGACTGTCCCTATAAAATTGGGACATCTGGTCATCCTACTGCTGGCTAACTCATTTTCTTCAGTATAGTTAATAAGGAGAGAATTTGGCTGCGAAGCTTGGTTTTGCCATACATGCAATGCTCAGATGTTCAAACTATCTGGTCATAACCAAAGAGTCTACTCTATAATCAAACATGAATCAAAAAGATGGGCAGTCATCTTCATTTACATTCCAGCCTTCACCACTGAGCTTATCACCATCCATTCTCACTCATCATGCACATCAGTCCTACCACAAAGGCTATAATGACAAACTAACTAAGGGCCATACATCTGCTTTCACCACCAGTACCATTACACTGCTAATCCATCAAATACTCTGTTGTGCATATACAGCTATGTGTAACCAACATTACTGCTGCAGAGTACCTGCACCATATTGGACGGGGCAGATCTTCAGCTGGGATAATGAAGCTATGACATTGGGGTCACCCAATGAAATTAATAGGCAGCAAGTTTAATACAAACAAGAGAAGGTACTTTTTCACACAACTAACCCATGGAACTTATTGCCATGAGATGTTGTGATGGTCAAAAAACATAACAGTAAAAAAAATAACTGGATACATTCATGGAGATAGGTCCATGAATGGCTATTAGCCAAGATGGTCAGGGGTGCAACCCCCTGTTCTAGGTGTCCTTAAGCCTCTGACTGCCAGATACTGAGAGTGGACAAAAAAGGATGGATCACTCCATAATTGCCCTGTTCTGTATACTTCCCCTGAAGTTCTGGTATGGGCCACTGTTGGAGACAGGTCAGTGGGTGTGACATACCACAGTACAATGCAGACTAATGAGAAGCTGTGTCACTCCTGTCCTCTAACCTGGGGTGCCCTTTACACTGCTTTGCTGCTGTAGCTTCCAGCCTGGACTGCTCACAAACAGCCTCCAACATGCAAGTCACTCCCAGCTATGTCTGCGTGTCGGCTGCAGCCAGCCAGCCACACCTTGACTCTTACCAGCCTTGGTGACCACAGGGTTATACTGCAGGGTGATCACAACACATTCCCAGTTTTAGATTTTCTTCCAGAAATATATGTCCTGTACTGCCCAGCCCTCTCCTGGACAATACAAGTTTATATAAAGTCTGTTGTTTCTTTAATAGAAATAATACACACACAATTTACCACCCCAAAAGGAGTTTCTCAGACACTTCAGTTTAAATGCGCTGGATTAGATAAAACAAGAATAGACATGTGTTAACTACAAAGGGATAGATTTTAGTAAGTGCAAGTAATAAGGCATAAAAGTCAGAAATGGTTACAGGAAAATAAAGTTAAAATGCTACTGGTGCCTAACTGAAACAATATGAGACTCAAGCAAAGTTTCTCACCATATGCTTTTAGCAGCATTACTGACCAAACCCTCTAGGTCAGGACCCCTTCACCTAAAATCCAAGGCTTCCTTTTTGTTACTTCGCAATGGATAGGGAGAGTGAAAGGCTTGCCTTAGGGTTTTTGTCCCTTCTTTTTATAGGTCCATCTTGAAAAACATATCCAGTTGGGTGCCAGGAGATAAAAAGTCTATGGGGAAGGATGTTCCCTGCTGCTTTTTTCTCACCTGTCTGATGACTCTTTTACTGCTTAAATGGAAACTAAGTAAACACACATTCCTTTGTTTAGGACAGACCTGTTTGCCAACATCCGTTTGGAACATGTGTTAATAATAACACACAGTGGAATTTTATAACTTCTTATATAATATTGACACACATTTTATCAGAACAATAATGACTAGCAAATTATGAGTTTTCAAATGATGCCTCACAATGGATAATGATTATTACAATAGTGTGTAGGGTGTGGACACAGGGTACATTCTGTCACACTGGGCAAGATGGACTATGGTCTGACTGAGTATGGCAGCTCTTGTATTATGTTCTCATCATTTATACCTGCTGAAGATCTTCCCCTTCCCCTCCAGTTCCCGCATTTATGGGAGCAAAGTAGAGGTTAGTCAACACATCAATTGTATATTTGTATATGTAAAGTAACATGTCCTTGTGCACGTGATAACAGCATATAAATGTGCATTTATTTTCCATGACCAAATTCAGGTTCGCTTCAGTGGAAACCTGGACCACAATAATCAGTAGAAATATCCACAAACTTCCAAGCCCCTTGAGAGAAATATCTTCAGGATTCTGGAAGAAATGTTGTGCATGGATTTCACAATAAATTAGAAATATAATTAAAAATCTTGTTAAATAATTATTTTTGTGTAAATTTAACACTAAGGGATTTAAAAGATAACATTACATCAAACCCATATGGCTTTGCCCTTAGTAATACAAATGGATCTGAGTGAAGATCCCAGACCTTCAGACTCTGCAGATGTCTATGTGAGGTTTCCAGTGCAATTTACAATTATTGATTAACATAGCTTCCATACAAAATGTGTGATTATTGTCCCTCTTTTACAGATCAAGAAATAGGGTAATAGAGGTGGAGTGATTTGCCTGTGGTCATAATTTTTACCCAGGCCTTTCAACTCCCAGGCCTCTGTCTTAAACACAAGATCATCCTTCCTCCTTTTGATAACACTGTTACTACATTTTACTACAAAAAAAGTAGAAATTAACTTTGCAGTTGGGCTTAATTCTAGACATTTTTGCATTTTCACTTTTTCTACTTTGCCAGAATGTTGGGCTGCTGTTGTCATATTCTCACAACATTTCAGCTACATGTCAGAAAAAAATCATACCCTGGAAAATAATGAGTTTCAAAATAAAGATGAAAGGAACCAAACTTCTTAAAAACCTTCCAATGTACATATTTGTACTTTGGAAATCATATAGATGATTATCACTAAGGCCTGAAAGATAATCTTCCACAGAGGCATTATTAAATCTAGACAATTATCAATGTCAGGTACATTCCATAGGTTGTTTTGAATTGTCTTTTGGTTAAAGTTCTGCTCTCTTGAATTGTCAGAGGGCAGTTGCTGGATGGAACCCATCGCTGGTTTAATAGTAAATATGTGCACTTCAGCTGGTTTCATACTTGGGACCTGAATAAACTGTACAGTAAAACTGCAGCATATACAGATCTCGTTAACAAAGACAAACACTATAACAACATGTCTATATGTTTAGTAAAATTCAGCTTAGTGGCCATAAATTCACATCTGTCCTGATATACAGTACATTCCTTTGTCACAATAAGCTTTTTAAAGATGTTGGGAACAAAATTCAGACACACATACACAAATGTAAGGTTGAAAATATATTCCCCTATTAAATAATGTAAGATCATTAATAGAATGTTTATAATTTAAAAAGGAAAACAAAAACTAAACCTACTAAGTCACAAGATTAAAGTTAAGATTCTAACATAAATCTCTGCTCTGCCCCTATAAACCACGCAAATTCTCAGTGGTTGCCACCCTCGCCAATTGCCACACACTTGGAGACCCCTTGCCAGTTGCCAAACAAAATTTAAGACCCTTGAGTACATGAATGGCTTCTTAAGTAAATGAATTCCAGCGGTACGTTCTTACGTTCTAAAAATTACCCCTATCCTTCCATTGTATCATAGCTATAAGAGGGTCTGTGCTATATATCAGTAGTTTGCCAATGGAAATAAGGTCATATCACTGAGATGTCAAGTCTGGGCTGGAGAAAACCTCAAATGTTTTGTTAGCAAACAGTGCAAGGCCAATTGCTGATAATTAACAGCAAGTCATTGTCTAAGCGTGCATGACCCAGGCCAAGCGAATAATGTAACAGGAACATCTAAACTGCCTCAGGTAATATCATGTGATCTAGTGACTGACCTAAGGAACAAAGGCCAAGAGGAAACCGACAGTCATGTACTGTGGTTCAACAAAGCTAATGGGGTTGTCTGATACTATTGTTCTAAGACCCCATTCACCACCTGTGTGAGTGGAGGGAATTTACTTGGCAGATCCTATATTAGTCATGTGGAAGGTAGGGAATGAATCCTCTGTGGCATCATTTTTCACTGTATGGGGCTATGCAGAAACTGCTCTGCACAAACTCTGTGGGGTTAGGGCTCTGCTATTTTTTGGGAGTGAGAGGAAGTAGATGAAGGGAACAGCCAGTTCCACAGAACTGTCCTCTGCTGACCCTGCAGATTTCCAAAAGGAAATCCGATCAGGAGTTAATACAGCTTGAAACTGGATCCTATCCATAGCTAACACTGTGCAACTGTAGAGGGCTCAGACAATGGCAACATGGTTCCTAAAGGACCATGATGAGGGTCAGTAGTTGTGGATTAAGACTAAATCTGGGGCAGGACCTATCAAAGAAAGGGTGCTTCTGCAGCATGTCAAAGTATTCATTGCGCATGCACAGTATATTTGATTCGGGGACATAAGCTTCAGAAAAGGTCTCATTACAGCAGAAACACATAAAACAGGCAACTTGACAATAGAGTGGCACCTCACTAATCCACACTTTAACCTCATTCCTTGGCTGTGTTGGAGCCACTTTTTGGTGTGCTCTAAGCACAAACTGGCTCTGAAACCAGAATTGCCAGCCCACAGGAGTATCACAACAGTGTAAGAGAAGACTCTGTAAAATGGTGGATTCTCTTCCGCTTCCCCTCAAGACCCAATAATAGAAAAAAATATTCCTAACTATGCCAGTTTACAAAATAGATGATTCTGGAGCCCATTTAGTCACAGCAAATCACTATTGGCTCTGAAAAGAATAACTTATTCTCCAGAACATATTCAGATATGTAACCAATAGGGAGCTGACACAGCACAGAGATTGAAATGCAAACTTCTAACACCATAAGAACATAAGAACATAAGAATGGCAGTACCAGGTCAGACCAAAGGTCCATCTAGCCCAGTATCTGTTTACCGACAGTGGCCAATGCCAGGTGCCCTAGAGGGAGTGAACCTAACAGACAATGATCAAGTGATCACTCTCCTGCCATCCATCTCCACCCTCTGACAAACAGAGGCTAGGGACACCATTCCTTACCCATCCTGGCTAATAGCCATCTATGGACTTCACCACCATGAATTTATCCAGTTTTCTTTTAAACGCTGTTATAGTCCTAGCCTTCCCAACCTCCTCAGGCAAGGAGTTCCACAAGTTGACTGTGCACTGCATGAAGAAGAACTTCCTTTTATTTGTTTTAAACCTGCTGCCTATTAATTGCATTTGATGACCCCTAGTTCTTGTATTATAGGAATAAGTAAATAACTTTTCCTTATCCACTTTCTTCACACCACTCATGATTTTATATACCTCTATCATATCCCCCCTTAGTCTCCTCTTTTCCAAGCTGAAAAGTCCTAGCCTCTTTAATCTGTCCTCATATAGGACCCTCTCTAAACCCCTAATCATTTTAGTTGCCTTTTTCTGAACCTTTTCTAATGCCAGTATATCTTTTTTGAGGTGAGGAGACCACATCTGTACACAGTATTCGAGATGTGGGCCTACCATGGATTTATATAAAGGCAATAATATATTCTCAGTCTTATTCTTTATCCCCTTTTTAATTATTCCTAACATCCTGTTTGCTTTTTTGACCACCTCTGCACACTGTGTGGACATCTTCAGAGAACTGTCCATGATGACTCCAAGATCTTTTTCCTGGCTCGTTGTAGCTAAATTAGCCCCCATCATATTGTATGTATAGTTGGGATTATTTTTTCAATGTGCATTATTTAAATTTATCCACATTACATTTCATTTGCCATTTTGTTGCCCAATCACTTAGTTTTGTGAGATCTTTTTGACGTTCTTCACAGTCTGCTTTGGTCTTAACTATCTTGAGCAGTTTAGTATCATCTGCAAACTTTTCCACTTCACTTTTTTCCCTGTTCTCCAGATCATTTATGAATAAATTGAACAGGATTGGTCCTAGGACTGACCCTTGGGGAACACCACTAGTTACCCCTCTCCATTCCGAGAATTTACCATTAATTCCTACCCTTTGTTCCCTATCTTTTAACCAGTTCTCAATCCATGAAAGGACCTTCCCTTTTATCCCATGACAGCTTAATTTACATAACAGCCTTTGGTGAGGGACCTTGTCAAAAGTTTTCTGGAATCTAAGTATACTATATCCACTGGATCCCCCTTGTCCACATGTTTGCTGACCCCTTCAAAGAACTCTAATAGATTAGTAAGACACGATTTCCCTTTACAGAAACCATGTTGACTATTGCTCAACAGTTTATGTTTTTCTATGTGTCTGACAATTTTATTCTTAACTATTGTTTCAACTAATTTGCCCGATACCAACGTTAGACTTACCAGTCTGTAATTGCCGGGATCACCTCTAGAGCCCTTTTTAAATACTGGCATTACATTAGCTAATTTCCAGTCAGTGGGTATCGAAGCCAATTTAAAGGACAGGTTACAAATCTTAGTTAATAGTTTCGCAACTTCACATGTGAGTTCTTTCAGAACTCTTGGGTGAATGCCACCTGGTCCCGGTGACTTGTTAATGTTGATTTTATCAATTAATTCCAAAACCTCCTCTAGTGACACTTTAATCTGTGACAGTTCCTCAGATTTGTCACCTACAAAAGCCAGCTCAGGTTTGGGAATCTCCCTAACATGCTCAGCCGTGAAGACTGAAGCAAAGAATCCATTTAGTTTCTCTGCAATGACTATATCATCTTTAAGTGTTCCTTTCATATCTCTATCATCAAGGGGCCCCACTGGTTGTTTAGCAGTCTTCCTGCTTCTGATGTACTTAAAAAATATTTTGTTATTACCTTTGGAGTTTTTGGCTAGCCGTTCTTCAAACTCCTCTTTGACTTTTCTTATTATACTCTTGCACTTAATTTGGCAGCGTTTATGCTCCTTTCTATTTGCCTCATTAGGATTTGACTTCCACTTTTTAAAGGAAGTCTTTTTCTCTCTCACTGCTTCTTTTACATGGTTGTTAAGCCACGGTGGCTCTTTTTTAGTTCTTTTACTGTGTTTCTTAATTTGGGGTATACATTGAAGTTGGGCCTCTTTTATGGTGTCTTTAAAAAGTGCTCATGCAGCTTGCAGGGATTTCACTTTAGTCACTGTACCTTTCAACTTCTGTTTAACTAACCCTTTCATTTTTGCATAGTTCCCCCTTTTGAAATTAAATGCCACAGTGTTGGGCTATTGAGATGTTCTTCCCACCACAGGGATGTTGAATGCTATCGTATTATGGTCACTATTTCCAAGCGGTCCTGCTATAGTTACCTCTTGGACCAGCTCCTGCGCTCCACTCAGGATTAAATCTAGAGTTGCCTCTCCCCTTGTGGGTTCCCATACCAGCTGCTCCATCAAGCAGTCATTTAAAGTATCGAGAAATTTTATCTCTGCATTTCGCCCTGAAGTGAAATGTTCCCAGTCAATATGGGGATAACCGAAATCCCCCACTATTATTGAGTTCTTAATTTTGATAGCCTCTCTAATTTCCCTTAGCATTTAATCATCATTATTACTGTCCTGGTCAGGTGGTCGATAATAGATCCCTAATGTTATATTTTTATTAGAGCATGAAATTTCTATCCATAGAGATTCTATGGAACATGTGGATTCACTTAAGATTTTTACTTCATTTGAATCTACATTTTCTTTCACATATAGTGCCACTCCCCGCCCTGCATGACCCGTTCTGTCCTTCCGATATACTTTGTACCCCTGAATGATTGTGTCCCATTGATTGCTCTCAGTCCACCAGGTTTCTGTGATGCCTATTATATCAATATCCTCCTTTATCACAAGGCACTCTAGTTCACCCATCTTATTATTTAGACTTCTAGCATTTGTGTACAAGCACTTTAAAAACTTGTCCCTGTTTATTTGTCTGTCCTTTTCTGATGTGTCAGATTCTTTTTTATGTGACTGTTTCAGGGCTGGCTCTAGCCATTTCACCGACCCAAGCACGGTGGCATGCCGCGGGGGGTGCTCTGCTGCTCGCCGGTCCTGTAGCTCCGGTGGATCTCCCACAGACGTGGCTGTGGAGGGTCCACTGGTCCCACGGCTCCGGTGGACCTCCCGCAGGCGTGCCTGCGGCTGCTCCACCAGAACCGCGAGACCAGCGGACCCTCCGCAGGCACGCCTGCGGGAGATCCACAGGAGCCACCTGCCGCCCTCCCGGCAAGCGGCTGAGCGCCCCCCGCAGCATGCTGCCCCAAGGACGTGCTTGGCGTGCTGGGGCCTGGAGCCGGCCCTGGACTGTTTATCATCTGATCTGGCCCTTACATTATCCTCTTCCGTCCTCTGCTCCTGACTATAACTTGGAGTTTCTCTATCATTAGACTCTCCCCTAAGAGAAGTCTGTGTCCAATCCACATGCTCCTCTGCAGCAGTCAGCTTTCCCCCATTTCCTAGTTTAAAAACTGCTCTACAACCTTTTTAATGTTTAGTGTCAGCAGTCTGGTTCCACTTTGGTTTAGGTGGAGACCATCTCTCCTGTATTGGATCCCCCCATCCCAAATGTTTCCTCAGTTCCTAATGAACATAAACCCCTCCTTTCTACACCATCATCTGATCCACGCATTGAGACTCTGAAGCTCTGCCTGCCTACTTGTCCCTGCGCGTGGAACTGGGAGCATTTCTGAGAATGCCACCGTAGAATTCCTGGATTTCAGTCTCTTCCCTAGCAGCCTAAATTTGGCTTCCAGGACATCTCTCCTACCCTTCCCTATGTCATTGGGGGAATCATCATGGGACATCACCTGAATTTGTGAGACACCCCTGCAGGGCTTAGAATCAATAAACCGATGACTGGATTACTGTGATCTAGATGTATACAGGTGTTGTTTTTCTGTGGCAGGTACACTATTGCTAATATTTTGCATTTTAATATTTAATATTAATACATTCATTTTTAAATGTAATTTACTTAGTTAAGACATTTTAATTTTACATAACAGTTTCAAAATCCCAGGCCACATTCTGTTCAGGTATCAGTGAATGTATAAGAAGTTAGGCAGGGCATTCACCTAAATATTACAGATTAGGCACACAAAAAGTATAACATTTAAGACTGAAGTCCAGTATCTGATCTTGGTTACACTTGTGTAAATTTTGAGTGAAATCCATTGCAAATGTAACCCTTCTGCCTCTCTGAGTAGCAGCAACAAGGGCCGGGTTCAGTATCCAGGGGTTCCGTTTCAGTAACACAATGCATAACCGGCTGGAGCCCCCACCCAGTGACCTGGGACACTTACATACCACACCCCCCTGGGCGCCTCTAGGAGGCAATACTTCCCCTCTCGCAAGCACGGAGTCTGAGTGTAGCAAAATCTTTTTAATAAAGGAAGGAATCAATGCGGCATCCCATTGGAGAAACACCACAAACAGGGTTATAACACAAACCATAAACAAAAACCCACCTCCAAGTACGTTTGGCACTGTCCTTTTTCCCCTTAGGGTTTTAAGTCCAATCACCCCAAAGTCCAACAACCCAAAAGTCTCTGGTCAATGCCACCCCAGAGTTCGAAAGTTTATCTGTAGAGGTCCTTCCCCCCAGCCTGGGTAGAAAGGGGCACCTTACGTGGTCCGGGGCCAACTGCCCTGCCTCTCCGTGGGTTCTGCTTCTGCCTTCTCCACGAACTGCTCCGCTTTACCAGTTGCTCCACTCTGCTCCTCCAGCCGTCCTCAGAAACTGCTCCGCTCCAGCAGCTGCTCTGCTCCATGAGCTGCTCTGCAAACTGCTCGGCTCCGCTCGCTCTGTGGGCCGCTCCACCCGTCCCACAGCTACTCCACTCTGCCAGCCGCTCTGCTGCCACCAGCTGTCCCGTGATCCGCTCCAGCCTTCCCCGCAACTGCTCCACTCCACCAGCTGCTCTGTTCCACAGTATAACTTCAGGCTCCCCCACTAGTTAGCACAGTACTCAGTGCTCTCAGCTCAGTTATTTCAGCTCTTTAGTGATTTCAACTCTTAGTGATCTCAGCTCTTAGTGGGGGAGCCCCAGTGCTAGTGCACCATTAGCCCAAAGTGATTTCAGCTCAGTAACCTGTAATTAGATTCTTGAGGGAATAAAAAAATCAACTCTGACATTCCACAGTGGAGAGAGGAGGGGGTGGAACTGGTGCTTCTGGCTCCACAAGAAGACTGCACCACCAGGCACAGATACCTGTCCCCAGCCTCTCTCAATTCACTGGGTTTTGGAACCCATGTCCCTTGTCTAGCAAGTACCACCCAACTGAGGGTGAGTCATTTGTCACCAAGCAGTCCCACAGCTCAGCAGTCTGGGATAGGGTAGGCGTGCCTATGCAAATACATTCTCTGAAATTCTTTCCACCAGATGTCAGGGTAGAGCTTATCCTGACTCTGCTTACACAAAAAAAATAGACCATTCTCCAGGCAACCTCAGCTGGTGGTGAACAAAATATACATGACCCTACAAACCAGTGTACAGGGAAGAACTCCTGTATTAAGAACATAGTGAGGTTATCCCATTACTAAGGTACAAAAGCAGCAGGAGGAGGCATGAGCAAACAAACACCACAGCAGCACAAGTCTTGATACTGCTGATGAAACGTCTTCCTAATACAGTTTCCTAGAGCAACACACACACACAAATAAAAATGTGCTATCCCAAAGTGCATCTGACACACACTCAACACAAAGGGCCCATTCAAAATGTGAAAGCTTAGTGTTCAAATGAGCTCTGTGTTCAGAGAGCAACACATAAAAGAAGATACCCGTACAAAAAAACTGGCAGGTTTTGGAGCACATAATACCTGCCCCTTATAAATAGTGCTTTGGTATCACTCAGCAAATGCCTGACAGTCAGTGCCATTTAGAGTCAAAGTGCAAGACACAGGAAGTGTTGCTTATTTGCATTTGGCAGCATACTTAGGCTGTTGCTAATGTTCCCTGGCAGGTTGGTCTGAGTAACCCACCTTCCCAGTCTATCTTCCGTACTAGCCACAATTTCCAAAGCTTTTCATCCTGCCACATTGGCTCTAATTTTCAGCAAACTTACACCATCTCCAGTATCCCATTTCCTGTTTACAAGCTCCAGAAGCCAAATTGTGTTGTGTTACATTGGTGTAAATCCAAAGACACTCCACAGAAGTGATTTACAGAGATTTCCTAGCTTACATGTCTGCCTCTCTTTAGGGAAATCACAGCACAGTTGTCAGCATACTGAGAACCTCTAATGTTGTGGGAATGTCTGCTGTCCACCCAAGTAACTATTCAATACTGAAAATGTTGTAAATATAATCAAATGGCTATTAAGTAGGTACCTTTTTACATAACTATGGCATCTAAGCAGTATATACCGAAAATCTGTTTCAAACATTCACCGCTGTATGTTTTAAAAATACACACATTTTAAATATATATTATATTGTATTAATCTATGGATAATATATATTATACTTGCAACAATATTTTACAGCATAAGTATCTTTATATTTAATATATTTAACCAAAATTTTTTCATAAACATGCGATTCATGATGACTACATTGTCTATTTGGAAGCATGTTATAATTCTGTAATAAAATATATAATCAGTGTTAATAGATTTTGCATGTGTTTTTGATATATATTGACTATAGGTAGAGCTAGTAGCACAGCCTGTTTGTAAGGTTACCTGACACTTCACATTATAAGACCTTGTTTTAAGTTGCTTATTACTTTGCCAAACTTTAACCCCTTGGACTGAAATTCTTGGGTGTCTGCTTCAGGCTAATATATATAAGTTTACAAGTTCTGGCAGCCTAAAGCTTTTTCAAAGATCAGTGACTTGAAATTTGGCAGGGGGTAGCCTTTGTGGCAGGGATGTGCATTTTGCTAGCCTTGTGAAAATCAACCTAAACTTGAACAAGTTATAAGCCTTTGAAAAATCATAGTTCACATAGGCTCTTTAAAGACTTGCTAGATTTTAGCAGCTAAATACCCTGAAGATTCTGTCTGCACTGAACATGCCCCAGCCTGGGGCCAAATGGGACTTTCCCTTCAATTGAAGTTGGATTCAGGCACCTGACCTGAGAGCAGGGGACTGGTTGTCTGTCTCTTCTGTGCTCTGCCTGCTAGGCCCAGGAACTATGGAGGAGGATGTTGCCTGATTTGAATGCCAAGGGGACAACAGCTTGACCTGCTGGCTATGTAGGGGGAGCAGATTTGGGGAAATGAGCTGGGACTGAAGGTTATCAGGGGTGCAGAGTGAAATGAGGACTAGTGGTAGAGGGGAGATTGGGATAGGCTGGACAAGGAGACTAGGAGCCGGAGAGGGAAACAGTGGGGGGACTGGGAGCCAGTAGGTGGGTAGGAGACTGGGACTGAGAATCAGCATGGTGAGGGGAAGGAGGTGAGGGGAGAAGAGAGACTGACCTCGCAAGGAGCTGAGGTCTATAGGGAGAGCTGGGACTGGCTGGAAAGAGACTGGGATGAGGGACCAGGGGAAGAGGGACAGACTGTACAAGGAGACTGGGGTGTGATATTGGAACTGGGATACAGTTGGATGTAGAAAGCAGGGGGAGTGACAAGAGGCCAAGGGGGAGAGACACTGATTGGACCGGAAACCTAGAGGTGATGGACTATGGCTGGTTGGTTTGGCAAAGTGACTGGGAACAGGGACCAGGGGGTGGCAGGAATGGACATGGTTGGCCAAGGAAACTGGGACTGTGAGTGGAGGAGGGTGATGGGCATGGTGAGTCCAGAGGGGTGAGACAAGGCTGTGCTGGGCAAACAGATTGGGAATGGGAAGCCTGAAGAGTGGGGACTGGGACTGGCTAGGTGAGGAGAATTGAACTAGGAGCCACATGTGATGAAAACAGGACTGGGGACAGGGGAGTGGAAGGGGCAGGAAAGTCTATACCCACTAGAGCACATTCTTTTCCACAGCCTGCAATGGAGCCAAGATTACTGAGTCTCACCTTTCCTCTGCTGACAGGAAATATTTATTAAACCTGCTGCCAAAGTGTCCCATCCACCATTAATGCTGGTCCCTATAGAGGATGACAGCCTATTATAGCCATCATTTACTCCATTAGTTCAAATGGCAGAGGTTTGGGAATCTAAAGTTTCCAGTCCTGCTGATGATCTGTGTGTGTGTCAGTATGAGGTCACATAATGGAATTTCTGTTTTATCAGTTTGCTTTTTTTTTAAATCTAGGAAATCATAGAATCATAAAAGTGTAGGACTGGAAGAGACCTCAGTAGGTCATCTAGTCCAGTCCCCTGCACTCGCGGCAGGACTAAGTAATAATTAGACCATAAATGACAGAGACCACTACCTTAAAAGATCATTATCAAGGTTGCAAAGTCATAAGAATATAAGAACTGCCATACTGGGTCAGACCAATGGTCCATCTTGCCAATTATCCTGTTCTACAGTGGCCAACACCAGATGCTTCAGAGAGAATGAACAGAACAGGTAATCATCAAGTGATCCATCCCCTGCCATCCAGTCCCAGCATTTGGCAGTTAGAGCCTAAGGGATAGCCACAGCATGGGGCTGCATCCCTAACCATCTTGACTAACAGCCACTGATAGACCTATCTTTACTGAATTTATCTTGTTCTTTTATGAACCCAGTTACAATTTTGGCCTCACAACATGCCATGGCAATAAGTTCCACAGGTTAGTTGTGTGTTGTATGAAAAAGTACTTCCTCTTATTTGTATTAAACCTGCTGCCTATTAATTTCATCAGGTGACCCCTGTTTCTTTTTAATTGCGGAAAAGAGTAAAGTAACACATATCTATTCATATCTATTCATTTCCATACTATTCATGTTTTATAGACCTCTACGATATCCCTCTCATAGTTGTCTCTTCTGTACAATGAACAGCCCTAAACATTTTAGTATCTCCTCGTATGGAAACTGTTCCGTACCTTTGGCTATCTTTGTTGCCCTTCTCTGAACCTTTTCCAGTTCCTTTTTGAAATGGAGCAACCAGAACCAGGTGCACTATTCATGGTGTGGGCGCAGTAGGGATTAATATAGTGGTATATTTTCTGTCTTATTGTCTATCACTTTCCCAATAATTCCTAACATTCTGTTAACCTTTTTGACCACTGCTAAGGACTGAGCTGAAGTTTTCAGAGAACTATTCACAGTGAGTCAAGATCTCTTTATGGAGTGGTAACAGCTAATTTAGAAGCCATCATTATATATGTGTAATTGGGATTGTTTTTTCCAATGTACATTACTTTGCATTTATCAATACTGAAGTCAAGCAAAACTTAGGAAGTGTCTTAATTAGATCCCCTGGTGCATATGCATTATGATATAGTCTTTAATTATATAATCGCAAACTATTTTTTGCCTGGAACTTAGAACTTGTTTATATGAAGAGCTAGTGCTGTTTCACAGAGCAGTACATCAAACCACACTACAGAACTTCTTGTCCACAGTAGAAGGGTCCACATGGCAACTTAGTACCCAGCAGGCAACAGCAGTATAGATTTGTACCCTAGCTTGCTGTGCACTTACTTTCCGTATAGACAAGCCCTTCTGCTCTCTCATCTTGCACTTTTGACAATGCAGAGTACTATCATCTTCTATATAGTGATTTAAAAAAAATATTAGTAGTAGTAAATTTAACAAGTTTTTTTCCAGCGTGCCCTAATAGGATTTAAGATCATTTAGGTACACTGAAATCATTAGAAAGGCTTTGTTTTATTGCAGGAATTACTAGATGAAATTCTATGGTCTGCGTTATACAGGAGAAAAGATTAAATGATCATATTGTAGTATTACCAATCCCATGTGTTCAGAAGGAATGAGTCAGTCCCGTCACCCCCCAACAATCATAAGATTGTCTTAAAAGCATGTGGGATTTTTAAAACAAAACCCAAAAGTATTGGGTCTCTATTTTTGTTCTTTTGTGCCATTTGGAGTGGGAAGGGTCACGTTTTCCAGCTTTTCTCCACAAGTATGAGGGCTAGAAACTGTTTTTAAATGAAAGCTGAGATTCTGACATTGTCACAAGATTCCTGGACCACAAAATATTGCAAGACTCACAATAAAACTGTGAGAGTTGGCCAGACTGTCAATCTATCTAAACACCTCATTTTAAACAAGCTGCAGTTACTGTTTATTTTTTTCAAACTCACTTTATATCTGCTCCTTGAAAGCTTTAAAATGAAATTGTTCCTTATCAGCCTTAATACCTCAAATGCATCTACAAGTATAGTTGTTTGTTACTCAATGGTACAAGGTTGTTGACATTACTATTTTACTTCAGAATAAAAGCAGCAGCAACTTACTGTTTAAAAAAATACATAGGATAAAGAATTATAAGTACTTAGTAACTAGACAGAAAGACAAATTAGGCAGCTCAAATTTGGGTCTGCAAACCTTTGACAGTGTCATTTTAATGAGCTAATACAATAAACTTTCCTCCACCAGACATGTTTCTGCTATCTTTCTTCTCGTTCATGGAATTGTTGTCACTCAGGCCTGACACACTCAACACAGTTGGAAAGACTTTGATAGTGACCTCAATGCCTGACACAAATCATTACTGCTAGCACATTTGTTATTACAAATTTGTAATTGCTCCAAATACTTTGTATCTGCAACACCAATCACCACAGCATGAACATCTTCTTTTCTTGTAATGATAGCATACTTGAAGAAATTAAACATTATAAGTGCAGAAGCTTATAGTCGCTGTAATTAAAGGTTGCAAATCTCTGTTGTACAGTTGCACATGACTGAAAGAACTCTTTGCTAACAGTACCGCATTATTCTCTGTCAATGAATTTGGGATGCTAGCTTCACCAAATAGCATCAATCATAAATTTCCTGGTGAGCAGCTGAAATGTTTGGATGGTTTTATTGAAAGAAAACTAGAAAAGCCTCATTACCAATACCAACAGCACACAGGAATGCTTGGAGAAAGCATGACAGTTGTAATCTCTATGGGAATACTTGATCATGTAATGGACAACAAAGGATGGGTGTAGAGGAAAATCCAGTGTTCAAAATAAAGGAAAACTAAAATGAACAGACATGGATAAAGATTGTAAGGAACTCTAGAGTGTGTTTGGAGGAGATATGCTCACTGCATAGAAATCAAGGTCAAAAAACTTAGAAAAAGTTTAAAAAAAAAACAATTATGAGTGATCCCTCAAGGGAATTTTTATATGTCAGTTTTATACTTTCTTATGTTAAATGAAGTGAAACCACTGAGACCTCAGGCAGCTAACTGCTTCACCAGGCAAGGCTTGAGTTAGTAATTTCCTTTTTATCTGGACAGTAAAAAATATTTCTGTGCCACCATAACTTATAGGTTATGACAAGGCAAAACTTTATGACTTCTAGGTTTCAAAGTAGGTTGTAGAATTAAAAAAACAAAAAAAATTAGTGGATGAATCTGGGTTTTGTTTTAAAGAATGACTTTTAGAGGCTGAGATTCAACTAATCAATTAACGCACAATTTCTGTTGTATCCTACACTCTCTGTATTGACTTGAGATTCCCAGGGAAGACAAGCCTGAACTAGTAACAGCTTAAAATAGGAGAGTTCAGCTAGGGTAACTCTTAGCTTTTCTAAAGCCATCTGTTAACGTTGATAATAAATTAATAGGACATCATCATTCCATTTTTGTTTAAGACCACAGTTGCTTTTCTCCTGCAGAGACAATATAATCCTCTTCATCCTGATTTGACTAAAGACTGGAAGCCTGCTGAATTGGAGCAAATATCCAAAAGTGTCTCTGCATGTCTAACTTCCTAGTTTCTGTTCAAGATCTTTCCTGAAAGCTACTATAATACTGAGATTGGCTTAAAGAATCTGTCTTAGATTTTTATAGAACTTCTATCACTGTGGTATCTATGCACTATAAGAAGTTACTTCCCAGACAGAGGTCTCTCTCCAGACAAAATTTGACTTGCAGATCCAGAGCAGGTTCCACTGGCCTCCTGGATTACACAGTCACAGAAGGTGCACCTCACTCGAAGACGGGTACTTCCCCTTTGGCAGTGTCAATAAGAACTATTCTACTGGTGTCCAAACCTGTGCCCTTCCCAGGGATATATCATGGGCTCAAATAAATGGGAAAAGTAGCAATGTAATCATCAGTGTCCTTACAAAGAGCAGATTCCATGCTAGTTTACTGACAGCCCACTAGAAAAGGCATTTTAAAGGTACCAGTAACCAAAGCATGATATCCTTCTGAACAACTTGTCTACAACAGAGCTCAGAAAGGGAGGAAGAAAGGACAGAGACCCAGGGTCAACTATTGTCCCCTCCTGACTCAAGGTGCTCAGGAGGCAATGGAAAATGCCCTTGAATGGCACCCATGGACAGGAGAGCGCAACAGTATAACATATCATTAAAACTGAATTAGTGTAAATTTAAAAGGTTCTTGACAAACTGGCAATTTATGTCAATGTCATGCTTATACAAATGCCTCAGAATGATCAGTATATATTTTTGTTTTCTCTGTTACTTACTAGGTCCCAATCCCAAATACGGGTGCCTCAATAAAGTCCTATTGACCTCTGTGGAACTCCACTCAGATACAGGAGTCTGTATCAGCACATCTGTTTCCAACAGGAGCTGCTACATGTCCCCGTGTAATACAACTGACTTCACCATTAATATGAATAAATAGAAGCTCTTACAAGAACACTTGTTAGAAGAACTCTCTGGGTACAGCTGCTGATTCTCACCTGTCATGTTCATGGGGAGTTTTCCCCTCTATAAAAAACACATTCAAAACTCCAACATTATCACTTTTACCTGAACAATTCAAGAAGTCCATTTTAATTAACTCTTTCGGCTTCTGTGACTTAAAGGGTAGTTGATCAGCACCCCTGAAAATCAGGCTATCTTCATTTAGGTTCCTAATTATGGACATACACACCCAATTTTGAAAATTTTGGCTTGAGCAGAGCTTATTAAAAAAGACAAGAGAGGAAAAGAAACTTCTATCAGCAATACAGTCTTTAATTCAAAGACTTTGAATGCAAAATTCAACTTCACCAGTTTTACAGGAAAAGTGAAAACT
The DNA here is from genome assembly GCF_025201925.1 of Gopherus flavomarginatus. Lineage (NCBI taxonomy): Eukaryota > Metazoa > Chordata > Testudines > Testudinidae > Gopherus > Gopherus flavomarginatus. The sequence continues at coordinate 236,538,674 of NC_066618.1, forward strand.
TATACTGCACGGAGTCTAGAAATTCCACTAAATTGTTTAAAAATCCATTTTTCTGCTTCCATGGTAGGTGCAAACAGTCATTGGTAGTGACATTTCCTGAAAGTAGCTTTTTGAGTGGCAAAACTTTTCTGTTCATTTAGGGGAAGTTGTGCCAAATGTTGTATGTGCAAATATTGGATATCAGCTTACATTCCTCATGTACACAAACTCCCATTTAATTTGCACTGGCAGTAAGTAATAGGGAAGGAATGCAGGATCAGGACCTTTTCCATATTGCTTTGGTGTTTAATTCATGCTCATTGCTGCCTCTAGAAATAATTGTTCTGGGGGAGGTTTTAAATGCCATCTTTGCCAATGTTCAGTTTATGACAATTTATTAAAAGCATTTGTTGAGCTCCAGTTATGGTACTGGAATGATGGAAAACTAGTTTGGAAAGCAACACTTTAATAGAAACCTATTTATCTAATAAAATCAGCAACTGCAATAAGATTTAGGCATAAAATGTAATGGCGATACATCTGCATATCACACACAAGTGGCATTTTTTTAACTTGGCTCTTAGTTAGATTCCAAGAAACTTGTCTGCCATTTACAGTCAGCATACCACGAAGATATGAGCCCTAACATAACTATCACACCTTCTGCCTTTTCTTCAGTCACTGTGTATAACTGCAGGGCTCACATTAATATTAAGGGGAGTTCCATACATGCATCACGTGGAGAAAACACTCTCTGAAATATTTTAACGTTATCTTCTTAGACAGGTAGGTATGGCATTAATGATGCAATCACAGTGTGCATTATTAAAGCATCAGGGCAATGAAAAAAAGAACCACACAGATTTTCAAACACTTTCTTCTTAAAATAGTAAGCTGGATCAAATGGAAAAGCTTTGAGAATCCTGCGAGAACGACATGATTTAGCTGTATATTTCTCTGTAATTACGAAAGATCTAAAACCAACACATCCCCTTTTTCCTTCCAGAGACAGCAGTGATGTGATAATAAAGACCAACCTCATTATGTAAGCAAATCACAGATAAGATGCTCTCAATTTATCATAAACATCCAGAGGGTGAAGAGAGAAAGGGGAGTTTACGCAAGAACTGGTTGACCTCTGCCTTTTTTTCTTTTTATTAAGATATAGAGTTTCTTTCCTGTGTTAATATTTTACCAGAAATGTAATATCTATTATATATATATTTGGGGGTGTAGAAAAAGTAGTATTTGCAGATAGTGAAACATGAGTGGTTGGTGCTGAGGCCTGGGGCTGAAGGGAACTCTCAATCTCCCCAGTTTTTCCCAGGTAGAGAAGAAGATGAAGAAGGAGCAGATAGACTGAGGTAGCAGTACATTCTCCCTTCTCTCCAAGATAGCTGCCTTGGGAAAGAAAGCTGCCAGCCTACTTCTGGGGACATTCTTCGCTTTGATAGCTGCCAAGCAGATGACTCTGCTTCCCTGTCTGAGTTTGTGCTGGCTCCCTTTCCCCTCTGCTTCCTTTCACTATCTGCAATATGGGAGGTAGGATGTTGAAATGGAGAGAGTCATCATAGATAGATAACTTTCCTTTATGTCTAACATGAAAATCATAATTACAAAGGTCTCAAATTGGAGCTTGCAAACCCTTCTTGATGTGTACAAACCTTTCAACAATGGCTATGACACACATTTCAAAGACATGAATCATACTAGTTGTCCGCTAACGAATTATTTGCTAGAAGCCACTTTTTATTCAATGATGCATTTTTAGACTAACGATTTATCAACCTTGTTATCGCAAACATAGACCTAAGGCCATACATGAGAGCAGCAGGACTAACATTACACAGGCCCCTACAGGGCAGCAACGGGTGCATCTCTAAGGTTGGGATTTGGTTCTGATGGATATGCATCCAGATTCTCTAATTCTATGTACACAAACACACTCTTCTCCCTACAGCAACATGTCCTGGCTTTAGAGTAATGCTTAAGAACACAAGAACAGCCACGCTGGGTCAGACCAAAGGTCCATCTAGCCCAGTAGCCAGTCTTCCGACAGTCGCCTATGCCAGGTGCCCCAGAGGGAATGAATAGAATAGGTAATCATCAAATGATCCATCCACTGTTGCCCATCAGCTTTTGGCAAACCCAGGCTAGGGACACCATCCCTGCCCATCCTGGCTAATAGCCATTGATAGACCTATCCTCCATGAACTTATTTAGTTCTTTTTTTAACCCTGTTATAGTCTTGGCCTTCACAACATCCTCTGGCAAGGAGTTCCACAGGTTGACTGTGCATTGTATGAAAAAAATACTTCTTTTTATTTGTTTTAAATCTGCTACCTATTAATTTCATTTGATAACCCCTAGTTCTTGTGCTATGAGAAGGAGTAAACACTTCCTTATTTACCTTCTCTGCCCCAGTCATGATTTTGTAGATCTCTATCATATCTCCCCTTAGTTGTCTCTTTTCCAATCTGCAAAGTCCTAGTCTTATTAATCTTTCCTCATATGGAAACTGTTCCATACACCTAATCAATTTTGTTGCCCTTTTCTGAACCTTTTCTAATTCCAAAATATCTTTTTTGAAATGGAGCAACCACATCTGCATACAATATTCAATATGTGGGCATACCATGGATTTAGATAGAGACAATATGATATTTTCTGTCTTATCATTTATTCCTTTCTTAATGATTCCCAATAATGTGTTCTCTTTTTTGACTGCCGCTGCACATTGAGTGGATGTTTTCAGAGAACTAGCCACAACAACTCCAAGATCTCTTTTTTGAGTGGTAACAGCTAATTTAGACCCCATCATTTTACATGTATAGTTGGGATTCGTTTTCCAATGTGCATTACTTTGCATTTATCAACATTGAATTTCATCTGTCATTTTGTTGCCCAGTCACCCAGTTTTGTAAGATCCTTTTGTAGTGTCTGTTTGGGACTTAACTATTTTGAGTAGTTTTGCATCATCTGCAAATTTTGCCACCTCACTGTTTACTCCCTTTTTTACCCCTTGGTGATCTCTTGCCCTCTTCTGGCATATTCAGAGCATAGATAACAGATTAGTTTCTCTCTTTCTCATCCTACACTGGGGCATGGTCTGTAAAACTAGCCACTGGTGTATGTGATGAGGTATTAGCCTTTGGTAACCCTATGAAAATCAGGGTCCAGACACCCCAATGGGAAAACAGACTGTTTAACCCCATCCAAAATAAGCAGCCATACCAACTGTCTAAAAATACTACATTATTTTACTGTATTGAGTAATGTTTTCTGTGACAGTTTGTATTGCACTGAACTTACTAGTCATTCTGAGATATGTCTAGAGGGTGTGGTTAATAATGTACGTATTACATGTATGTAGAAAATTATAAGGGCATGGCTACACTTGCAGATGTAGAGCGCTTTGAGTTAAACCAGCCTTCGTAGAGCGCAGTAGGGAAAGCGCTGTAGTCTGTCCACACTGACAGCTACCTGCGCACTGGCATGGCCACATTAGCAGCTCTTGCAATGGCCACAGAGAGCAGTGCATTGTGGTAGCTATCCCAGCATGCAAGTGGCTGCAACATGCTTTTCAAATGGGGAGTGCAGTGTGACACGGAGTGTGTTGTGTGCATGTGAGGGGAGAGAGAGTCGGTTTTTGGGGGTCTGAGAGCATGTCAGCATGCTGTCTTGTAAATTCAGACAGCAGCAAACCTCTTCCTTCCCTTCTCCCGCCTCTCTCTCTCTCACACACAGCATTCCACAGTAATAGTTACTTTGTCTCGGAGCAGATAAGCAGCCGGCTGTCAAATGGAGCTTTCAAAGGGCATATCCAAAACAATGACAAGAGTAACCACTTGATTTAAGTAGATTATGGGATGTTTCTGGAGGCTGATCAGAGCACGGTAATGCAAACCCCATTCACACTGATGCTGGGGCACTCCAGCGGGGGGTACATCAAACGTTATTCTACTCACCAAGGTGGAGTACCAGAAGCGCTTTAGCTGTGGAGTCACAGCGCTCTACATGCCTTGCCAGTGTGGACAGGTAGTGAGCTAGTGTGCCCAGGGCTCCTTTAATGTGCTGTAACTCGCAAGCGTAGCCAAGCCCTAATTGTAACTGTGGTGGGACTTCAGCATCACCACACAACAGGGTGGTGGAGCAATCAGGCAGGGAGAGGCTACCTCTCCAACTAGATGAGAGTGGCTTCAAGCACCTAGCCATTGTCCAGACCAGGAAAAACAATAAGGAACCATCAAAGCAAATGGGAACAATTTGAAATTGAAAAGAACACCCCAGGCTTCAAAAGCTAAGGAAGGAGTGAGTTTTCCCCACTTTGAATATCTATAGTGAGGGAAGAAACAAACCTGCAAACTCTTTTAAAATGGAAGGGGTTTAACCAGAAGAGCATACAAAACATAGGAGACAGCCTCAAGGCAAGGAAAGATGGATCCCTTCTTTATCTTAAGAGTATACTGGGAAAATGTTTTAAGGCAATATGTAACTCTTTTTAGAGAAGAGAATTTTTATGTAACGTGAAATCATAAAGCCTGACATTGCATCTTTATATTTATTTTCTGTGTAACTTGTCTACATTTGCTTTCCCCTTATTAATTCATCTTTGAAACTTGGGTTTTTTCTATTAAATCAACTTTCTTTTTCTATTTTCACCTCAGGCAGGTCTCTGGTGCATAAACGGTGTGAAGTGTGTGTGTCAACAAGAGCTGATAACTGGAGGGGCTGGTTTCATGCCTTTGTGAGTGACAAACCAGAGGAGAAGCAGATCCAGACTAACACGGCTACCCTCTGATACTTGAAACCAGAGGAGAACAGTCTGAACATGTGGTAATTAAGAACTCAGGGAGGATATATTTGGGGAGACTTTGGCCTGGAAGGACTGTTCGTGTTACCCTGCGAGGCTTGTGAGAGTCAGCGTGTATCCTTGTGCTTATGGGCAGCTACCACTATCAGGGAACTGAACCATAGCTGCACAGCACAAAGTCCCCATAAGTTACAGGGCAGTGGTAACAGAACCACTTACTGGTTTGGGCGGACCCCAAAACATCACAAATGCGAACGTATGTCGTGTGACTGGGGCTTGGAAAGGAACATCAGTGGGGGAAGGGGCCTAGCGAAGGGAATAATGAGAACAGCAAGGAAGAAAGAAAGGCTGCTGCCTCAGAGCAGACAGAGGAGCAAGTCCTAGTAGCAAGAGGTGCACCCTTTAGCTACTACTGCTGCAAATATTATTATTTTCACTGTGGCTATTATTAAAAAATGTTCCTCAGCTCTGAGATACAGGAAAACCTCCCCCTCATTGGTAAAACAGAGATTTTGCACACTTTAAGCAAACTAATGGTGTGGGGGGAGGGGCCTCAAAGAGGGATTCCAGATAGATCAATCCCTTCTTCCAGTATCTTGGTGGAGAAGAGACATAACTGCCAGGAGTCATTCATCTCATGGAATTATTTGAGTGGCAGGTAGAGATTTACTACCACTGTCACTCTGCCACTCATCTCAGCTGAGATGTCCCTCATAAGCAGGGCCTCAGACACTGCAACTGTGTGTGAGAGAGAGATGTTAAGTAGGAAAGAGACAGAACAGAGAAGCCCGGTGGGCTGCAATGAAGCCAGTTCTTAAGCCTCACCATCATCCAGAGGGCTATATTTACCTGATCTAAATAAATACATAAAAGTGGGGGAATGGGGGTGGGAATCATGACACCCAGGAAGAAAATCTCAAGTTTTTCTAGTGTAGGCAGGGTGTGCTGTATGCAGCTCCTCCTCCCAACTAGTAGGCACTATTTTCTCAGGCTATTCTCAGGCATGATGATCAGGCACAGGAGGCTCCAACCCCGCCCCTTATTACTGTTCCTCACCCTACCCCAATTGTACCTCACAGTCAGAGTGGGTGAGAAACAACAAGGACAAATGGATCTGTGCAGGCGTAGATGTAAAACACTGGTTCATATGTATTACAATCTTCCTCTGTGCCCAATCCACAGAGGATTTGAGTCTGTTACAGCCCTAGCTAGGGAGTTTTAACTAAAGCTGTTCTAGCTCATGCTTTTAGTTCTGGAGGTCTACAATTCATTTCTGTGTGTGTCAGCTAAAATAACAGCTATCAGGGGCTTTACAATGGAGGCCACACATGCAGGAAAGTGTGCAGGATTGAGCCCTAAATCTTCATGACAGACAATTTTAATGTTTTATGGTGTAAACTTTGAGTGCTCATTTTAAAAAATGCTATTTGCAGTTGAAATGGAGTTCAGGTGCTGAGGTACAGTTATCACCTACCAGCAAACTGCAAGCTCAACATTTAGGCTATGTCTATACTAGAGAGCTTACAGCGGCAAAGTTGTACCAATGCAGCTGTAAGATCTCTCATGTAGCCACTCTACACCGACCAGAGAGAGTTCTCCGGTCGACATAATGAAACGACCCCCAATGAAGCTCTCCTGCCGACACAGCGCTGTGCACACTACTGCTAATGCCAGTGAAATTTATGTCACTCAGAGGGACCTTTTTTTCACATCTCTGAGCGACACAAGTTTTGCCAACATAAGTGATAGTGTAGACATGGCCTTAGGAAAAGTAACATTTCTAGGTATGGGATATATCTGAATAAGATGGAGAATACAAAGCAGTGTCGGGAACAGTAATAAAGGAAGGGGCAAGACTATTATTTAGATTGTCAGCTCTTTGGGGAACAGGCCTTCTCTTAGTTCTGTGTTTGTACAACTCCTAGCACAACAGGGTCCTGGTCCATGACTGGAACTCATAGATGCTACCAAAATATAAATAATAATAGCAGTAGAATTTGTGCAGTTAGGGTATCTTCTATGCATACAACTGCATGACAATATCAAGTCTAAGACATGGCAAATTATTTTAGCTTGCAAATCTCCTTAAAAGACTCTGACAATACAGTACAGACAATAATAAATTCCAGGACATCTAATGGAATAAACATCTCCTGCCATTGGCTCCCAGTACTTTGATACAATATGGTACATTTAAAAAAAGAAGAAACCACTTATGTTATTTCAGGGCACTCAGATTTTGGAAGACAAAATGTTAGATTCCCTCAAATTTTTGCTTTTATTATTTGATTCTAGAATTAACTATTTGTTTTATGAATGTATGAAGAGGCATAATAATGTATTTATAACGTCTTTGTTGGACAAAGTATTCTTGTGAACTAAAATCAAATTTGCATTTCTAACACATAGTTGGTCAGAAATATAGAGTACATGACAATATCGTCCTGCAGTTTTAACATTTGATCAGTACACTAAAATGTACTCTATTTACTGGAAAATACGAGTGCCAAAGCTAAAATGCATTATAAATGTTCTGAGTGATCATACATATATTTGAGAAGGTTTTAGATTTGTTTGTTTTTGTTTTTTAATAAAAAAGATTATCTAACTGTAAGACATTAGGAGTGAAGTCTTGGCTCCATTGACATCTATGGCAAAACTCTCACTGACCTGAACAGGACCATGATTTTGATCAGTGTATGCACTATATAGTATAAACCCATCTAACATGTGACTTCTTCAGATATAGAGCCTCCTGCTGTCAACTGACTACCCAGATAGCTAAAACTACTTACCCATTCAATGGTATAGCCATCTACATGCTGTGTTCGCAGGCCATTCATTTCCATTTTATAGGAGGCGTGCATAGCTTTGATTGTATTGCCATTGGTCTTAAGTCCCATAGATTCTGCAGTTTTTTGCATCTCTTCCAGCATTTCCAGCAGTCAGTCAGTTGTCTCTCCAAGTAAGCCAATATCATCCACATACTTGAACTCTTCAAAAGGTGGATCTTTAAACAGTTCATCCTCTACTTTGGCCTCAATCAGCTTTGTCATCAGATAGCCTATTAGAACATTAAATAACATTAGTGAGTGAATATATCCCTGGTGTACTCCTGCTTGTACTGAAAACCAGACTGTAAAACAACCATTGCCCCGCACACAGCTAAATGTACTGCAGTACAGTTCCTCCACTAGGCACTAACTTCTCAAGCACTCATACTGACATAGTAGTATCCATAGCACTGATTGATGCACGGAGTCAAAAATGGCTCCAATGTCTATAAATGTGATGTTAACTTCCATTTGTCGTTCTAGTCATTTTTCAGTAACATTCTACAGAGCATATACAGCATGGATTGTCGATCAACCTGTACAGAAACCATATTGACCATTTTTGGAGTTGAGATAATATGTCAGTTGGTTCAGTAGTATGATCGTAAATACCTTCCCTGGGACTGACAACAGAGCTATTTCCCTATAATTTGAGCAAGCTCATTGCTCTCCTTTTTGAATGAAGGGATGATACAGCCTCTTCTGGAGCTTGCTCAGTTTCACAAACTTTAAAAACTAGTGAATCAACTTTGGGCTTCCACTCTTTAGTAGTTCTGATTAAATATTGCCAAGACCAGGTTGTGATGCTGGTAGACCAGGTGCCATCTCATGCCAAGGTCTCCAGGTCTCAACTGAACACTGACAAATGCATAGCTGGAGTCAATCTGATTCACCAGTGTGTTCATATTGTTAAAATAGGTATTAGGATTATATAAGAATGTGTTTAGTGTTTAGATTTTATTGAATGCTTGCAAGTTACTGCATGCATTAATCTAACCTATAGCAGCTGTATCCCATACCGTAAGGTAATATTTTCATATTTGTGATGTAAGCTTCTGGGACTGTGTAAATCACTAGACAGGATAGAGACTTTAACTAGTGTAAAGTGTTGGAACATTAAAGAAAACAAGACTTTGGGTACGTCTACACTACAGGATTATTCTGATTTTACATAAACCAGTTTTATAAAACAGATTGTATAAAGTCGAGTGCACGTGGCCACACTAAGCACATTAATTCGGCGGTGTGCGTCCATGGTCCGAGGCTAGCATCGATTTCCGGAGCGTTGCACTATGAGTAGCTATTCCATAGCTATCCCATAGTTCCCGCAGTCTCCCCCGCCCCTTAGAATTCTGGATTAAGATCCCAGTGCCTGATGGGGCAAAAATCATTGTCGCAGGTGGTTCTGGGTAAATGTCGTCAGTCATTCCTTCCTCCGGGAAAGCAAAGGCAGACAATCATTTTGCGCCCTTTTTCCCTGGATTGCCCTGGCAGATGCCACAGCACAGCAACCATGGAGCCTGTTCAGCTTTTTTTTTTTTTACAGTCACCGTATGTGTACTGGATGCCGCGGACAGAGGCGATACTCCAGCGCTACACAGCAGCATTCATTTGCTTTTGCATGATAGCAGAGATGGTTACCAGTTGTTCTGTACCATCTGCTGTCAGTGTAAATTGGCAATGAGATGATGGTTATCTGTCCTTCTGTACTGTCTGCTGCTATCATGGGTGCCCTGGCTGAGATCGGCCAGGGGCGCAAAAGCAAAACTGGGAATAACTCCCCAAGTCAATCCCTCCTTTATGGTTTCTAAAAATAGAGTCAGTCCTGCCTAGAATATGGGGCAAATGTACTAGAAAAGCAGTGTATCAGAGAGTACAGCTGCTCTGTATCACATCCCGCAGAAATGATGAGCTACATGCCATTCACGGGGGGTGCCCCTGAAACAACCACACCCGTTGCTTCCCTTCTCCCCCAACCTTCCTGGGCTACCGTGGCAGTGTCCCCACCCATTTGTGTCATGAAGTAATAAAGAATGCAGGAATAAGAAACACTGAGTTTTTAGTGACATAAAATGAGGGGGAGGCAGCCTCCCGGTGCTATGATAGTCCAGGCAGGACATTAAGCAGTGTGGGGGAGAGGAGCCCAGCATCCCACTGCTATGATAGTCCAGGCAGTACAGAATCTTTTCTTTTCACATGAAAGAGAGGGGGCTGATTGAAGCTCAGCCCCCAGTTGCTATGATGAAGACGGTTACCAGTCTTTCTGTACCATCTACTGGGAATGACCGGGAGTCATTCCTATTTTCACCCAGGCGCCCCTCACCAGCCTCACCTAAAGCCAGCCAGGAGCACTCACGGGTTGATAAGTAGGATGGTTACCAGTCCTACTGCACCATCTGCCATCGGGGGAAGAAGAGGAGCGGATACTTCGCTTCACTGCTGCAGCATTGCGTCTACCAGCAGCATTCAGTAGACATAGGGTGACATTGAAAGAAGTCATGAAATGATTTCTTTCCCTTTCCTTTCACGTGTGGGGGGGGAGTAAATTGATGAGCTATTCCCTGAACCACGCTGGACAATGTGTTTGAACCTACAGGCATTAGGAGCTCAGCCAAGAATGCAAATACTTTTCGGAGACTGCTGTGGACTGTGGGATAGCTGGAGTCCTCAGTATCCCCTCCCTCCCTCCATGAGCGTCCATTTGAGTCTCTGGCTTCCCGTTACGCTTGTCACACAGCACTGTGTAGCCTGTAGATTTGTTTTTCAAACGCTTTGGCATTTCGTCTTCTGTAACGGAGCTTTGATAGAACAGATTTGTCTCCCCATACAGCAATCAGATTCAGTATCTCCCGTACGGTCCATGCTGGAGCTCTTTTTGGATTTGGGATTGCATTACCACCTGTGCTGATCAGAGCTCCATGCTGGGCAAACAGGAAATGAAAATCAAAATTTCACGGGGCTTTTCCTGTTTACCTGGCCACTGCATCCGAGCTGAGATTGCTGTCCAGAGGGGTCACAGTGGTGCACTGTGGGATACCGCCTGGAGGCCAATATCGTCGATTTGCGGCCACACTAACCCTAATCCAATACGGTAATACCGATTTTAGCTCTACTCCTCTCATCGGGGAGGAGTACAGAAACTGATTTAAAGAGCCCTTTATATCGATATAAAGGGCTTCGTAGTGTGGACGGGTACAGCGTCAAATCAGTTTAATGCTGCTAAAATCGGTTTAAACGCGTAGTGTAGACCAGGCCTTTGTTGTTCTACCCTTCCCCCTCCCCATGAAAATGAGTCATGCAAATGAGTTCCTCTCAACAGTAAGGCATTTGACACGGTGCCACATGGGAAATTATTAGTTAAATTGGAAAAGATGGGGATGAATATGAAAATTGAAAGGTGGATAAGGAACTGGTTAAAGAGGGGATTACAATGGTTCGTACTGAAGGGTGAACTGTCAGGCTGGAGGGAGGTTACTAGTGGAGTTCATCAGGGATTGGTTTTGGGACCAATCTTATTTAATCTTTTTATTACTGACCTTGGCACAAAAAGCAGGAATGTGCTAATAAAGTTTGCAGATGACACAAAGCTGGGAGGTATTGCTAACACAGAGAAGGACCGGGATATCATACAGGAAGATCTGGATGACCTTGTAAACTGGAGTAATAGTAATAGGATTAAATTTAATAGTTAAAAGTGCAAGATCATGCATTCAGGGATTAATAATAAGAATTTTAGTTATAAAATGGGGACACATCAGTTGGAAGCAACAGAGGAGGAGAAGGACCTTGGAGTATTGGTTGATCACAGGATGAGTATGAGCCGCCAATGTGATATGGCCGTTAAAAAAGCTAATGCAGTTTTAGGATGCATCAGGCGAGGTATTTCCAGCAACGATAAGGAGGTGTTAGTACCGTTATATAAGGCATTGGTGAGACCTCATCTGGAACACTGTGTGCAGTTCTGGTCTCCCATGTTTAAGAAGGATGAATTCAAACCGGAACAGGTTCAGAGACGGGCTGCTAGGATGATCCAAGGAATGGAAAACCTGTCTTATGAAAGGAGACTCAAAGAGCTTGGCTTGTTTAGCCTAACCAAAAGAAGGTTGATGGGGGATATGCTTGCTCTTTATAAATATATCAGAGGGATTAATATTAGGGAGGGAGAGAAATTATTTAAGCTTAGTACCAATGTAGACACAAGAACAAATGGGTATAAACTGACACTAGGAAGTTTAGACTTGAAATTAGACGAAGGTTTCTAACCATTAGAGGAGTGAAGTTCTGGAACAGCCTTCCAAGGGGAGTAGTGGGGGCAAAAGACATATCTGGCTTTAAGACTAAGCTTGATAAGTTTATGGAAGGGATGGTATGATGGGATAGCTTAATTTTGGCAATTGATCTTTGATTATCAGCAGATAAGTATGCCCAGTGGTCTGTGATGGGATGTTAGATGGGATGGGATCTAAGTTACTGCAGAGAATTCTTTCCTGAGTGCTGGCTGGGGAGTCTTGCCCACATGCTCAGGGTTTAGCTGATCGCCATATTTGGGGTCGGGAAGGAATTTTCCTCCAGGGCAGATTGGCAGAGGCCCTGGAGGTTTTTCGCCTTCCTCTGCAGCTTGGGGCATGGGTCACTTGCTGGTGGATTCTCTGCAGCTTGAGGTCTTCAAACCACAATTTGAAGACTTCAATAACTCAGACATAGGTTAGGAGTTTGTTATAGAAGTGGATGGTTAGGATTCTGTGGCCCGCTTTGTGCAGGAGGTCAGACTAGATTATCATATTGGTCCCTTCTGACCCTAAAGTCTATGAGTCTAACAGCTGAGTTCACAGCTCAGCGCACATTGGGACAAGGTGAAAAAAACACCTAATAAGAAGGAACTGGACCTCTATGCTTCTTGGACTCTGGGACTGAGTTTTCTAAGCATAAGCAAAGGATCCCCAGATGCTTAGCCTGGGAAAGCCCTAAAGGACATATAGAGCTCGCTTATTATAGAAGCTTCTATTACTCTTGAAACTTAGATTGTAACTCATTTGTGCATGTATATTTACTTGCTTTAACCTTGTACATAACTCTCATTTCCTTTTCCTATTTAATAAATCATTAGATAGTTTATGACAAGATTGGCCACAAGCACTGCTTTTGATGTGAGATCTAAGGTGTAACTGACCTGGAATAAGTGACTGGTCCTTTGGGACTGGGAATAACCTGAATATTGTGGTGACTCTTGGTATAAAGGACTATCTATGACAAAGGTAGGCTTATTTGGGTGGTAAGACAGATCAGAGTACCCAAGGGGACTGTCTGTTGCTCCATGATTAGGCTGTTATAGTGCCTGAGAAGTTTACCCTTGATAATTGGTTGGTTAAATCTAAGTATAAAACTCACTCAACTTGGGGTTTGTGCCCTGGTTTTTAACTGTCTGTCCTGAAGTTGGTACTTGCACTCCTGAGTCACTGCAGGACAGTTTGACACAGGTGCTTTATCATTTTGTAACTGTTGGAACATATCTATCACTTCCTCCTGTGTCGCTGGCCTGTTTTCTGCTGGATTCATTTTTGAATTCAGTTGTAGTTTATATCTTGGGAAGGATCTGTTCATTAATTCACAAAAATTCTCATGCCAACACTTATATTCTGCATTAATTTCCTGGCTGTATTCCCCATTTTTGTCCTTAACTGGCAGAAGCTGTGAGAGTGGATGTCCGGTTAGGAACCTCACAAAGTCTCAAATACACACTTCTGGCCATGCCTTTCAGAAGCTTCTTCAATGCATTGCACCATACTATTCCCACAATTGATTATGATAATTTTGGCAAGGCCTCCTGACTTTTCAAAGACATTTCTTTTTCTGTACTGTCCATTTCCTCCATTCTTCACTGACCCTGACCTTCAAATGCATCCATTCTTCATTGCACCTCTTTTTTCTCTCTCCCATAATTTGATGGTATCATCTATAATCCAACATTGCTTTTTCATTGTCCTTAGTCCAGTTATTCTCTAGCAATCTCTGAGATAGAATCTCTAAATAAAATCCACTCTTCCTCCACGGTAGGCAGATGGCATACAACAGTGGTATGCAACCAGGGGTCTGGGGCCCCCTGGGGGGGCTGCAGGCAGGTTTCAGGGGGTCCACCAAGCATGGCTGCCATTAGACTTGCTCGGGACCAGGGCAGAAAGCCAAAGCTCCCCTGTGCAGGACTGCAGCCTGGGTCCCTGGGGCTGAAGCCAAAGCCATGGTAATTTAGCTTTGCGATGCTTCCCATGGTGTGGAGCCCCAGACAATTGCCCTGCTTGCTTCTCCTTATGCTGGCCCTGGCTTTTATATGCAGAAAAATAGTTGTTGTGGCACAGCTGGGCCATGGAGTTTTTATAGCATGTTAGAGGGGCCTCAGAAAGAAAAAGGTTGAGAACCCCTGGCATACAATAGAGAATATTAGTTGAAAATCATTATTGCATAACTATTAGCAATCGCTTCATCATAATGCTTATCATCAATTAAACATTTTGCTTTAATAGTTACCCATCCATGGAACTTTATTAAAATGAGTTCAGTCAAGTGTTTCTGAACTGGAATGTGATCCAAATGTGCATTGTCAAAGTTGCATTGTCACCCAATGGATATTGAAATATATACGTACGGCAGTTCTTGTGCTGAAACCAGGTAACCATTAAAAATAGGCCAAGCAAATTCTAATAGACTCACATCATTATCTGATTCCTCTTCTGGAATGCTGTGTGGTCCCAGTCCCAGTTCAAATCCAGAGGTAGCATGGCCAATTCTCGCATTCATATCTCTTAAGATGACTATATAATTAAGGTGATATATTGGATATAATGTCATCTAACATGGCATAAAATCTACACGATTTTGGGTTTCTTGTTCTTAGTGCCAGTCTCATGCCCGGCTAAAGTGGGAGAGTTGGGCAATGACCTGGCAAAGCATCTCTAGTTTTGACATGACACTTTGTCAGGTTCATCTTCTTGGGCAGTTTCCTCTGCTACACACAATGGAACCAGGCTTCAGTATTCATTTAAATCTTCTGCTACATGCAGAGGAGGCGGACCACATGATGATGGTTCCTCCATAACCCACAGACAGGGGGAAGTACCCAATAGAAAGATTGTATATCCACTTCTGCACCGACATTAGTAGCTGAAGATAGGATCATCGATGGTTTGATCATTAAAATCTGTTGAGAAAAATTACTTTCCTGGCTGAATAACTGGAAAGGTTGAATGTTGATATATGTGGCATTCAGGCGACATGGTGGCATCTGAACACTGAGAGCACAGTTCTGACTTGTAGTAGTCAGACCTTTCAATTGTTCATGCCTGTGATACATCCAATATACACTTATATTACCCTGGTTTTGGCCTCTAGGACTCGATCTACTCACTTGGCAGGCTTTTCCTCCACATCTGACATCTGCCATTTTCAGTTTGAAGGTAGGACATATGCTAATTATTAGTGCATATGCTCCACATGGTGCAAGGCCTGATGCCAAAAAAGATACTTTAGAAACATCATTGCCCAAATATTCAGTGGACTTCTGATTGTTATGCACCCAAAATTACTGTAGGCAAACAGATTAACTGCATTGGAGAAAAACTCCCCTCTCCCTCCCTTGCAGGCACAGAAGGCCGTGACTATAGAGGAAGCAGCGTAGCTCCTTTGTGTGAGCTGGGGATGGGGGCATGATTCAGTGCATACAGCAGAACAGTGATAGACACGGGCTCCTTCTGAAGCAAAAAATTATAGGGGCAGGGGCTTTGCTAGGGAAGGATTGGGGCCTGTGTATGCAGAACCATCCCTCCTGCTGCCAGGTTAAGGGGGAAGGCATGAGAGCAAACTTCAGCCTTGAAGCTGTTATTCCATATAGCCTCTAGGGAGAGGAATCTCTTCCCCAGGCAGACCTCCTCAGAGCACATTCTCATCTATTCAGGCGTCGGGCTGGGAAGAGGATGAGACCTTATCATGAAAAAGTAGCTTCAAGTTCCACATTTGTCTTCAGTGCTTTGTGCAGGCTCAGTCTACTTGTGCACACACTGCAGGACTGGGGCCTTAATTACCAGTAAATCAGAGGCCCAGTGAAAAATATGGGTCCCAAACCTCCAACCTAAGTAGCCCATTGAAATCAATGGGACTAGCTGCATGCATACGTATTACTTGTTTGTGGAAAGGCTATAGAATAAGGCCTTTATTTATATGTTTGTTTAGTAGATCAATAACGTCCAAATACTGATGTTTTCTAAACTATTAAAATGAATTTGAAAAACACTTTCAAAACATATATGTAGTTTTTTCAGTGTCTTATTAACTTGTATTTCTGCATTGCACAACATTTTTCAAGTAGGAGACTAGACCAAAAAGTTGTTTTAAATGCAACTATTGGATAACAGAAATAGCAATGCAACATTGCTTGGGGGGATCTAGTTACTAGAGTACAGCATGTTGGAATTGTCTGACCAAATCGTTTAGAAAATGACTTTTAATATTTACCATTAATATACTGTTGATATTTTTTTATATGGAACAGGAGGAACAACTACTCAGACATTAACAACATCACCCAGGCTCTTAGATAACCAGTTTAATCTTCTGCTACATGTTTTGCAAAAAGAAAATTAATATTCCTTTTACATGGAGCTTGAAACAAAGTCTAATTTAAGAAGATTAGCTGACAATTTAATGGATTGATCCAAAGATTGTTTAATTTGCAAATAATCTCCTAAATGTAATGAAATCTCTCAAGTAACATGAAAACTATTCTGAATCCAAAACTAATGAGCTATTGATTCTTTTGTTATGAAATCATTCTATTGGTCGGCAATATACCTTTGGGCCACACTGTATTACATGAGCAAATTACAGTAGTTGATGCTGACAGTGAAGAAATGACAGCAGAGTTTTTCCTCATTAAAATCCATACTGGGAAAATGTAAAAGCTAACTTTTTCCTCTAGAAAACAAACAAAAAAATCAAGTATGTTTCATTTCTGGCCAAGCACACACACGCACACAATATATACATATATAGCTGAATAGCTGAATTTCTAGTGAACCTAAGCCATCTTTATTTCCAAGTCAGAAATCTATCCTTATAATTTTCATATCTACGTTGAATGTGGTAACAGAGAGTTAGACAAAGCCTGTGTAAATACATTTTGAAAGGCCAAAATTGTCAAATCTGGGTGGGAACATAAATTAGCTAGGCACCTAAATCCATGTTTAGGCATCTAAATTGAAGTGGTCTGATTTTCAAAGTTGTTGAATAAAATGTTCATTGACTTTAAAGGGAGTTCTGAGTATTCAGCACCTCTGTAATGCTGGAAAAATTACTTGGGTGCCTAAATATGGATTTAATGTTCAAGTATGTTCAAGTGAGGTCAGTTCTGCCATTCTTAATCAGGCAAAACTCCCACTGACTCACAGATGCATGCTCTCACTCTGCCATCCACTCTTTCATGGAGGACCACCATCCTATCTAAATGCAAAGGAAGATGGTAAGAAAGAGAGTTAGCCTGATGTCCCTTAGGCCCTGCCTTAAATTTTCTCCAAACAAAAATTTAGTTCAACCATAGGGCAGGGCTAGATTAAGATTCAGGCTCTATAGCCTGTGTTTTAGGCCCTAGCTCTTGGAGTTACATGATGAGATCAGACTCTCACCTTTCATTAAAAATAAAAGGTGGTAGGTCCTTCACTCACTCCGGGGCCCCCAGAAGACTCTTGTGGGGCCTGGGCCGCCGGAGCTTCTTCCGCTCTGGGTCTTCAGCAGCAATTCAGCTGCGGGGGGTCCTTCCACTCCAGGACCTGCCGCCGAAGTGCCAGGTCTTTGGAGGCAATTTGGCAGTGGTGGCTCCTTGCTGCCGAAGACTCCAGGCCCCCTGAATCCTCTGGGCGGCCCTGCCAGCTTGCACTGAGGGGAAGCACCATCTCCTCAAGACAAAAGCACTGATAAAATAGTCTATCCCTGTACCCTGGGATTTTTTATCCTACCTATCAGCATAGTATCTCAACATTTACCCTGCCAACCAACATGGGGCAGCCTTTTGAACAAGAACCTATTGAAATTAGTGCTAATGCAGATAAAATACACAGTAGGGGAACCCAGGAGGAAAGCATAACCTGCGACTCACCCTGGGACAGCACTCACTACAGCGTAGGCCCTGGTTTGATCCACTTTGCCACTGAGACAAGATTTTCTCTTTACAGGGTTGCTACTCATCGTGATTTAGTGCAATGTTTTGGACTTAATGCCCATTTCTGGTCCTGTCCTATCTTCACCTTCAGCATGCCCTCCCTTTTCAAAACTGCAAATTTAGTAGGAACGTGGCATGAGGGCATAAGGGGACGGTGGCTGGTAGCATGCCAAGATTAGAGCTGGACGTGTAGTTGATGTTCTGCTTTTGAGTAGGCCACTTACACCCCTGGTGGGAGATTTAACTGTTTTACACAGTGATTTATATCAGCTGTAACCCCCTGAGCAGCTGTAAGCTTTCTAAAAGGCTGGATCTTGCTCTTGAAGTATTCCAATTGAAGTTGATGGGAATAAGCTAAATCAAGTGGGAGTTGGTCCTGAATTCACAGAAAATGTTTTCCTGTTGAAAAGAAATGGAACACAAAATTAAAGAATTCTGTCTCTTTCACAGAGCTAATGGAATAAGAGTGCTTGATCAAAATTTGGTGAGGTGAATGGTGGGTTCTGAATATAAATTATGAAAGATATTAATTTACTTTTTCATTTATGTCATGCTTGTTGTTGATTTTTTTCTGAGCATATTACTGTCTGAGTAGACACATGTACTAAACTGTCCCACCTCTCTAAATAGTTAAAGATTTATTATAATATGTAGTCAGCCATTTGTATTGTTTATGTGCCAGAAATAGTGATATGTACATCATACCAGTTTTAGATATAAAGAAATCATTAAATTATTGCTAAGTGTTCTAAATTAAAAACTATGGCAGTTTATGTGAACTATCAAGGGATATTTGGAGTATCCCTAGTGGTTATAGGACATTTCCACAAAGCCTGGTAAGGTGAAAAATTCTCAAGGACAATCTGACCATCTGTCATCACCTGGGTTCCGTGACACTGAGGGCTTCTCTGAAATGGCCAATAGGCCTCATGCATAACCAAGTCCTTGTGCTTTTGCATATGTTGACCCGGGCAGATAATCCTTTATAATTTTTTTGTAACCATTTCCATGCTGCCCTTTAAAGAAAAAAGTCATTTATATCAGCTAGAAAATAAGTTTTAAAAGCTGATTCTCTGTTGACACTCTGCCTAAACAAATGCACTGCAGATCAAAGACATTTTATTAATAGCTCTTTCGAGTATTCCATAAAAGCTAGAGAAAAACTGTTTTGCTAAACTTTTGTGTGACTTGGATGCTTCATTTAAACTGTAAATGTAAATGTTAAGAACATTTATTATACTGCCAATATTTATTGCTAACAGTCTCATTACAACTAGATTATTTAAAGCAGAATGCATTCTGAAAAAAATAAAAACATTTCTGCAGCCTAACAAAACCATGTTAGCATGGCCATATAGTTGCTCAAATAGTCCACATCTCACAGCAGAAATCAAAGATAAACTGTTCTTACAGTGATGTCAAGCACCACTTAAGACTTGCAAATACGGGACTATCACATGATAGGTTTTTCACTAATATGTAAGGATTGCAGCTAAAAGTCTTACAATATTGGTGAAAGGAATTAAGATGTTAGAAAAATCAACTACAGGGACACATTTTTACACTTTAGCTTATGCCCCTTACTGATTGGAAATGAAGGATGACTATAACATATGTCCAACATTTGCTTCTATCTGAACATCCAATTGTTAGCAGAGTAACAGCCACTGTCAGAAGAAAATGAATGGAATGAATATATGACGGGAACCTCCCTTCTGTCAGTATGACACAATCCTATGGGCTTTATTTAGTCCTTGACACACGCAGTGTTTACATATATAGGACCAAACTCCCACCATCTTCAAATAACACATTATACATATGTGGAAGTAGCTTTCTTACATAGGGGGGGAAATTGTTATACCACAGTCCATCACTGTATTCTTCTAGTAAACAAAGCCTTTTAATTACTTAAGGCTACATTCTCCTTTTTGCAGACATAGATCCCACTGATGTTAATGGGAATTACACCTGAATACTGAAGGGTGAATAGATCCATTAAGGTCTAGGCCTGCTCTCAGATCTGTACCATACACAGTATCACAAAAATAGAGAATAAGCCAAGTATCTCCCCTGTACTTTTTATTCCACGGGGATACCTCTTTAAGCATTGACATCCAGAACCACAGGACATATACCAACCTTGAGCTGTGTGTGCACTCTCTATCATGGGATTTCCATATAGACTGTAAACTATGGCCTTGCACATCTTTCATGTTAGGGATAGTGGACCTCTTAGGAGACTGCAAAGCCAGCCATTGTGGCCTGTTAATCCAATGGCTGCTGCCATCTCCTGATTTGGGGATCTAGACACATAAAGGAGTATCTTAGTGTTAATGTGTTTCTAAAATTTGCAGATATAAAGCTACATAAACTGATCACTAGAGCTGGAAGCTCTGTCTTGGTTATTCATGAAGATCACAGATTATTCACACTTGTTACAGCCACCCAGGGTTAGCCTTCAGGGTCTGTGAAAAACATGCCCACAGGTACCTTGATTTTGTGGGAGGACTTCAGCACAGCTTGTCCAAGCTTCCCAGAGGTACCCAGGGTTGTCAGGCATCTCACTGCCACCTGCTCTTAGCATGAGGAAACTTTGTCTGCCTGCTGTGGGTCAGCTTCCCAGCTCTACCAGCCCAGGTGATGGAAGCACTGACTTCCGGGCCTTCTTAGGCCCTACTCTCTCTTTACATGTTAGCAATAGATACACTGTAGCTCCCGAGCACTCCAGGCATCTCCCTGGAGTGTCCAGCCTCAACCCTCTATACACTCATAGAATGCCCAGAGCTGCCATTCCTGAAAGAATAGTACACACCAGCTTTCCAGTTACACCTCAGGATCACCACTCTGTGTAACACACACAGCATTTAGATGTATTTATAGTAAAAACAAAAAGTTTATTTAACACAGAACAGAGATTCAAGAGGAAGTAAGTAGAAATAATGGAAACAAATGGTTACGTATAGACTGTCAGTCCTTCATCAGCTGAGACTGAGTCGATCACAACATGTCTTCCAATCTTCTCTCGCTCTGGCCATCCTTTGCCATGCTTGTCCATATCTCCTTGTTCGTAAATCATCCCACTTCTTTGGAGGCCGACCGCGTGGCCGTTTCTGTTCTTCCAGGTATAACTGTGGTCCACCTGTTGTCACTGAGTTGGGCTACATGTCCCACCCACTGCATTTTGCTGAGCCTGTTTTCAACAATGTCTCGCACTCCAGACTTCTGCCTAATTATTTTGTTGGGGATATGATCGCAGAGTGAAATGCCCAAAAATGTTTGTTCCATCACCCTCCGTGTGACAGACAGTTGATATTCTTCAATCTTTGTCAGCAACCATGTTTCGCTGCCATATAACATTGCTGGATGCACGGTCGAGTTGAAAAGATTTGCACAAGTTGCTTTGCTGATCTTTCATTGGAGGATGTCCTTGATGTCATTGAATGTGCACCATCCAGCTTTTATTCTGCGCGACAGTTCTCCTTTCTGATCGTGGCGCATGTGGAATTAATATCAACGGCGCGCAGCTAAACCATCTCAGGTTCGCAGATGATATTGTGCTGATAGCTGAAAATACAGTCCAGCTTGAGAGAATGCTTAAAGAACTGAATGCGAAAAGTAGTCAAGTCAGATTAAAAATGCATCAGTTGAAAACAAAATACATGAGATCAGATGTTCTGCCAAGAACCCAAATAACTCTTGGAGGAGAGCAGATCCAAGGGGTTGATAAACACATTTATTTGGGCCAGGAAGTCAACAAATGGCTATATAGAAAATAAAACCTTAACACACTTTCTAGAGCCTAAACTTAACTAACAAGCTATTGTCATGTCATACAGAGCAAAACCTTCACCCCAAATCCTTCCAACATATTACAGCCAGGCTTGGTTGTGACCTTCTATTCATAAGACAAATCATGCTGTCCTCTTGACTCCACAGTAGAAAGATTCCCTGTGTCTCTTTGCAGTCCAAGATATGTCAAAACAGTCCTTTGATCTTGATTCCTAAACAGAACTCTCCCCTAGTGAATGTTCTTTCCTTTGGCCTCCCTCAATTGTTGATCTGGCAATCTTTTAATTAGCCTCAGGCTCCGCATGCAGATATTGTGCATTGTGTATCTTACAATGCAGCCTACACACTTGACCAGACAAAAAGAGATAAGTGTCTCCTAACCCCTGCCTGAATAGAATTTGTCCAAAGCCAGTCACCTCTTGGTGACCTGCTTTTAATGATAAGTGTTTTCAGATCACACATTTCTAGTGTAGATACATAACTTGAATAATACTCATATGTACATTTCACAGTCACTAAAATCACCCGTGTGTTACTGGCTATTGGAAGAGACCTTACATGTTACCCTTTGGAGCACTATTGTGTAGAAATGAGACCCAGGTGATCCCTGTAAACCCCTATGCTCTCCTGTGCCCTCTTCTAATTGGCACCAAGGAGTTCCTGGGTCACACATTATTTCTGTTGGCTGCCTCCAGGGATGCCTCCAGCTAGCCAGCTCCCCTCTGAACTGCCAATGTTACCCTTAGCTAGAAAGAAGGGGAATCTCAGTAGCAAAGAGAAGCTGTGTAGCTCTGGCATGAGAGACTCTGGATTCCTTCTGCTTTAGTATTATCCTTTCACAGATGGGAAACTAGCACTTCTCTGGAGGAGAATGGAGGAGACAAGCCCCTGTTCCTTATGGGCAGTAAGTGAGTTTGGTGTGTGTTGTGTGGTTTTGTTTTATTGCTCTGCCTTCTTTTTTTTCCTGTTCAGTTTGCCGAGGCTGGTAGGGGGCAGTGTGCTGTGAGACACAGAGCCCTGCATAGGGGCAGGGCTTCCCTGATTAGGATTCCTATAAAGACAGCCAAGTGGTAAGCAGAGCTGAAAACAGCGGAGTTTGAATGGGAGTTCTGTTGGAGGAGTTTGGCGGAGAAGGGTATGTGGTGGCCTGGTTTGTTTTTTGTTTTTTGTTTTTCTTTTTCCTTGAGAAGACTTTAAGCAGAAAAGATGTGACCTAAGGAATAAAATAGACAATGAATATGCCTGGATGTGGAAGCTGCAGGATGTACATGATCCTGGAGTGAGTACCTGAAATGAGTATGAAGTGCCACCTGATAAAGCTGACAGAATAAAAGATCCAAGGTTTGGAGATGCAGGTGGAAACTATGGTTGAGTTTTAAAGGGGATTCAAGCAGATGATGGAGGGAAAACAAGAGGAGGCTGAAGAGAAAAGTCAGCACTCACAGATGGAAGCTGGACTGAAGAAGTCTGAGAAGAGACTGCTGGGTGAGGAAAGTGGCTATTGGAAGCATGTGACTACAAGAAGCAAGCGGAGGAAAAGACTGACTAGTGAAGGAGAAATAGAGCTCAGGAATAGGTTTGCTGAGTTGGAAAATGAAGAAGGTGCACAACAGGCAGTAACTGATGGTGGAAGGGCAAGGAAGAAGAGAAGAGCAGCTAGTCCTATAAGAAAAGGGGGAAAAGTCAATGGAGATAGCCAGAGTTCAGAGCCCCAGGAGGATACAGAATGACTTGCAGCCAGAAAGAACAGAAGGAGAAAGGCTGGAGAATCACACCATCACCAGGAAAAGGCAGGTCTACGTGACTGGTGACTCCCTACTAAGAACAGACAGGCCTGTCACTAGAGCTGATCCAGAGAACAGAAGGGAGTTCTGTTTGCTGGGAGCTAAAATATAGATGTGGACCTGAGGCTAAAGAAGATCTTAATAGGATCAGGAAAGAATCTACTGACCATCTTTCACATGGGAACAAATGATACGGCTAGATGCTTGCTGGAACATGTCAAGGGAGACTATGACAGGCTGGGGAAAATGCTTAAGGAAATGGAGGCTCAGGTGATCCTCAGTGGGATTCTACCTGTCCCTAAAGGAGAAGAGTGAAGGTGAGACAAGATTATGATGATGAACAGATGGCTCAGGCAGTGGTTATAAGGAGTGCTTTGAGACAGTTTGACCAGTGGGAAGCATTAATGGACATTGGATTGTTCTCATGGGATGGACTCAGTGGCTTGAGCATTGGCCTGCTAAACTCAGAGTTGTGAGGTCAATCCTTGAGGGGGCCACTTAGGGATCTGGGGCAAAATCAGTACTTGTGAAGGCAGGTGGCTGGACTTAATGACCTTTCAGGGTCCCTTCCAGCTCTATGAGATAGAGTCCAAAATATATGGAGATATACCTATCTGAGTAGGGAGGGAAACAGACTTCTGGTACAGAGGCTGGCACAACTGATTAAAAGAGCTTTAAACTGGGGGAGATGGTTAGGAGATTCTCATATAATCTCCACTCCTGATTCTAATATTGAGCGGGAGGAGTAAGAAACGCCACAACAATGGAAAAAGAAACAGCTGTGGGTAGGAGAATGGATGTTAAGAGGAAAGACAGAGTTTCATTGGTATCAGCAAACAGTCAGGTAGGTGATACTGGTAGAGGAATGACTGTACCCAGTTGGGTGAGAGATGTGAGCGAAGCTAAGCCGAAACAACTGAGATGTTTGAACATCAGTGCAAGTGTAACTCACATGCCTAATAGAGAGATCTCTCTTTAAAAAATGTATTAGGAAAGGGGGGTAGGAATGAGTTGTGGCTGGCTCATTGTTGGTAGGCAGATGCACAGTTAGCTCTCCACACTCAGAAGTTTCTGGAATTGAGTGTGATAGTTTTGGGTATTCTCAGTAGGTTCCCTGTTGTGGACTCGTACTCCATGAGAGCAAGCAGTCAGGACAGCTGCTTTGCAAAAGGCCATGTGCACTGTGTGGGCTGGGAGAATTGAGCCCCTGAAGCAGAAAGCAGGCTGTTTTCCCTAGCTCTGAAGCATTTTGCAACAGGTTAGTGATATTGTTAACCTTCCAACAGGGAAGCCCTGGCCATGTTAATTATAGAAAGGGAAAACAGAGAGAAAATAATTTATTTTATTTTAATTGTATACTTTGAATGTTTGATTTTTAGCCAAACTGCTTTAGTTAAATTGTTTCCACTAGTATGAGTCACCAACTTTTCTCTTATTTAAATGCGATAATGGGGAAAGAGTCACTTCTATTTTGCTATTCTCAGTTTTGTATTTTCTTTTAATGTTTTTTTAAAATCTATATGCTTAACTGAGTGGTTGGTTAATTAATTACCTGACAAGCTGACTGACTGGTTTCAGCAGAGGAGGAGGAAGAGTCTGCATGGATCCCTGCTGAAGATTTCTACAAGCAAGTAGAGGGAAGATGTTGCTTTTGACTCAGCAGATTTGGTGATCAACTACTCTAACTGAAAGAACGAGGAGTACTTGTGGCACCTTAGAGACTAACAAATTTATTTGAGCATAAGCTCAGGTGAACTTAAACTAAGCTTTTGGGAACTCTGAGTTTCTTCTCACTGTGTTTCTGTGGGGACTGACCTATTTAGATTTAATTTGTTTTATTTATATTTATCCATAACTGTGAAGATAATGTATGCGACTCATAAAGTAGCCATGTTATGTTGTAAATATTTAATTGTTATCATTACCATTTATTGTTTCTTTATCATAAGATTTTATGTCACTACTACTTAAGAATTAAGTTCATTCCTTTTGTTCTTTTTGGACTTGACTGTGGGGAGATTGAGCCTGTGCAATCCTTGCTGAAAATCCTCAGTGACTGAATTCTGGGTCTCCAGCTGCTTTTCTTTGGGAGATGGCCTTTTAGGCACTAGAGAAGGGCAATGAAGTAAACTCTAATGCACCCAAAGGTTACACAAGGAGCCTGGGTAACAAAATGGAGGACCTATAACTACTGGTGCAGGAATTTAAACTAGATATTATAAGGATAACTGAAATATGGTGGAATAGTAGTCATGATTGGGGTACAGGAATTGAAGGGTACATGCGCTGTTCAGGAAAGACAGAAATAAAGGAAAACATAGCATTGTATATTAATGATGGGGTAGACTGTAAAGAAATTAGAAGTGATGGAATGGATAATTGCTAATATAGGTCCCATTTTTAAGAAAAGGGGAAAAAGTGATCTAGGAAACTACAGGCCAGTAAACTTGACCTCAATTGTATACAAGGGCTTGGAAAAAAATTTGAAAGAGAAAGTTAAGGACATAGAGGTAAATGGTAATTGGGATAAAATGCAACATAGTTTTACAAATGTAGATCATGCCATATCAATCTGATCTTCTTTGAGACGGTAACTGATTTTTTTAGACAAGGCAAATGCAGTAGATCTGGATGTGATACAGTTCCACATGGGAAATTATTGGTTAAATTGGAGAAGATGGGGATTAATTTGAGAACCGAAAGGGGGATAAAGGTCTAGTTCCTAAGTGGCTGCAAGACGGAGTTTGATAAGTTTATGGAGGGGATGGTATGATGAGACTGCCTACAATGGCATAAAACCGATCTGTGACAGCTAGCAGTAAATATTTCCAACACCAGGTGATTGGACACTAGATATGGAGGACTCTGAGTTACTACAGAGAATTCTTTCTCAGGTGTGTGGCTGGTGGGTCTTACCCACATGCTCAGGGTCTAACTAATCACCATATTTGGGTCAGGAAGAAATTTTCCCCCTGAGACCCTGTTTGTTTTTTCCTTTCCTCTGCAGCATAGGATCCAGGTCACGTGCAGGTTTAGACTAATGTAAATGGTAGATTCTCTGTAACATGAAGTCTTTAAATCAAGATTTGAGGACTTCAGTAACTCATCCAGAGAATATGGAGCTCCTACATGAGTGGGTGGGTGAGGTTCTGTGGCCTGCCACGTGGAGGAGGTCAGACTGGATGATCATGATGGCCTGTGATGATAAAGTAGCTAACATTTGTAAAGTGCTATATGAGTGCTAAAATCCACCAGATTACACACTCAAACCTCTGCTGATTAGTGGCCTAATAGCCCAAACGCTCCTTGTAGAACTTTAGACATATTTTGGCATCTATGCACAACCTTCTAGTCTAAACAAGTGGAATCCACTTGTGCAGCATAAAGATTCCCTGGCCCCACCTACACTTTTAATGAGTCTAAAAAGTCTGGGATGTAAAATCACCTTTGCTCACCCTTCCCAAAAGCCTTCGAGCTCCCGGCAAACATAATGGTATAATTGCAGTGGACCAGAGGAGTCTGTTTATATTTTGACTGAGGGCAGTGACAAGCTATTTTGGAGACTTGCCCCAAAATGCTATGGCCAGCTCCAAGTAAAAAGGTGCAGTTTAACCAAAAAATGATTGGATTTAACCACATACTGAAATTCTTAATGCTATTTCCTGAACAAATGACCATTCAGCTAATTTAGGAGCATAAACTGCAAACATAATAGTATACTTCTAGTACACAACCTTTTTTGGAATATGTTACTCTCTAGAGCATCATTAATTTTGTTACTAACAGAAAACTGCCAGTGTACCTATATTTTAAGTATCTCGCAGTTAATTAAGGGATAGAAATGCAAAATACAGCATTCAAAAACATCATGTGGATTTCTGACACTCCCTGCAGGATTTAAGCTCTGTAAATCAGTGAGCAGATTACTAGAGTTCTACATAAAGTTAATATTGCCATCTGTGACAAGCATAGCTGTGTCCCTATGCCTTTTATAGTTCATGTTTCAGAACAGCATGTTCTATATGAGAGCACAAATAAAGATTGCACATATCTAAAAGGAAATGAAATCTAGACCGTGCCATGTGGTGACTGACTTTTGCCAAATACAGGTGTAGATCACTCCTCTGCCTTCAGTGACTTCTCTGCCACAAAATAGGAGAGTTACAAGTGCATAGCGTGCAATATATAAAACTCATTAATACTTCATTTCTGGATTATAGTCAGGGCCCAGTGGACTGTGTGGCAAGTCAGACCTAAATTCTGCATCAAAGTCCCTGAATTCTGCAGCACTCTGGTGAAAATTTTGCAGCAACTTCAGATACATAATTGAAGTGGAAGTTTTTAAGGAACATGGGTTTTGCTGAAAATAAATAATGCAATGAGTTATCTTGCTTATTTTATACTGCCTGTTGGGTTCAATTTTCAATCTGCTACAGGTTGACATCTTCAAGAGTTAACATTGCATCATGTTCAGTGAAACTGGAGTCAGAGGGCTCACGTTCCCTGGAGAGACTGTTATGATGGCATATCAATAGAAAGAGGGAACTGGGGAGATTGGTTGGAAGGAACTCAGCCACATGGACAGAGCAATGCACAGATGAAATGAAGTTCCACTTATCATGCATTCAGCTTCCCTCTTTGCAAATGAAACATTGTGGCATTGCTGGAGCTGTGAGTCTGCTGAAGCATAGTAGCTGGCAGTGTCAGCAATGAAACTCGGCCAGAAGGTCCCCAGAACCCTGGATATTTCAGACATAAACCTAGTCCAGCAATGGACCTAGTGGAAGGAGGAATTTGAGCTGTATACAGACATTTCCTTGCAAAAGGACAACAACAACAACAGGAAAGTATAACAATTATTTACCTTATCGGGGAATAAGGCAGTAGCAAAAGTCCAGTGGCATTATATAATCCAGCACAAAAGAAGCTGAAAAGTCCACAGACCAAGGGTATCATACCACCTGTAGAGGCCACTACAACCTGGGTAACCAGCATGGTGGTGGTAAATAAGCTATCAGCAAATTACACATCTGCATAGACCTAAAGCCGCTGGACCAGGCATAAATCTGGATAGAGAATCCAGCATGCTGACAACCTTTGCAACACCATTTGGTCACTAAAAATTGCTGCACATGCCAATGGGCATAAACCCAGCCCCAGAGATGATCCAAAGAATGCTCACCCAAGCACTGAAAAGTCTGCCTATGGTGAAAATAACTGCACTGTAGGTGAAGGGATCAATGATAGCAACGTTGAACAAGACAATGATAGCAAACTACAATCTTTTCTATAGTGTTTTAGGGACAAGAACATAAAATTCAACCCAGATAAAATATGACTCAAATAGCAGAAGGTGACATACATTGGACATCTGCTTGCAACGGAGGGACTGAAGGAAGATCCCAACAAAAGCAAGGCAGTCAGAGACATGCTAGCTCCAGTGGGTGTGAAAGTAGTACAGGGCTTTTAAGGCACGATAAATTTTGTGTCCAAGTTCTGTTCACAACTGGCTGCAGTAGCAGAATCCCTATATCAGCTCACAAGGCAGGATGTTGTGTGGGACTGGGCAGATTCCCAAAAACAAATATTTCACAGAAATAAATGATAATTGAAGCCCCGTCCTGAAATACTACCGGTCAGGTGAGCCACTGTCACTCCAGCACAGTGCATAAGAGAAAGGATTGGGTATAGCTCTTTTGCAGCAGTAGCCATTTGCTTATGCAAGCACAGCCCTGTCAGAGACTGAATGGGTGTGCCCAAAAAGAGCTTCTGGCTGTGGTATTTGGAGTGGAGTGATTCCATCAGTACACTCAAGGCCACCCAGCAACTGTGCTATTAGACCACTAAACACCTAGAGACAATCAGGCAAAGCCCTTCTTACTGCTCCAAAGAAACAGCAATGCATGTTGTGTCTCCAGGGCTATCAGTAGAGATCAAATATTGTCCAGGATGACTACTGGTGTGAGCTAACACCCTGAGCAAGGCATATGTCCCCAGCATCAGAGAGCTGAGGGAAGAGGATCAGGACACTGACTCCATTAACACACTGCACTATCTCCCAGTTTCAGCAGTGAAGCTGAGGAAAATCAAAGAGCCTACAGAAAAGGACATCCAGCTACAGGCGTCAAGAGGGCAATACTAGCAGAGTGGCCAGAAGGCAAAAGCCAAATACCGGCAAGAGGCTAATCATATTTTCAAATTACAGATGAGCTGAATGTGTAGGATGGAATCATATTTTCCAGACAGAAAGTCGTTGTCCCCGCCTCATTACATAAGCATGGAATGCAAAAAATACGTGCTTCAGACCTTAGACAGGCTCAAGAGTGTGTTTACTGGAGAATGAATACACAAATCTGCTCCCTGGTAGAAGGGTGTGACACCTTCTGGTTGTTTGATCACCACCACCAGAAAGAGACTGTGACCACTTGAGCTGCCCACTTGACCATGGGAAAAGGTGGGTGCAGACTGATTTACCTTCAAGAAAAAGCAGTACTTCATTACAGTGTATTACCACCCAATTTTTTTTCCAGAGGTTGATGCCTGACCTGATGCAAGAAGCAACAAATTGCAAGAAGCAACAAACTGAAGGCTCGCTTTGTGAGACAAGACATTCCAGACACTGTATTCACCAAGGAGAGACTCCAGTTTGCCTCAGAAGATTTTAAAGGAAATGGCATGCAAATGGGAGTTTGAGAGTATGCTGGGGAGGTGTGATGATCAAAGTAATGGTAAAGTGGAACCAGCTGTACAAACAGTTAAGAGACTGTTACACAAGGCTGTTTCTTCTGTTTCAGACCCCTTGTTAGCATTTTTGGCATAAAGGAAAACCCATCCCAGGGGTGCCAAAACAGTTCAGCCAGGCATTGATGGGATGAAGGACCAAAACCTTGATACCAGTGAAGGGAGACCTGTTGCAGCCAGAAGGATGGAGACACTACAGAGAGGAGATAGCCAACAATCAGAGAAAGCAGGCATTAAAGAATGAGAGGTCAGCCAAGAACCCACCAGCCCTGGAAACAGGCACTCCTGTGAGAATCCAGCCATTAGAGAGACACCAGAAGGAGTGAACTAAAGGAGAGGTAGAACCCAGGTCATACGAGGTGATTACACAAGAAGGGCAAGTGATCCAAATAACAGGAGACATGAGCTAGCAGACATGATGCCCAGAGAGAGTCTACAGAGATCATCACAGAACAGAGAGAGAGAGAGCAATCCACCTCATTGAGATGAATGAGGTGGTTTTCATATACAGAGTATTTTTTCAGATTGTCTACAAACTCATGAAAACAATACTGCATCAGTCACACTGAAGCCATGTTTTCCATCTTTTATTTGCAACCAAGAGGGCTAGAAATATTTTTTTTAAATGAAGCTGAGATTCTGGCACATAATCTTGTTACCAGGGTCAGGACTGAATTAAGAGCAGGAGGCACTTTAAGCCAGTGACTAGGGCTCCAGCTGCTGGAGTCACATGATTAGATCAAAATCCTAGCTTTCAGTTTATATAGAGAGGTATGTCACAACCCTTGATAAGTGCCTCCCTCCAGGATGCTCTCCAGGCAGTTGTACTGAACCCAAACTTGGGTCCCACTTGCTCTTGACTTACTGGGGCTGGGCAGAGTTTAGGCCTTCTCTCTCTGGCCCTGGGTCTATGGTATACCCTCCAGGGGCAGAGAGAATGTCTTTCACTCTTTTTGGCAGTGGTGACCCCACAGTCAAGTCATCTAGGCCCTGAAACAAGTGCTGACTCTCCCAAGCCTTGCCAGTAACTGTTGCATCCACAAAAAATAGTGGATATGCTGGTTTACTGTTCCCCTCTACAGGGCGGAAGGGGAGGGCTACATGACAGTGTAAGCAAGTAACCCACAGACTCTGCAAAGGAATTTCTAAACATATACACACTTTACTCAAAAATAAAGCACCAATTTACAGAAAAATAACACAACCTGCTCACAAATCCCTCCCCTCAGGGTCCTCACCACTCTGAGAGGCCTTTGGGTTTTGGTCAGTTCTTTTAAGAGTCCCAGCTCCTTCCTGCCTCCTTCTCCTGAATCTTCTGATTCTGATCAGGTCTCTCTCTCCCCTTCAGCAAACTCCACTTAGCTTGTTCAGCTGCCGCAGTCTAAGATTCTGCTGCTAGAGAGTATGTCCCCTTTTAATAGCTGCTCCACTCCGAGCATCTCTTTCTTTACTCCTTCTTCCTGCTCCGAATTTTCCTTTGCTCCAGCTTCACCTCCTGCAGATCATCTGGAAGAACCAGTTTCCTTTAGTTTGGCCACTCTCTTCAGCATACTCATTGCTCTACCAGGGCAGAGCCATTCAATGTTAATGGCATTTTGATCGTCCTGTACCAGTTTTCAGTACATTTGTGAGATACGGGACCAGGCTTTGCTAGCAAATAGCTGATTCAACACATACAAAGAGTTAGAGTTATACAAAGAGTCATTAATATCAATCAGAATTCATATTTTACATTAAAAAATCCCTCAAACTGTCACTATATATTGTACAAGAAGTATCAGAGGAGTAGCAATGTTAGTCTGTATTCACAAAAACAATGAGGAGTCCGGTAACATCTTAAAGACTAACCGATTTATTTGGGCATAAGCTTTCATGGGTAAAAAATCATGAAAGCTTATGCCCAAATAAATCTGTTAGTATTTATGGTGCCACCAGACTCCTCGTTGTTACTATATATTGTGTTTCTAGTTCTCCTATATGTAAAGAAAAGCTTGAAAACATAACTTGAGTGTAACTGATGCCTGTCTGAGTCTACAGACAGTGTGAAACAATAATTCCAATCTAAGAGGTGTGAACTTCCCCATTTGTCTTAACTCTGAGACCTGCTGCTACCACAAGGAAAGACAGGATAACAGGTTAGGGACAGGCCGATAATGGGAGTGTGCATAGGGCCACAGATTGCATTAATTCAGCCCTCACAACTGGTGACTTCTATGGCATATTCTGTGACTGCAGAACTGTGGAATACATGGGCATGGTTATACATAATGTAGCATTTAGATACAAGCTAACATTGATGAAATTTAAACAATGATAATTCTGAAAGGGACACTAGGTTGCTGTCTGAACAAAGTGTGTGCAAACTTCTTATACTCCAGATATTGTGCAATACATTGTATACCTCTTCATATTTCATTGCCATAGACACTTTTCTGGTGCATAGCCTGGTACATACTTTTCGCCTTTATATGTGACATTTTTGGTAAATTGTGGAATCACTGCTTAAATTATCCATTGGGCCTTTAGAATTTAGGCACAAACATCCATTATGTGAATCACATTGTGTCCACAGTTATGATAAAAATTAGTGTATCTCTAAGAAAGAGATTAGCTGAGAGCCCATTCTTTCTTTCAAAGCCAGACTGGTGCCCTTGAATGAGGAAAACTGCTTTAACCTAGTCCCAGACATGGGAGTCACCATGAGTTGAAAGAGCATGTGTTTTGAAGGTAAGGATTTACAAACACCTTGCACAGGTCACAAATAGCTGGATCTCAAACAACTCAAATCCAACAAGCCATAATTCAGCAGGAGTTCTGTTGCCCTTGCAGCATATAAAGATCTGCTGAAATTATTGGTCTAATCACTTCTTTCTTCCACGGGGCAGTATGTGGCCCAAAGTCTTTTTCATTTACATTTTATTAATGAATATTAATAAGTTTTCTGAATACAAAGCTAGCAAAAGGACTCCTTAAGCCCAAAGTAGAGACAGCACTTCAAAAGTCAGGTTTACTTGAAAAAAATAATAACTTGTAAATTATTAAAAATATATTTTTTATTTTTAGAGCCAACTGCATGTCCATAGACTTGGTATCAGTAAGACCATGGCTTGAAAAAGCATTTTCATTGTTGCTACTTAGCTATGGTATTAAAAGTCACCCTAATTTGATCTTTTAAATAAAAATGCGAACTACTAAAATAGTATAGAAGCTGAGAACTGCTTCCTTAAAAACATGAACACACCAGACTTAACAAGCTAAGTTTCCAATAAAAATATGTAGGATTTAATTTTAGTGGAGAGCTCTGATAAAACACATAGGAAATTATGTTCCTACATATCAAAATTCAGATTACAAAGTGTAAAACATACATCTTCCTAGGGCTAAAAATTCCAAAATGGCATATCATGTCTGCACTTGTGACATCAGAAGACTGTGATTTTCACGCTTTAGAAAAATAACAGGATTGATTTGGCTTGTTATTTTCACTGAAGTATAGCCCTCTTTTCTTCTTCTTCTCTTGCTCTCTCTCTCTCTCTCTCTCAGACACAGACACACACAAATATGTCTTACAGAAGACCATGGCAAGGTTAATGTTGGCTTGGTAACTCTGTACCAATAGCCCTTATCTTTTATCTATATTTTACATTCCTGATTAATAGTTTGCTGCTGCATTTTTTGACTTTGAAAGATATTTGAGAAACAAAAATCTTTTTAACAGAAAAAATTAAAGTAGCCTGCATAAAACATATGCAAACATCTGTCTTTGACATGGAAGTATGTAATTGTACTTCATTGGCTGAGATAATACACAATCATATGGAGCATCTTATTTTTATATATATATATTTGAAAATCATGACTAAATGTGACTAAATACTGTAATTTCCCAAAACAGCAATGTTTCTATGACCAAAAACAAAAAATCCAAAAAACCTCAGCAACAGTAGCTGAGAAATGTTTTATAAACGTCAAATAAGATTTATAGCCAATACCATGTTGAGGAATGCTGAGGGGGAAAATATGGTATAAGAGAGTTAGAAGAAATATGAAAGATGTTTAATGATTCAAATACATATGCTCTGGTGAAGTTCTGAGACAATGTTATGAAAGTGGTCGATTTATTTACAAACTACTTGTCACCACTAGTTCAGTACACCCTAGCCATTCGAGGCAGTCTTAGGAATTTTGTGGCTACAGGTTTTTCAGCAGTTGAGTGTTTATAGCAAACCATTCTATCTTGAGTATGCAATGAGGACTAACAATTCTCTTTTGTAATATCAGTTATAGGCAAGGACAGACCTTTTATTTAACCTTTGACTCTAAATAAACATTAGAGTGACATTATTTATGATTTCAGAAACAGCAGCCAGATGTGAAATGTAGTGCCAGAGCCTGCCTTCCATAGAAGGGAGGAGGTTTGAGCAGTTACTGCTGAAACAGCATTGTTGATCTGGGGTGGAATCCTTGTTCATTTCATTCACAAGAAGTGAAATTATCATGACCTCACATGTGAGAAAGACAATCAGGATTTGGCTCCTGCTCATTTTCTCTTGGTACTGTCAAAGGCTCCAGTACAGGCAAGATACTTAAGTATGCAAGTAGTCTTGCAGAAGTCAAAGCAACTACTCACATATTTAGAGACTTATCTGCTTTGCTGAGTTGGGGCCAAAGACCTCAACTCTGTAAGCCTGTGAGAACTTCTTGCCAGGCATTGACTCTCAGATCCCACTTACAGTGTGTTTGGCTAGCATGTAGAAATACTTAAACCCTGTTATTCACTGTTGATCCAATGTTCAGTCAATTCAAGTTATAAACTACAGACTACTGCCATTTTAATTTCTGCTGGTTCATTCCTAGATCTTACATATTCTGTTCTCTAAAGTATGTTCCACATATGGGTTCATCAGTGTTTTAATTGTCAAAACTTATTTTGTATCCTCTAAGCAAAACAGTAACTTATTCAGATTTATTATATCAAAAATTAATACTGAAAATTCCTCAAGGTAAACGGTGATCCTAAGTATTGCAACATGTCATCAAATGTCAATTATTAAAGCACTCTCTTTCTAATGGACTATTATTTATTACCATCACTTTCTGACATTTATTTCTCCACATCTCAGACCATAAATTGGACTGTACCTTCCTGATTATATTCCCCATGAAATAAATCACTCATTTGATTTCTACATCACATTGTATTGCTGGGAAAGGGATGGAGAGTTCTACTGCTTATAATTCTGCTTTAGAAATATTTCTCAAAATAAAAAGAGCAGTATTTTTGGACTACTGCATGGAGCAATGACAAATCTCTTCAAAGGGATGTCTGCGACTTGAAGAAATCAGCAGTGTGTTAATATAAATTCAGGCACTCACACTGAAGTCAGATTATTTCTAAATCTTACTGGATAAGCACAAACGTTATCCCCTCTGCAGAACAACACGGCCCAATCACTCTTATGCAGTCTCACTTGCCTATAACCTATAGGAGGATGATTTGCGCACTGCAGGTTAATATTGTATGAAAACGCTCACTGTTTAGATAATGAATTGAAAGCATTTTCCTCATAGGGTTGAATGCTGATCTACTGGTCTATAAGAACCAAGTGGTGTGCTTCATCATATTTAAACTTTACTGATGCATACCTGGTACTTATAATGTGTTTGTGATATCACTGCAGTATATGCAATTAAATGATGCGATTGTTTATGCCATGATAATGTTGCACAGGCCACATTTTTTTTAAGTCAGGAAATGCAGGAGTTGGGGTTCCTATGAGAGCATAAATGTGGCCACAACACACAAATGTAATTCCATAAATACTATATAACAATAAAAATAGAAATGAAAGCCCAGATGAAAATTGCAAGCTGCTAGGCTCCATATGCCTATTATTTGTAAGCACTTTCAGATTCCATAGTATGCAACCCAGAAATGTTGTAACCTATAGTATGCAACCCAGAATGCACATTGTCCAAATAGTCCTGAGGTATAAGGACTTGTCTACACAGCAACAAACCGGGGTGTCCATGTGCAGCGCACCAGCTTGCCATGCAGTGATGTCCTCTGTGGACACTGCTGCAGTGCAGTGAAAGTCTCAAAGTGCACTGTGCAGAAGATATCTGGCCAGATCTTCCTTAAAATCTAGAGAATGTGGCTAAGAGGGAGGCAAACTCAGTAATGATTCCCTTTCAAAGTTTCCCCTGTATTTGGGATTTAGTTCCTTGCAGAATGAGCAATGGATCTAGCCCCCAAATCCTCCAAAAAAATCTACACAGATCTCTTCACATGCTCTGCAGCCCCCACAACTCAAGTCCCAATCCCTGCGCCCTAGCAGCAACTCCAACAAAGCCTTGATACCAGGGCTTCCCATCCTTTCAGCTGGCGTTTGGACAGGAGTATGTGAATGAGGGCAGTGGGGAGGCCAGTGCTCTTTCTGGTCAGGCCACACCTAACAGTAATTTATTTGCTGTGTTGCCAACCCACAGGATATTTGGTGGCTTTATTACAGACCCAGCTTCTGGAGTCATGTGCATATGTGAGAATCTCAGCTTTCCTTTTTAAAAAGTAAGCTTCTAGTTTTTTGTGGTTGCAGAGAAAAGTTTGAAAACATGATCCGAGAGCTCCCTCCCTATAGGCTCAAAAACCAAGATGTAAATAATGCAGTATTTTTTAAAATCTCATGATTTTTGAATGCTTAGGATTAGCAATAATGTATTTGCCCCTGTGCAGGTGTGAAATGCATGCAATGCAAATCTCTGCCTGAGCCATCAAATGGGGTGCAGAAATAATGGCTGGGTTGCAAACAAGAGAGAAGCCCTTATTTCTGCCACTTCCTGTACCTCAGATTCACTTGCACACCTGAAAGGACAATTGCACTGTAAATGTAGATTTCTTTCTCAAAAATAATAAAGATTTTACAAAGAATGTAAAATATTGTCTGACAAGCGTACAAATAACACAAGCCATTCAAATCTAGCCAATGTTCCAGTCTAGTCTGCCCTCCGACTGGCGATAGGGCTTCAAACAAAAATAAAAAGCATCACAGCATGAAAGGCACCTAGATGGAGACAAGCCTGTGCCTAAGGATCTTTGCCTCTGCAGCATGATTTTCCCCTGAGTCTGTACAGTCTCCCTGCCACTGAAGCTGGGCTGGGGAGGAAGCCTCACGTCTCAGCTTAACACTGTTTCCCCTTCCCGACCTAACACTACTTTGAGTGTGTTCCAGCGTGAAGAGATCGCCTGGTTGCATGGGTCCTGCAGAAGTTGCTCTGTCTGGGATCCAGTGTGCAGGGTGGCAGAGCAGAGACATGGGACCTCCCTGAAGAAGTCTCTTGCCTTTGGTAGGTCTTCTGAGAACAGCAGGTTTAGAGGCCTGTGATTCACCACTGCAACCAGTCACCTTTTCTGAGGGAATAAATCCCACCTCTTCCTGAAGGAATTGCTAGGAAATGCCATAGATTACCTTTCCATTTGTGGTGTTTCCACTCCTGAGAATAGCCCGTTCAGGAGAGAATTTGTCCCATAAAAATGTAGATGAAATAGGACAAGAAACACCAAACACCCCACCCCCACATGCACACACACACAAACACACACACACACTCCTTTCACCATTCTTTCACAAACAACTCTAGATCATTTTTGTTGCTGCGTCAATAACTGACTTTGCTCCAAATTTAATGAAGCATTAGTGTCTTAGTCAAAACATGGATATGTGGCCTGGACTCTCACAGAAAGCATAACAGTCTGAACAAAGAAACCCTGAAACTGTATCTGAAGAACTACTCTAAGAGGCAGAAAAACATCTAGTTATCTACTAAACAATTCAAAACAGGTCCTCTGAAGTCTTGCAGGCAAATAGCTGGCCAAAAGAGACATCTTTAAGGATACTCTTTGATCTTCCTAATGCCCTACATCTCTGTACCCTAATATTTTATAATTTAAGCAACAACAAAAACCCCACAGGCAGCATAATGCAATTCCCTTGTTATATTATTTTCCCTTATGAAAGTCTGAGGGCACAACAAGTAGATGAACCATTATGCAAAGTGGGGGTGTGCATCTGTAGGCTTCTTAAAACTGGATAGGACCTTTCCAAAAATTGATTCCTAAGTATAAAATGCCTTGAGCAGGTTTAACATCAGAGAACAACAATAAATCATGATAATACAAGAAGCAGTATTTGCTTATTCTGCATTACCTAGCAGTCCCTTTGCAATTATCATTCTTTACACTCTTATCAATGAATACATCTTTTATCACTCCTACCTCTAACCCCTCAATCACCCAGTCCCACATGCCCACTCATGCTATTTGGTAGCCGATCTCCCACAATAATTTAATATTACACTATATAGTGCACATGCAGTGCTGATAGCCATGTGACAAATTGCATTTATCATGCATCTTTTAATACAGTTACATTAATTATGCCCCTGGTGCACTCTGCCCATTAATCCATCTCTGTCCTTGACTAGTCCTGCCATTCCAAAGCTTTAAGCCTCTTCAGTAAGGTGCCATTAAAAAAAATAATAAATTGTCTTCTTCCTTTCCTAAATGTGGAATTTCTTCCCCAAAATTGTCCCAAAGTCCAGAATGGACAATATTAAGTTCATGAATGGTTTAAGGTGTCATTTTACATAAACCATGAAACTCATTGAGGGCTAAAGATGGGAGAGTTATTCCATTAGAAAGCAGGTAGTCCCCATTTTCCATTGTTACAAGATACTTGGATTCTAGATCTAGGGCATTTCATGATACTGGACACTCACACTGAATCACTATGATGTTTATAAACAAAAAGTGCTTATAAATAATTGTTAAGAGGTCTCTAAAGTTTATTACCTACAGTTTTTCACTCCCTTCAAAGCCTATAAGTGTGGACTCACAATTAGGACTGACCGAAAAACAAGAATTCATTGTCTTCAAAAAGTGAGAACTTTTGAAATTTTGTCACAAAAAATGAGAGAGAGAGATATTCATATTCTACTGGAGGGATTTTATGCCACTGCATAGGCACAGAATTCATGTCCCCCACAAATTTCTTTGCTTCCCTGCAGAAAAATAACTTTCTGATGGGGAAGCAAAGGGAAGCCACAGGAGTGGTCATGCACCCCTCCCCAACAGCATAGGAGCATCATTTCAGGCTCCTGGAGCAGCTGGCAAAGAGGTAAATTTCTGCAGACGGAGGGGGCAGGGTGCTGGGGATGCCCCAGCCAATGCTGGGGCAGATCCACCTGGGGCTAGGGCCAGGTCAGATCCCCACCCCATCTGCCCAACACCTGTGTATCTGGACCCCACACACACACCATACCCTATACCCTGAGCCTCACACACACACACACACCCCTGCATCCAGAACCAGCTGCCG
Organism: Gopherus flavomarginatus; assembly: GCF_025201925.1. Taxonomy (NCBI): domain Eukaryota; kingdom Metazoa; phylum Chordata; order Testudines; family Testudinidae; genus Gopherus; species Gopherus flavomarginatus. The sequence continues at coordinate 236,578,192 of NC_066618.1, forward strand.
AGCCAGTTTATATCCATTTGTTCTTGTGTCCCCATTGGTACTGAGCTTAAATAATTCCTCTTCCTCCCTGGTATTTATTCTTCTGATATATTTCTAGAGAGTAATCATCTCCCCTCAGCCTTCTTTTGGTTAGGCTAAACAAGCCAAGCTCTTTGAGTCTCCTTTCAGAAGACAGGTTTTCCATTCCTCGGATCATTCTAGTGCCCTTCTCTGTACCTGTTCCAGTTTGAATTAATCCTTCTTAAACATGGGAGACCAGAACTGCACACAGTATTCCAGATGAGGTCTCACCAGTGCTTTGTATAACGGTACAAAGACCTCCTTATCTCTACTGGAAATACCTTGCCTGATGCATCCCGAGACTGCATTAGCTTTTTTCACAGCCATATCACATTGACGGCTCATAATCATCTTGTGATCAACCAATACTCCGAGGTCCTTCTCCTCCTCTGTTACTTCCAACTGATGTGTCCCCAGCTTATAACAATAATTCTTTTTATTAATCCCTAAATCATGACCTTGCACTTTTAACTATTAAATTTCATCCTATTACTATTATTCCAGTTTACGAGGTCATCCAGATCTTCCTGTATGATATCCCGGTCCTTCTCTGTATTGGCAAACCTCCCAGCTTTGAGTCATCCATAAACTTTATTAGTACATTCCCACTTTTTGTGCCAAGGTCAGTAATAAAAAGATTAAATAAGATTGGTCCCAAAACCAATCCCTGAGGAACTCCACTACTAACCTCCCTCCAGCCTGACAGTTCACCTTTCAGTATGACTCGTTGTAGTCTCCCTTTTAACCAGTTCCTTATCCACCTTGCAATATTCATATTGATCCCCATCTTTTCCAATTCAGCTAATAATTCCCCATGTGGAATCATATCGAATGCATTACTGAAATCAAGGTAAGTTAGATCCACTGTGTTTCCTTTGTCTAAAAAATTCTGTTACCTTCTCAAAGAAGGAGATCAGGTTGGTTTGGAAAGATCTACCTTTTGTAAAACCATGTTGTAATTTGTCCCAATTACCATTGACCTCAATGTCCTTAACTACTTTTGCCTTCAAAAATTTTTCCAAGACCTTGCATACTACAGATCTTGCAAACTAACAGGCCTGTAGTTGCCCAGATCACATTTTTTCCCTTTCTTAAAGATAGGAACTATGTTAACGATTCTCCAGTCATACAGTACAGCCCCTGAGTTTACAGATTCATTAAAAATTCTTGCTAATGGCCTTGCAATTTCATGTGCCAGTTCCTTTAATATTCTTGGATGAAGATTATCCATATCCTCATTCCCATTTGTCATCCTACCATTATCTCTAAGATCCTCATTAAAGACTGAGGCAAAGTATTTGTTTAGATATTGGGTCATGCGTAGATTATCCTTAACCTCCACTCCATCCTCAGTGTTTAGCGGTCCCACTTCTTTCTTTGTTTTCTTCTTATTTATATAGCTACAGAACCTTTTATTATTGGTTTTAATTCCCTTTGCAAGGTGCAACTCTACATGGCTTTTGGACTTTCTCACTTTATCCCTACATGTTCTGACCTTAATAAGGTAGCTTTCCTTGCTGATCACTCCCATCTTCCACTCCTTGTAGGCTTTCTGCTTTTTCTTAATCACCTCTCTGAGATGCTTGCTCATCCTGCTTGGTCAACAACTCATGCCTATGAATTTTTTCCCCTTTCTTGGGATGCAGGCTTCTGATAGTTTCTGCAACTGTGACTTGAAGTAATTCCAGGCCTCCTCCACCTTTAGATCCCCAAGTTCTTCAATCCAATCCATTTCCCTAACTAATTTCCTTAATTTTTTAAAGTTAGCCCTTTTGAAATAAAAAACCCTAGTCACAGATCTATTTTTGTTTATCCTTCCATTTAGTTTATGATTAGGTTTATGAATGAGCTTGTGATCACTTGAACCAAGGTTGTCCCCTACAATCATTTCTTCGATCTAAATCTAACCAAATCTAAAATGGCATCCCCTCTTGTTGGTTCAGCAACTACTTGGTGAAGAAATCCATCAGCTATCACATCTAGGAAAATCTGAGCCCTATTATTATTACTAGCACCTATATCTGGGAAATTAAAGTCTCCCATGATCACACAACTTCCATTAGTATTTACTTCACTGAAAACATTAAAGAGGTCTCTATCTATATCCAAATAGATCCCGGTGGTCTATAGGACACCCCAAGCACTATCTCAGGGGAGGCTCTAGTAGCTTTCTTCACCAATGTGATTTTTGCCCAGACAGACTCTGTCTTATCCATTCCATCCCTTCTTATTTCTTTACAGTCTACCGCATCATTGCTATACAATGCTACTCCACCACCTTTGCCTTTATTTCTGTCTTTCCTAAATAGCACACACCCTTCAATACCTGTACTCCAGTCATGACTACTATTCCACTATGTTTCTGTTATCCCCATAATATCTGGTTTCACTTCCTGCACCAGTAACTCTAGTTCTTCCATTTTGTTACCTAGGCTCCTCGCATTACAAACATCTTAATTCTTGCTGTTTAGCTTTGCTCACATTTTTTACCCGATTAAGCCCAGACGTTCTACCACCAGGATCACCTATTAGAATGGTATCTACACTACCCTTCCTCCTTATGTCCATTCTCCTATCCATGGCTGTATCCTTTCTTACTTCATTTTCTTCCCTCTCAACGTTAAAATCCGGCATGGAGATTACCTGGACATCTCCCCCCAATTCCTAGTTTAAAGCTCTATTAATCAGTTGTGCCAGCATCCATCCTGGAAGTCTATTTCCATCCCTATTCGGGTGAAGTCCATCCCAAGAGAACAGTCCTCTATCCATGAATGCCTCCCAGTGGCCGTACATTCCAAAGCCCTCCTTATAGCACCACTGCCTGAGCCATCTGTTGAGCATCATAATCTTGTTACATCTTTGTTGCCCTTCTCTAGGAATAGGCAGAATCCCACTGAAGATCACATGAGCCTCAATTTCCTTAAGTGTCTTCCCCAGCCTGGCATAGTCTCCCTTGATATGTTCCAGCAAGAATCTAGCCATATCATTAATTCCCATATGAAGGACAATCAGTGGATTCTTTCCTGCTCCTGTTAGGATCCTCTTCAGCCTCAGGTCCACATCCTGTATCTTAGCACCCGGCAGACAGCACACCCTTCTGTTATCTGGATCAAGTCTGGTTACAGGCCTGTCTATTCTTCTCAGTAAGGAGTCTCCAATCTCGTAGACCTGCCTTTTCCTGGTGACAGTGCAATTCTCCGGTCTGTCCCCTGTTCCCTCTAGCTGCAAGTCCTCTTGATTCCTATTCACCCTTGCAATCCTCTACAACCCACCCTGTATCCTCCTGGGGCTCATGTTTGGTGTTATTTCCATTGACTCTTCCCCTCTTCTTACAGGACTAGCTGCTTTTTTTCCCTTGCCCTCTCACCTTCAGTGACCACCTGCTGTTCCCCTTCTTCATTTTCCAACTCCGCAAACCTGTTCCTGAGCTCTATTTCTCCTTCACTGGCCCGTCTTTTCTCTGCCTGGTTCTCTTAGTCACATGCTTCCACTGTCCACTTTCCTCACCCAGCAGTCTACCCCAGAGTTCTTTGGTCCTGCTTCCATCTGCAAGTCTGAGCTTTTCCATTCAGACTCCTCATGTCTTTGCTCCATCATCCACTCGAACCCCCTTCTAAACTCAACCAGAGTTTCCACCTGCATCTCCAATCCTTGGATCTTTTCTTCCATCAGCTCTATCAGGCGGCACTTCATGCAGATGAAACTCTTATCAGGTACCCCCTCCAGGATCATGTACATGCTGCAGCTTCCACATCCAGTCATCTTCATTGTTTCTTCCACTGCTTGGGTCACTACCACTGCTGCCTCTGTATCTGTCATAGCCTTCTGACCTTAATCCTGTAAATCTGGGAAACACAAACCAAACCAAAACACCACCACCCACAGCAAAACAAACCCCCAACAAGCACCAAAACAGGGCTAGAACACTGCACACTCCCCTCACTAGCCTGTCTGATCCTCTGCCTGCCTCTCAGTCTTCCCCCAAAACTCCGTCTGCAAACTCCCACTCAGACTCCCCTGTTTACAGCTCTATTTGCTGGCTCCTGTGCTGTTGCAGTTGTCTGTGCCACTCCCTGACTGGCTGGCTACCTTTATAGGACCCCTAGTCAGAGAAGCCCCGCCCCCTACTCAGGGCTCAGCTTCTCTCTCAGCACACTGCCCCTACCAGCAGCCTCCACACATACAAATGCAACTACAAATAGCTTCTCCTCCAACAGAGGTCTCACTCAAACTCCCCTGTTTACAGCTCTGTTTGCTGGCTCCTGTGCCGCTGCAGCTGTCTATCACAACTCAGATTTCTCCCTTTCTCTCGCAGGGTCTTCACTCTTCCCTTCCTATTTGCCTTCACTGCATCAACTTGTTCTTTCCATAGCTATATTTTGCCTCTCTTTATACTCTGTCAGTGAGTCCGAATTCTTCCTTGGTGAGTGTCTTTATTATTGTCACCAAGGCACAGAAAGCAAGTTAGCAGGTAAGGAAACATTTGTCTTAAGTGACTTGAATGTCACAGACTGAGGCTGTCGCCTCTTCATTCTCCAGTGCCTTCGGCTTTTTTTCCCCACATTACAGTCCTCCTACACAGTGCTTCTCCCATCCATATTTTGTAAAAGAGTATGTTAAAGTTGCTTTCTTGTCTTTCATCCACCCCTGAAACAACAAGTTAAAATCTACGGCAATATTTTCCTATATGGCCACTAGTCCCACTTCTGTTTTTGGAAACCCAGAAAATCCAACCATTACTTTTGGATCTGCAATGGGCCAGATTCTGCCACTCTTCTTCATGTTGCTTATGATCTATCCTGCAAGGAGCTCTATGTGGACATAGAGGGCTGCATGTGCAAAATTTCTTGCAGGATCAAGGCCGTTCTGCAAGTAGCCCTGTAGGATTCTATTCATTGGGAGCAAGAGTGACAGAATTGGGCCCAAGGAAACTACAACATGGTGTGCAGAAAAGAGTTCATTTGAACCCAAACCTTTCCATACATCAAGGCCTGTCACAAATCCATTTGGAATGATTTACGCAGTTCTAATGACTAATCAGTCCCTAATAACTCAAAGAACTAATTTCAGGCTCCTCAAGGACTTCAAACTGCAGGAGGTAGAAAACTCTCAAAAACTAAAATATTGACAAATCAAAGACACTCACCCTCTCTTCCTGGGCACAGTTGAATTAGCTGCTGTCCTGACATGTTATGGCCACTCAGAGCCCTAATCATGAAAAATTGCTTCAAAAAGAATTAACCAATTTAACTAACTCTAACAAAGCTTCAAAGCTTTACCAACAGTAGGAAACCTTCTCGCTAATTGGGAGCATATATCTGAACAAAATTAAAATTATTCAGTATAACTAATGTATTTCATGACTGCCTAAATATAATTTTAAAAGAGTTTATATCAAAATTACTAATATTCATACTAGCTTAAGAATCTTGTTCAAAGATCTCTCTGCTCAGTTTTATTTATTATTATTTATTATTATTATTGTATTGTAATAGTACCTAGGAGTTCCAATTATGAACCAGGACCCCATTGTACTAGGCACTATGCAAACACAGAACAAAAGATGATCCCTGAACCTTTTGTCTCTATGTTTTTGAACAACTAACAATTATTTCTGGAAAAAAACTTGGAAAATTTGAGAGGCACTGAAAGAATGGAGGAAAGCAAATTAGAAAGAATTTTCAAATGGGAAAGAAGAGTGATGCTAGCAGTTACTTTGAGGCAGTGCAAGCATAACTGAGAACCACCAAAGTTTAAAAACAGAAAAAGACAACCAAACCAAAAAACCCATGCACTTAGCTGTAGAGATTTAAGCATTTATCATTACATGGTGCATAGCTGGAAAAATCTGATATTATTTTTGTGCTCGCACCTAATTTAAGGGCTGATCTCATGCCCACTGAAATCAGCTGGAATTTTCACCTACTTCAATGGGTTTTGAATCAGGTCTCAACAGTTTTAATGGACCAGACAAGTCCTAGCCACTTGCACTAAAAGTGATTGAACACACGTGAATAAAATGGATTCACCATGATTTGAGAACTGAGGTTTTCCAGCAAAACAAGACTATATCTTACCCTCTGCCAATGTGAAAATGTTTTTTCTACATAAAACGTATCAAATAACGGTTAATTATTGTAATGCTTTTGTAGGGATTTATTATGAGAGTAAAGATCACAAAGACATTTAATGAGGTTTCACAATACTCAGAGTTAACATATTCTGCTTAAGTAAAAAATGCCAGTCAAGCATCAAGAACTGGTAAAATAGATGAAGATTGGCTCTTTTCATCATGCTATATTTTAAGGCCAGCATTTTATCTCCCTATTTTTAGGGTGGGTGGAAATAAATATATTGACAGTTAAAGTTACAACAACAACAACATTTGATTAACATATTGGATAATCTTAGCACATAGCGGAGAATTGCATAATGGAAATACAAAAATATTACTGCTACTAACTATAAATAACAGCATAAATAATAATAGATACTTTCCTTAATAAATTAATAATAAGGCTGTGACAATTTGCAAAGTCAGGAAATTCAAACTCTGATGCTGTTATTTTATTAAATTTAAATAAATTATTAATGTAAAGGATTTTATTTTAAGCCTAATTAAAAGCAAGTGTGAGGCCACTGAAATTAGGGGGGGACAGTTCCAGTAAAGAAAGGCCCCAACAAATACATCAAGGTCGTTGAGCACATGCTTAACTATAAGCACAACTAGTCCCATTGACTTCAGTTGGGACTGAAGTAAACCGCACTTGTGGGGGAACTGTCTATGTACGATGTATGAATTCCATTTTGACTTTTTGAACTCCCTTTTTGTTTATGCCTTGTAGCTGTCTTTCTGTAGTCTTGCATCCCACCACTTCTGGATGGGGAGAAGCAGGAGATGCGGTATATCTTGACTTTACTAAGGCTTTTGATACTGTCTTGCATGACCCCATAAACCAACTAGGGAAATACAGTGTAGATGGAGCTACTATAAGGTGGGTGCATAACTGGTTGGAAATCAATTCCCAGAGAGTAGTTATCAGTGGTTCACAGTCAAGCGGAAAGGGCATATCAAATGGGATCCTGCAGGGATCAGTTCTGGGTCTGGTTCTATTCAATATCTTCATCAGTGATTTAGATAATGGCATAGAGAGTACATTTATAAAGTGTGCGGATGATGCCAAGCTTGGAGGGTTGCAAGTGCTTTGGGGGATAAAATTAAAATTCAAAATGATCTGGACAAACTGGAGAAATGGTCTGAAGTAAATAGGATGAAATTCAATATGGACAAATGCAAAGTACTTCACTTAGAAAGGAACAATTAATTGCACAAATACAAAATGGGAAATGACTGCCTAGGAAGGAGTACTTTGAAAAGGTATCTGCGGGGGTCATAGTGGATCACAAGCTAAATATGAGTCAACAGTGTAACACTGTTGCCAAAAAAAACAACATTATTCTGGGAGGTATTAGCAGGAGTTCTATAAGCAAGTCATGAGAAGTAATTTTTCTGCTCTGCTCTGCACTGATTTGACCTCAACTGGATTATTGTGTCCAGTTCTGGGTGACACATTTCAGAAAAGATGTGAACAAATTGGAGAAAGTTCAGAGAAGAGCAACAAAAATGATTTAAGGTCTAGAAAAGATCTATGAGAGAAGATTGAAAAAATGTGTTTGTTTAGTCTGGAAAAGAGAAGACTGAGAGGGGACATGATAACAGTTTTCAAGTACATAAAAGTTTGTTACAAGGAGAAGGGGAAAAATTGTTCTCCTAACCTCTGAGGAGAGGGCAAGAAGCAATGGGCTTAAATAGCAGCAAGAGTGATTTAGGTTGGACATTAGAAAAAAATTCCTAACTATCAGGGTGGTTAAGCACTGGAATAACTTGCCAAGGGAGGTCAGGGAATCTCCATCATTGGAGATTTTTAAGAGCAGGTTAGGTGAACACCTGTCAGGGATGCAGGGGACTTGACTAAATGACCCCTTGAGGTCTCTTCCAGTCCTATGAGTCTATGAATCTTGTGTTAAGAAGAGGGAGAGTGGTGCCTGGGTATCTCTTTGAATGAAATGGTTGTTAAGGACCCATGAACAACAGAACAGGCACTGTCCTAACAAAACAGCAATGCTCATGCTAAAGAGTGTGGCCAAAGCTGCAGCTTTTTAAGTCTGGATTCCAAGTGGGTGGCAACCAAGCAACAGACCACATGGTGGGGGACCTTGATCACCTGGTGCCCAAGGGAGCTTGAGGGTGACCAGGAGTGTCACATGGCAGAGTGGACTGGAAGCTATGAAGCACAAAGTCCACTCAGAGCAGCTTTCTCTCACTGGCCAGAACAAAAACAGAAGCCTGTGTTGAAGTGAATTCTAGGAGCGGGGACCTGGAATCTTGAAAGGACAATGGCAAGATCCCAGAGAATGCTCAAGAATGGTCAGAAAACTGAGGCAAGGAGATGTAAAAATGTTTCTTATTTTGTATGGATCAGTACCACTCTTGTGCGGTCTAAAATAAAGCGTGATCGGTTTCAAAATCCTTCTGTGTGTCTTACTGGCCTCAACTAAGAGTTAAACTGTGAACTGGAGTACCCAAGTGGATGGAGCTCTGGGCAGGGTGTGCTTAAGCTACTGGAGACAGTTGGGTGGTCATCACTGTTCTTGCAGCTGGACCATAGCATCACACTTCTGAGAAGGGGTGCCAGAGATAGAGAGACTAGAGGCCAAAGAAAGAGACAGTGCTTGGAGTCTACTCAGGCAGAGGGGAGCTTAAAGCACACAGACTCAGCATGTGGGTCCAAACAGAGCAGCCTGGCATGTGTGTGACAAGAGATCCCATCCAGATCTGTGACAGTACTACTTGTGTTTAAAGTAAACCACATGCATAAGTTATTTGTTGAATGAGGGTTGTTGGGTGACACACATTTACACAAATACTATGATTTCTGACAGTTATCTAAGGACTTCCTTCTTAAAATAATTTTAGAGGAACCTAGATATTTCTCCTTCCAACTACATACACTTGTTTGGCTTCCCTTGATCTGGAAAAAGGTGAGACCTTTCGAGGTGAGAAATCAAAATGCCCAACACCTCATTCCCCAGTTTAGTCCTTGAGTCTTGGACAAGGAAACTCAGAAACTGAGAGAAATGATGGCTGGACTGAGCTAAATAACTGATGCAGGAGGTGCCTGTCTGCTGACAGGATCTTCCAAATCTCACTTCTCTCTGATCTCTAGTTCTTCATCTGACTTGCCCTTAGAAGTAGAGTAGTGTGAGCTAAGATAGAGAAGGGCAGGAAAAAAGTAGGACAAGGACCCTGCCCGCTTCCACACCTGCCTGAGAAGCTGATCCATCATGAGGGAGGAGGCAGGCTGCAACATCCCAAGGCACAGTCTCTCTGAGGAATCTCCTTAGGACTAGCAGCTATGCCAACACAGGTTTGCACCAGTCTGACACAATCTAGCCCACAATATTTTAAAGAAGGATACAATCCTGGACATGAACCAGGGGAGGTTTTATGGTTGTGGAAAGGATTTGGGAGCCTAAAGTATCACAGCTTGTAAAACGTTTTGCGTAGTCTCCTGTTTCAATCATAAAGGTGCTTATGATCGTGCTTGCAAGGTGCCTGTGTATGAGCAGTTTATTGCACAACATGAGTAACTGACATTTGAAGATTGGTTCTAGGTGAGGCGCATATTCATTACAGTCAATTCAGTTCTGCCTTGTGCACAGCACATCCCACCTTAACCTTTCCTCAGCTTTACTACCACCAAAAAAAATACAACAATGTATCAGCTGCACAGCTGTAACCAGGCATTGTAAGTGACAGCCCAGCAGGAAGAACAGCCTTTATTTGTCACCTAAAGTTAATGGCATAAATTCAGAGACCCCCCTCCTTCCTGCCCTTCTACAAAGAGAACTTGAGGCCCTGATTAATATGCAGCCCTATTAACTCTAGTGGCTCTAAGGAGGTGGTGACTGAAGGGGAAAATTAATGACCTCCTGCCCAGGATTTGCCCCTTATCTGAGAGGTGAACTAAAAGCTGCAATCTGAAAGGCAACAGAAGTATTAACAATTGTATAGTGAATTCATACAGAAAACACTCATCAGAACTAACAGCTCTGATAAAATTTAATTTTTATTCATCTTGTTTGATTTGTCTTTATTGCTGGCTGGCACTGGCCCAACCAAGCTATTGCTTCTTTTCCCCTTGCAATTCAGATGAGCTCCGAAATAGAAAAAAAAATACTTCTCTCTGTGCTATGCTTGAAGGGACTGGTCCTTATTAATCCAATACATGCCATGAAGGGGAAGAGGCACTAGTTTAAAAAGTGTCCACCTATGAGAAAACTCCAAAATATCTTTCAAACCCAATTCTGCTGGTCTTATTACTATCAGCACTGTAAAACCTGACTCACCAATTAGACAGGGATCTGTAATAATTAACATAAACTTCATCTTTTACTGTCAGATTCTTTTTTATCCTCCCCATTATTCTGAGACCAAGTACTTAGCACAGTGAATGTGTGCCATCTCACAGGACACAGCAGGATGAAAGTTGACTCAGACTGTCTCAAAGGATCGGGACAGATGAACATATACTAAAATGGCTCCCTTGGCCCCTGCCCAGTGCTCACAAACAGTGCACTCTCAGAGTCTTTGATCTGATATTGTGTGCTGTCATCTTTCTCCTGCATAACAGTAGGCCAAATTCATGCCTGGTGTAGGTCCACTGACTTATACTAGGCATGGATTTGGCCCTTTGTTTCTGTGCAATAATAGCTTTATATTGAGGATAAAGTTGGCCCAATGTATTTTTTGTTGGCGCTCTGCATGAAGTCCAAAGACTGGAGTATGGTGCTCTCGTCCTCGGTGTTTCCTTATTATACGATGCTCTTCCTTTTAGCAGGAGTTGCAAATGCTCCTTTTCCTCCATATTATAAAGTCTTAAGCCTGATTATCCATTTACTTATCATTGGTGTAAGTCAGGAGAAACTCCACTGAAGTCAGTGGAGTTACACTGGTATAAAATTTGGATAAGTTAAGAGAGAAGCAGCCCTGTAGTCTTCTTTCTTCAGACATTATGAAGTAATTTGAAGTGACAATGCCTAGCCCAATGGGGTCGTGGTCCATGTCAGGGGCTCCTCAGCATTATTGTAATACAAATAATAATAAACAACTAACAAGAACAGTTCTCTCTATTCAGAGTTAACTCTATCTTATTCTTTCCTCAGCCTAAGTCTAGTTTGTGCTCTCTTTGTTACCCTGAAGGGCATTTCCATTTGCTCTTCTGTCCTGCAGTAGATGTTTTCAGTTTTGCTCTACGTTCAGTATACTACATTATTTTACTCTCATTCCCGCTGTCTGTTTGTAGGTAGTGCGTATAATCTCTCCTTATTTGTGACAGCTATATTGTTCCCACTTCCCTTCTGCTCTTGAGGAGTGCCTGAAGTGCCTCTTTTTCAAGGTGACAAGTACCTAGAGAACAAAGCATCTGTCTACATTGTAGTTTTTACCTCAAGTTAATTGACTGCCAGTTAACATGAGGTGGTTAACACATTTGTAAAGGCTAGTGTGGAAATTCCACAAATGGTTTGTTCCAGGGCACAGGAGTATCTAGAGTAAGTCACAAACACTTTGGTTTGGAACAAATACTTGTGGTGTCTCCACATTAACCTCCACAAATGTGTTAGCTACCTCAAATTAGTTGGCATTCAGTTAAATTGAGGTAGAAAATTAGTATAGACAGTAACAGTGACAAAAGTGACAGTGAGAGCTCCCCACATTTCCTCAGCTTCCTGCCATGATTCAGCAACATGTCACATTGCCAAGCCATTTCCACTTCCAAACTTCAGATGTAGAGGTATAGGGGGAAAAGAGAAATTTGCAGCAAGAAAAGGCTCTGATTTTGTGGTAAAGCTCATCTTTTCCATTTCATTTGGCAAGTATACAAACCAGTACTATTGGGATGAAGAATAACAAATGATCCTTGTTTTAGTTTAGCCTCGTCTTGTTTTAATTGAAATCTTAATTTATTTAAATCGCTCTTAAAATAATGGAATTAAGGGATGGGTAAACACGATTCAGAATGAACCACGGTTTTCAGTTTTAAAAGCACCAGAAAAAAGTCAATTCTTTGAAATAATTGTCTTATGTCAAACAAGTATTTTTGGACTTTACACCTTAACACACACTTAAAACTTCCTTCACCAAACAAGAACAGACAAGTAGATTGCATCATGGAATGGGCCACCCATATGCCTCAAAATCTGCTTCAATATGGGGGGAGAGAGGAGAGAAACTTCTGACTGCACACCCCAGGTTGTCACCTATCACCCCACACTGGAACCCATATGGAGTATCTATCATTAAACAATTACATTCCACACTCAGTGGGGACCACAACCTGAGAGAAACCAACCCCTCTCTTCTGGCCTTCAAACAACCCCACTCTCACCAGCGCATCATCAGAAGCAAGTTCCCCTCAGAGCAGGACACACCAACTCAAAGCAGCATCAGACCCTACTGGAACAACAGATGCAAAACCAGTAAGCATATCTCCACTGCTATGATGATCAATACCCCCCCACAACACACCTTTCAAGATCCCTGGGACCTGCACATGCCTATCACAACATGTGGTGTGCCTCATCCAGAGCATCAAATGCCGCAACAATAACTCTCAGGTTAAACCAGACAATCATTATGCTCTTGAGTGAACTCATACAGAAAATGATAAGAGACAAAAACACCATGTCATCCATGGGTGAACACTTTTCCACAAAGCGATCACTCTATATCTAACCTCTCAGTCCTCATCCTCAAAGGAAAACTTCACAACACCTTAAGAAGACAAACCTGGGAGCTTAAATTCATAAATTCGCAGACACTAAAAATAATGGACTTAATTAAGACACTGGATTTATGGCTTATTACAACAAACCCTCTAAACCCCCTGTTTCGTCCTATCACTCAAGAGGTGTTAATTGGCCTCTTCACCTTGTCTCTTACAATATGAGAGACAAGATGGGTGAGGTAATATCTTTTATTGGACAAACTGTGTAAACTCAAAAGTTTCTCTCTCACCAACAGAAGTTGGTCCAACAAAAAATATTACTTCACTCACCTTGTCTCTCTAATATTCTGGAACCGACATGGCTACTACACAACATCTTACATTCTGTATTAACTGTTTATGCTAAACAATCTGTTCCATCTTGTATTTAGCTTTGACACTTTCCCAGACCTGAAGAAGAGCTCTGTGTTGCTTGAAAGCATGTCTCTCTTGCCAACAGACATTGGTCCAATAAAAGATATTACCTCACCCTGCTCATTACTTTACATAGATATTCATGGTCATTCTTCACCTACCTTTTTGCTTAGGCCCTTAAGCAATAATAAAACAATTTAAATATAGTTGTGTCCATGACACTACTGTTTGCCTTTGGTGCATTTTGATCTTCTTAAGTGATTGCTACATCAAGTACTAAGTCCTTGTATCTTCCCTCCATCCCTTTTCTTAATGAAAGAAAATCCAGAAGCCCAGCAAATATGCTTTGATGTACTCCCTGGATTCTTCTTAAATATTCATGTAATACAGGTTTTCATGATTTAAACTTTTGTATTGAGGGTGGCCAGGTGCCTGGTTTTCAATTGGAAAGTCCAGTTGAAAAGGGGACCTGACAGTGTCCAGTTAGATCTACTGACTAGACAGAAAAAGTCCAGTTACTTCAGGAGCGAGAGGCAGGGAAGTACCAGGTCATCATCTGTGCCAGTCCCTACCCAGCCGGGGCTGCTTTCTACCTGGATCAGGCAGCTGCAGCTCCCAACCACAGCTCCTCAGGCGAACCCAGAGGAGAAAGGGGGATAGCAGTCAGCCACGGAAGAGGAGCACGGAAGGGAGTGGCTTTTTGCGGGGGAAGAGGCATGGCAGATGTGGGGTCTTAGGGGGAAGAGGTGGGCTGGGGGAGGATCTGGCACTCCTTCTGGAGTGTCAGGTTTTTAAAAATTACAAAGTTGGCAACCCTATTTGTATCTCTCTCCCATTCATTTTAATGAAGCACACAGAGATAAATTCAACCACAGTTACTTCAGAATACACCCATGTAACTCCATTAACAGGGTTTACATTAGTGCGACTGAGAGGAGAATTTGCCCCAGTGCATCTATAGTGCACACACATTTAATAGACAGAAGGAGAAGGTGGCCTTCATGCCTGTCCATTCTTTGTTATACAGTTTAAATTCCATCAGCATGTTTAAATGCTTTTAAAGGTAGCCTGCACTTATGGTTGCCAGGAGAAATCTTGCAAAGAGAACAATGGAATATCCAGGGCATGGAGTGTCTTGGCATCCGTGTCTGCATCGCACCCAGCACATTGGGGACCCAGTCTTGATGGAGTCTTTGGGTGCTACAGTAATCTAAGTGAATAATAAAAAATGAGTGTTTCTGATTATGGCTCCTGGTTCTTAACTGGATATTTAAAAAGAAAAGCACAAATGATTCAAATGCACTGACAACCAACAGAGAGTTAAACCTGTCGCTGCACTTATATTTATTTTTTTCTCTAAGTTGGAACTTCCCTGGGTCTCTCTCTTATTAAAGGAGATTTGATTCACATTCAGAGAGAGCCCTCAGTCAAGACCAGTTCACTATTCTTTCACCATGATGCAGTTAAACCACCATCTGCCCTTCCTCTATTACTCATTTAATTTATACAGCATAATACATTTACTTATATATTTTTGTCTGAACAGTTTTCATTTTAATATCATTATATCCTTATTTTTGCCAGTCATGAGTTCAGTCTCAGCTGGAGAGAATGCACTTTCCCCTCCTGTTATTTTTCTCCTTTCACTTTTCTGTCAATGTTATTTTATTGACACACAGAGTAGGATATGGGATTAGTATTAAACAGCAACATTTTAAAGTTCATTTCACTGTTACATAAAAGTTACATACATCATAGAATTGAGCTCATAATATACATCACCTTCAGTGCCACACTATTTCTAAACATTTAAAGGAGAAGGTACTACTTGCTTTTGAAAGATTTTTTTAACCTTTGTGATTTACACTCTACATAATTATTGTTTTTCATTTTTTTTAAATCTGTATTTTTTCTTTCCTTTTAAAACAAATATCTCTATGTCACTCTACTTAGCAGCTGTATTCAGTCATAAAAGGGCCACTTGGTATCAGAAAACTCATACATATTTGCCTAATAACGCCTTTTAAGTAATCTGTCCCCTTTGTTAATGGCTTTTTTTTTAAACCAGCAATACACTAGGAATCAAAATTAGCATCTAAATGAGGATGTTTTAAACACATGCCTAGGGGTTGTAGTTTTCACCTTATTTTTTTAATAGTTTGCCATGTTAAATTATGTAAAATAGAAATGGTATTTTAGTTTTTAATGAGCTAATGTAGCCCTATCAACCCTCCCTCCCTTTCACTTGCTCTCTCTCTCTCTCTCCTTCAAACAGAGTCCACAGACTGTTTGGCAGATATGAAAAATGGCCATGAATGACAAACAAAGTGTCAACAGACAGAACAGACATCCTCCTCCCCAGCAGAGACTGCCTCTCTGCGCTCCTGTGGGAGTGTTTGTCTGATGTTTCTGTTGAAATGAAACATTTCTTCTTTATTAATCATTTATAATATATAAAAAGAAGCAATCATTTTATATTTAACTGCAGAAGAAGAGAGTTTATTATGGCTCCAGTCAAATTGCCTTTTCATTTAATTATGGAGCAAGATTAAAAGAACTGAATATGTATACTGTAGCATAGCCACAGGGTGACTGTAAAGTGGAGGGGAATGTGCTAACCATCTACAAATAAAGTGTTGGAAAGGTGCAAACAGCTAGAAGGGAAAGAAATTCTTTAGGTTGGACCAAGGAGGTCAACTAAATGGGGTTGGCTCAAGGAGAAAGAGCAACAATAGCAGCTGGAGCAGCAGGGGACATGCCCTCCCTCCCTCAGGGGTCCCTTTGGACTGAAGAAGTGAGCTCATGCTGAAATAAAGTTGTTAGTCTCTAAGGTGCCACAAGTACTTTTGTTCTTTTTTTGGACAGATTGTTTCTATAGGAAAAGGGGAGTGGAGAGGATCTAGATTGGATAATCTACTGGGTAACTCAGAAAATGGGCTGAATCAAGCAGGAGTTCAAAACAAAACCAAAAATAGAGAAATGAAAAGAATTATCAAAATGTTCATATGCCATGACAGAATCACCCAATAACTTACTACAGTCTCCTATTCCCTGTTCTTCTTTGGCTCTTCTACCCTGTTGTGAAACCCTCACATTATATCATGTCTAAAACGAAATGAGAAGCTCCTCAGGGCACAAAATGTGTCTTTTTCTTTTTGGTGTGGCACTCTTTGCACACTTTTGATGCTATAATAATTCCTATACAAAGAAACCTGTCTTAAGAGACCCTCCAGAAACTGACAAAAGTCCAGACATGGTTTTCTAATAAAAGTGTGGGGATTTATACTCCCTACATTTAGGCTGCTATGAGGTATTGCCTCAAGATGGGACTTGCTTATTAAGGGTTGTCTCTTGTACAAGTTTTGCAGAACTGCCTCTCAAAGTAGCCTTATCCCTTGAGACATTTAAAAGTGAAGAAATCACAGAGTAGTTCTTAGGATCTCACTCCTTTCACAAAAGTACCTCCATGTAAATAATAATATACACACTGGTAAGGGAAGATACAAGTTAAAAAACCCAGCAAGGCATTTGCTAGGGACATGGTCTAATAAATAAAATAAAAATATTAATACAATAAATAAAACCAAGTAGCATAAATATTATGCTATATGGAAAATTCGACCAAATTATGTGTATCTATCTGTTGTCTTCTCCGTAGACTCCCATGATCTTTACTCAGGTCTATTGTAACCTCATCCCTATTCTGCCCGGCCTCCTCTCAAGCTTCTGGTCCCTTCATTCCTGCCACCTTCACTGAGGCTTTTGGTGACTTTTTTTTTCTTTCTATTTTCCCCATTTCTGATCCTCTCCCTGAAACTTTTGGTTCCTTCCAGGCAACGTCAACTTCTTTCCCCAGTCCCCCTTTGATGATCCCATGGAAAATTGTTTTCTAGCACTCTGTGTGACTCTCCCTTGGGCCTTGGCACTGTTCTAATCCCCAGTGTTCTCAGACTTCCCTGGCAGGAGTATACTGACTGCATTTTGCAGCAGAACTTGCAACCACTGAATGGAGTGATGCTTGGGACCAGCACAAAAATACTGTCATTTTTCAAAGACGATCCCATTAAGGAGATGGGTGTCATCAAAGACAGCGAGATCTCAGGGAGATGGGGGGAAGGGAGATGGTGAGAGACATAAATATCAGTGGGGAGAATGAAGAGGGAGCAAGACATTGAGGTAATTGGAGGGGTGGAGACAATGTAGAACCGTCAGCCAACCAATTCAAACCTTGTACATCTCCTTTACAGGCACATGCGCCAGCATATACCAAGATCAAAAGATCCTTCTCTGTGACCATAATGTCTTCCAAATCCCAACCAAAGGAGCTGTTCTGACCCATGAAGAATTTACTAAACCTATGCTGCCTCTTGTAAACCACAGACCTGGCTACCTCTTGGTGAGAGGAACTATCCTTCTTCTATACTGACAAAACAACTCACAACAATCTCTCAGGCCCAGAGATAAAAATGCTTGTGCTGGAAGAAGCAATCATACCTTGCCAGAACTTAGCCTGGGACTGCAAACAGAAGTATTAGGAAGACTAACAGATGACCATGCCCACCTTGGCAGGTCAGTAATGAATACTCTGACAAAGTTCCTCCTCTACCTTGGTGGGTCCTGCGCTTATTGGTGGATTTGCTCACCTCAGTGATCTTCCCCTCTGGTGGAACCCACAGTCTGAGTCAACTCCTGTGTCTGATCAGGAGTTATGAGGTTTGGGGGGAACCTGGGCCCGCCCTCTACTCCAGGTTCCAGCTCAGGGCCCTCTGGACTGCAGCTGTCTACAGTACCTCCTGGTACAGCTGCATGACAGCTACAACTCCCTGGGCTACTTCCCCATGGCCACCTCCAAACACCTTCTTTATCCTCACCACAGGACCTTCCTCCTGGTGTCTGATAATGCTTGTACTCCTCAGTCCTCCAGCAGCTCACCCTCACCCTCACCCTCACCCTCACCCTCACCCCCTTGCACCTCTTGCTCCCAGCTCCTCATACACACACCTCACTGACTAACTGGGAGGCTTTTAACTAGTTCCAGCCAGCCCTTGATTGGCTTCAGGTGTCCCAATCAATGTAGCTATCTCCACTGCCTTCTAGAAGGATCTTAATTGGCCCCAGGCATCTTGATTAACCTGGAGCAACTGCCATTTGGTTACCATGGTACCAGGGATTTGTTTAGCCTGGGGCTAACATACTTGTTCCTCGCTACTTTACTGTAGCCATCTGGCCTTGCCCCATCACAATACCTTGCAACATAGTCAACTCCACTTTTTGAGATGGCACTGTAGTAAATGCTCTGAAATCATGGCAGTCTAGACACACTAGACTCCATGCTAGTGACCTCACTAACTACTTACTGGTATCTTGCCTCTGATGCCAGGCCAACATCAGCAAGAGGGTGATTTTGAGCTGGTTCCTGCCACTCCTGAACTGATTATCTGTATCACTGAGCCCTAATCATGGACCAGAACCTCATTGTGCTAGGTGCTGTACAAACACAGAACAAAGCAACAGTCTCAGCCCCAAAGAGCTTCCAATCTACTATCCCAGATCTCTACCTGTCTTTCTTCAGGTCACAGCATGGTACAGAAACAGCACTGATCATACTGATGAAGGATGTTCTCATGGTATAGACAGAGGAGAAACATATTTAATACAGCTAATCACACAGTACTGATGATGATCCACCTACTACTCATGTCCAGCCACAAGCCAGGGGAATGGCTGTATGCTTGCAACTCCTGTTCCTTTCCAACAGATGGTCCTTAAGAGTGTGATGGGCAGTTGCTCACCCTCACCCATAGATCCAATATGCAGAGTCCCATGGGGCTCTCTGCTGTCACTGCTCCTATTTAACAGCCAGGTACAATCAGTGGAGATACTGTGAAACAATATGGGGTGCTATACTGGCAACCTGCCAATGACAGGTAGCTCCAGGAATCCTTTTCATGCCGTGCAGATAGCACTGGTTCCTAGATATACAAGTGCATAATGGAGTTTGGTGCTTGAATGAAGTACAGAAGGCTAAATCTGAACCTCAGTGAAGTGATGTTCATTGGAAGATGAAAATGCTTCAAAGGTTAGTGAACACCATCCCTTTGTCCTGCATTTACCCCTTACCATCAAAGACCAAGTAGACTTAGGAGTAGGCTAGACTCATCACAGAACCTTGACCAGTGATTCTCAAATTTGTTCTGCCGCTTGTGCAGGGAAAGCCCCTGGTGGGCCAGGACGGTTTGTTTACCTGTCGCATCCGCAGGGTTGGCCGATCGCGGCTCCCACTGGCCGCGGTTCTCAGCTCCAGGCCAATGGGAGTTGCTGGAAGCGGCGGCCAGTATGTCCCTCAGCCTGTGCCACTTCCAGCAGCTCCCATTGACCTGGAGCAGTGAACCTCAGCCACTGGGAGCCACGATCAGCTGAATCTGTGGATGCGGCAGGTAAACAACCAGGCTCGGCCTGCCAGGGGCTTTCCTTGCACAAGCAGTGGAACAAGTTTGGGAACCACTGGGCTAGACAATCAAATGGCAGAAATCACTACCCATGCCTCCTTCTGTAATGCCTCTCTGACCTTTCCTCTCTGAGGATGACCTGTCCAGGCACAGTGGCTCAGAATGGACTCCCGTGACACGCTCTTGGGGTCTAATGGCTTAACACCTCCCTTCATTAGAGATCACCTCTTTACTCATGACATACTGCCACAGCTGCAATCACTGGAGGCACTCAAGGGGGACCATCCTCAATTTAAGAAAGAGTGGGCTGGTAGGAGGTGTGATTCTAAGAGCTCTGAGGGTTCACTGTCATGTAACAGCAACACTTGTCAGGTCAGACAAACTCACTACACCTAACACATTGATGTCATAGTATTTAGCTACAAAGAGCCTCTTGTAAGGTATCCAGTGAAGGCTGGTAATACGCTGATGATTAATATCATTGTGAAATATATGTATTAACCGTATATGAGGAATTCTGGATATTTACTGATATCATGCTTTGAAATCTGTGATCAAACAAAGGGAGAAACAGATTTTCTTGCAGCCAGTGGCGAAGGTAGTTATCTCCTGGTCTGTAATGTAAATTGAATATTGAGGATCCAAATATAATGGAAGATGCATTTGCATGGAAGTCAACATTAAGAATCAGGTTGACAGGAGGATGTGACATCCAGGGAAGACACTGGAGACTGAACCCCAGGAGTTCATCCTGCCTCTGGAAACAAAGACAATAAACTCTGGGAAATTAGGAGAAGCAGAAAGACACTTTGTTAACCATTTAGTGAGGAGACCCCTGGCAGCGCATAAGGGAATCGTGAAAATCTGGATCCTGAGCTGACTGAAAAAATCAGTAAGCTCTATGAGGGTGAGAAAACTGTTTTAGCCACAGAACTGCAGATTGCTAAAGTTATGCCTAGTCTCTTAGAAGTGTGTTATACTTTTGCTTCCTTTGTAGCCAAATCTGTATCCTTGCTTTAGATCACTTAAATTTCTATCTTTGTTAACAGACTTCTCTTTGTTTTATCATGAGTAGGTCTCAGTGCTATAATGTTAAGCAACGGGTGAATTCGTAGTTGAATCAAACAAGCTGGTGTGTACACTGTCACTTTAGAGATAGCAAACTTGGTAACTTCTGTGAGCATTCTCTGACAGGGACTAGATACTCCTGCGGAGGACTCTTTCAGGGGACTTGGGACCAGGGATGCACCACATGTTACCTGCAAAGCAAATTAAGAGCTGGTAGAGTCCTGAGAAGTTTGTCTGTGGTGGCTATCAGACTGGATGGCAAGGAGTCGCCACTCAATTTAGCACTAGCAAATCTCTCTCTCACTGATGCAGGGAAATTACACAGTAACCTATGGTTTTGGGCATTGTGAGAAATCATCGTAGGAGGGTACTATCTGTAGGAGGCCCCAACTATGAAGCAATCCCCCCACCCACCCTAATCCAAAATAGCCTTGTCTGTTGGCCTTCAAGATATGCTAAGAGGTATGTCATTTGTGAGGGCTGATGCAGAGGGTGAGTCTGTCCATTGCCATGAGCATATCCCTAGGGAAGAGGAGTTTTGTGTTTTTTAGAAGATTTGGTGCAGTTGAGGGGGGCAAGCTGATGTTTAATTTTACTTCTGTAACTTCTGGTAGAGGTTTGATGTCTGGCTAGGATCCTCTTTTTATACTGCAGAAATTCATATAAATAGACAAGTAAGACACTCACAAGGAAGCTTAAATGGGACCTAAAGTGAGACTACTCACACAATAAAGGGTTACTTACATGAGTAAGAGTTGCAAAATCAAGCCCTCGGTTGCTAGTTCTAGTGATTCTTGAGTGAGTAGTTGATAAAATATTGGAAATTTACACAGAGGATATGGAGGACAGGGAACAAGATCATAATCAGTATTTTGAGATCAACTCTCCCAAGCACTGCCAGGAGGCGCTGAACTCACAGGAGTAATCCAGTGTCCTGCAGATTTGAGCCATCAGAGAGTTAGATGTTAAGGATGGTGATCAGAATGTCTGAAATAGATTAATAGAGCCACAAAATATAATGCCAGAAGGGACCACTCTGATCATCTGGTCCAAACTCCTGCATAACAGTGGCCATGGAATCTCACCTAAGCTTTATTTACATAGGGAAATTGATGGCCACAGCTATTATGGAATATGTTGTTCCTCAATAGCAATTTCAAATAACTCCCTATATGGGCATTCTACTCTGGAAAAATGTGATTTTAGAAAGACATCTAATTTTGACATAAATATTTCAAGTGATGGAGAATCCACTATACCCCTTGGTAAAATGTTCCCATGATTAATTACTCTGCTAAAAACATATGCCTTATTTCCATCTTTGATGGTTGCTCATGCTTTAATTTTATTTTTACTGTTTATCACTTTTTATCATTTTAAGTGAAAAAAAGCAGGTCCTATAACAGGGATAATCAATAGGGTTGAAGTTTAACGCAGGAATAATCCAATTTAGTTATGGACGTAATCACCTTGAGCAGATGCCCTTGTTTATTATGATATCATCCAAGTTGTATTATTCCCTCATAATCCATAGCTCCTGTTGATAATCCCTTAAACTGATAACAATTGTTAAATAATTACTAGGAGTTAAATATTTGTTAAATTGCTATTTTTAAACTTTTTATTTGGATTCTTCCTATATTGCTATTTTTAATTTCCTTTCTGGTTTTTCTTTTTTTTTCTTATCATTATATGTCTCATTTTAGATATTGTGTCTACTTATTCCTTATACTAAGACTTGGGTTCTCTCATGTATTTTTTAATAACATTTTATGGCTAGTTTTTATAATTTAATTTTCTGTTCTTGAGACTCAGTTCTCTAAATCTTTCCAGTTATAAATTCAATTTTCTTTTTGATTCATTCTCTGAGTTATTTTTCTTTGATTATTTTTCTCCTCCATTTTCTTTCATTTCTTCTCTGTTGTTTCATTCAGTATATTAAATGCCGATCACAAAATAAATGTACATTCACAGAAACAATTTTCCTCCCTCTTTCACCCATCCAACATTATCTAAACGATGTGAAAAGTGAAAACAAGGATTGGATTATAATAATCTATGTATTTTCAATGTTATTCCCTTCACTTGTAATTTAACATTAGGAATGTGTAAACTCCTACTAGCTTCTGCTGTGTGGCAGGATAACAAAGCCTTTGCTATCTGTTCAGCCGAGCTAATTATAGATTCCAAGGACTGCTTTCTGAGTTAGTGTTCCTCCACATTCTCTGAAAAATAGTCTCTCTGAGGACATTTTAAAAGCCCACGTATTTTCTAAGACTATTCAGACACTTAATATTGCAACCAGAAAACAGAACAAGTCTTAAATTTATTGCAAATGTGTCCTGTGAAAAGTTTGCTTCAGTCCTAAATAAGGGTCCTATGGCTGGATCCAGGTTCAAATTCACAAAGGGGATTTAGGTTGCACCATCTGATGTTTAAGACCTCTATTGCCAAGTTGAATCCACAGCCCCAAGTTTGTCACCCAGGTCCCTATATAATGCATGAGGATTGTTATCTGTCTAAAAATGGGACTTACAAAAGTCAGCATGCTGAGCAGGGAGCTGTCCCAAGGATGCCCCTCAAAGAGGTTTAAGGGCCAAAGAGAGGTACCTCACTCTGCTCGGGATTCACAGCCCAGAACGCTCTCCTGGAGGCCCCAGATCAGCAAAGGACTTAAGCATGTGCACGACTTTAAGCATGTGAGTGGTTCCAATTATGTCAATGGGTCTATTCACATGCTTAAAGTTAAGCACATGTTTAAGTGCTTTGCTAGATTGAGATCATAGTGCTTACTAACAGGAGTAGTCTCAGTGTAATCATAGTAGTAAGCACTGTGCCCAGTGCTAAGTGTTTGCAGGAGTGGGCCCGCACTTAGCAACAAGTGAAATATATACATATTGGACAATTTTCCAAAGAAGCTGGAAGTCTGGGAGCTGCTATGACCCCTTCTATGAGAGGATTCCAGGCACATTCAAGTGAATTTTATACTCAGTACTTCTATCTATCTCATCCCAGGATCTTGGAGCACTTTATGAGGATTTAAGTCTCTCAACACACCTGTGACGGCAGTATCAGATCCACTGTGCAGACAGATACAACAGATAGATAACTGACATACCCAAGAGCATAAGGAGCAAGTCATTGGAAGAGCAAAAACAGAACTCAGTTCTCCTGACTATAATTCCCCTACTCCATCCACCCACCTGAAGACCACGGTTCTGCACTCTTTATTTCCAATGTGGGATAGTACAACAAAAGAGTAAGTGCAAATGCAAATAAGCAGAATGATTATCTGCTCCACAAACTACCAGGGGATATTCCAACTCAATGCCCAACCCAGCTAATACTGTCATCAGGTTACTTAGCACTGAGATTTATGAAATGATGTGTAATTCAAGGAGTACATGCACCGGGCTATTACTTGGAAGGGAAAGGATGCAATGGGAAACCAGGGACAATCTCGGCCTCAATAAGACTGGTCGCTTGCCTGTTTGAACTAGAGTAAATGGTGGATTTTCTATATCTTGGAAGTCTTTAAATCAAGATTTGAGGACTTCGGTATCTCAGCCACAGGTTATTGGCCTATTACAGGAGCAGCTGGGTAAGGATCTGTGGCCTGTGATGTACAGAAAGTCAGACTAGATGATGGTCCCTTCTGGCCTTGAAGTTTATCAAACTACAACTTGGGTTTAAGCTGTGTACGTTATGATTATTTCAATACATTAAAATAAATTCCTATGGCAGAAAATGAGTTGGCCAACGATACCTTAAGTTTTCATACCTACCCATTTAGTATATTAATAATACTTTGCATGTGTATAGCATCTTCCATCTGAGCATTCACAATGCTTTACAATTTTCCATAAATTCAGACCAAGCTTGTTATGTATTATGCTCATTTTACAGGGGAGGAAACTGAGGCACAAAAAGGTGATCTGATATACCCATGGTCACAAAATAAATCAGCAGCAAAATTGAGAACATAGAGCAGAACCTCCAGGCTTCCAATTCTATGCTTTAACCACTAGACCTTCTTCCCACTCTTTTAAAGCCTTTTCTTCAAAAATTAACATTCATTTTGGACACATGTGAACATTCTTTATTCTTCATCCTCTTTGCATTAACATCTCATTTCCAGCCTCCACTCCTCATCCCTACTGTGTTTTATTGTGTGGGGAATAATTTGTATTGATTAATAAAAGTTTTCTGCATGCACTATACAGAACATGAAAATCAACCTTAAACTGAGTTTCACAAAATTGTGTTAATATTCTTACTGGCTGGAAGTTAGCCAACTATCGAATCATTACTGTATGAGTACAGACACCGCACAGCATGCTATATCACTGAGGTAATAAACAATAGATTTGTTAATTTAGTCTGAAAGCATTCTTGGTTCTCTTTAGTTTGCAACCACCTCGAAATCTGTTTCACATACCTCTTACACTGCAGTTACATTTAGTTGTGTTCCACAATAGAGTCTGAAAGATTTGCATGAGTGTGTGCTATTTTACAATATAACTCACATCAGACCATTGCATTCTCTTTGCTGGTCTCCTCTTGTGAACACTTGCAAGTTAAATCAAAAGCATGTAGCTGCAAGACTAGAGTTGCTTCTTGTGATTCAGTCATTATCTTTACAAAATGTTCCACCTGTTTATACCTATGAATTCAATGAAACCAGCAAAATAAAATAACTTCCCTTTCTGAACAGAAATTTGGCCAGGAGTGTGTCTCCCCAGTTATGAAAGAATTAGCACTTGATAAAGTTTCAAGGGATTAAGTTTCCAAATCTTTATCAGACACCCTGGATTGCATTTTTAAAGATTACTGTACTTAACTACATAATCATCTGTTGGCAATAATAATTTATCTTATCGTCATGCTACACACTATCTTAAAGCTACTTTACTATACACAGTGCTGATATAGAAACATTTGCTCAGTAATTAAAAGGGCAAGACAAACTGATCTGTAAACCATATGAATATATTTCATATGACTGACCAACGATAAACAATTATCACCCACTTTTTGTGGGATTGTGGTGGGGGGAGTTAATTTCACTGCTGGTGACAGCAATACTTGGTGTTTCTAAACCTAAACTCATTGTGTTTTCTTAGTAATGAGAAATGGAAAAGACTTGACAGGTCATCCGGGTTTATTCATTCTGCTATGGTAGGATTGTACATTTTCTAGTGCTTTATCCAATCTAGTTTTAAATGTTTCTAACACAGAGGCTTGAGACACTTCCAGGATTCCATTCCAGTTTAGTGACCTGCAGAGAGGCATGCACAAGCTCATGCACTATATTAAATCCAGCAGATCCTATACCCTGTTGATACTGCCTCTGTCAGCTCCCTGGACTCAGAGATGAGGGAGGAAGGCAGAGGAACTAACCATTGTGAGACACTGACACCAGCAGGAGGCAGCAGCAGTAGCTCCTAAGGGAAGGACCTGGCACGCAGCAGGGGCAGCAGTAGCTGAGTGCAGTAAGTGGTCCAAATGGGTCTCCTGCAGTGTTGTGCCCCCAAGCGACGTGTGGGCTGTGATAGTGAGATTTGCTCCCCTGATTTGCAGACTGTTTTGATTTAACCAAAGCACACATTTAGCTCTTTCACTTTTTCCTCAAAAATCAATTGCTTCAGACCCTAGCTAGTTTTGTTGCATTTCCGTCTGATTTGTGTCTGCACTTGTCTCTATGTATCTTCCAGCTTACTCCTTCTCATTAAATGGACAGTTTTACCTCAGATGGTTAGTTTTCCCAGCTGAATTGCATTTTGTTACTTCCTGCCCATATTTCTAACCTCAGCAGCATCCTTTGTGTTATTATGTTTGTCTTCACCACACCTTCCAATTTAGAATCATCTAGAGATGTCATTAATGTGCTGTTTACAACCTCTTCCATACCATTAAGATATCAAAACAAAATGAGAACCAACAGTAATGTCTCGCCATAATAGATACACTGATGTTTATTATTATCCTTTGCTTTAGCACATATAGCACCTTTCATCTGAAAGTGCTTCAGAAATGACTGATTTGGGCCTGGTCTAAAATTTAGGTCAATTTAGCTACATTGCTCAGGACTATGAAAAATTTCATACCCTGTGGGACACAGATTGACCTAACCCCTGCTGTAGATACAGCTTGGTCAATGGAAAAATTCTTCCCTCAACCCAGTTACCACCTCTCGGACAGTGATAGAAAACCCCTTCCATCAGCGTACAAAGTATCTACGCTACAGCGGCACAGCTGCAGCACCATAGCTGTACTGTAGTGTACTGTGCTGTAGTGTAGACATACCCTAAGACTCACAATACCCCTGAAAGGTAAGTGTATAAAGTTCTATTATACCCATTCTATAGATGAGGAAAGGGCCCAATCCAGTTGATTTCAGTGGTCACTGAATCAGGCCCAAATTGAGGAACAAAGAAATTAAGTTATTTGTCCAAGGTGACACAGAGCATCAGTATCAGGACTAAGACTTGACTAGAGGTGTCTTGATCTCCAGTACAATGCTCTAACCATTACGTAACTGCTTCCTCTTTAAAAGTTTCCTTTAGTAATCTACATCACTGTAATTTTCCTTGCATGGGAATTGCTATATAGATGTATAAGCATATATGCTCTTTCAGTTAGTTTCCATCTAAGCCAATTTAAATTATTTTTGAGAGTAAAATTTCATTAGAGTCTGTATCAAATGCTAAAATACAAATATATTAGATGCCCTACACTCCCTTCATCCTCCAAACCTATAAATCTATAATAAAATGTTTTAGCAATTGTGATTTTTTTTCCACTCCTATTTTTCAGATAGTGTGTTTTCCTAACCAAATTTAGGTCACCCTTGCTCACTTCGAGTACCACCTCATTCCAAGAGTGGTGATTCCAATAGCACCACTGGCAAAGCAAAGTGCTACTCAGTGTGAGCAAGGGTTTCAGAATACATCCCTTTATTCACAAGCTCAGTCTTATCGTCTATGACACAAAACAAATATGGAGCCATAAGACAGGGAGATCAGTCTGAGAATTGACTCCCCATTCAGTCCTGCTGCCAGCATCATGGGAGGGAAACTGAGCTGGTCCATGAATTTCCAGATTTGCACAGGCCACCATGTAGTTGCATGGGATGCTTGTGTCTGCCAGGCAGATACTAAAATTATTCTCCAAGTTGCCACCAAAATACCAGCCAGTCACACAGTTTACCAAAAGAAAAATTGAAATGGATTGGAGACAGTATTCAGACAGGCTCCAAGTCTATTTCATTTGACAGCTGCAATGCTCACCAGTTCAGCCTTGTCCCGCCTCAGCTTGGTGCCTGGTGCAGAATATATGGATTAAACAAGAGGCAGCTGTGAATTATGCCAGATTTGCTAGTGATACACAGAAAATCAAAACAAACCTTTGTGGTTAACATAGTCACCAACCCGGTGATAGAATTATAGCTCTGTGATTCAGTATTTACCTGTGTTCATAAGAAGTTTATATGGCTATGGATCTACTTATTTTTTCCTACCTCATCTCCCTTCTCTCACCCTTTCTAGTCTCCACTTGTCCTTCTAGGCCTATCTTTACCCTCTCCTTACTGACTTCTCACTTGACCTCTTCTCTCTTTTTGTCTTTTTTTTTCCTTCTAAAAGCTTTGGTTAGTGCAAGTTGAAGGCCATTAGAGGTGCTTTAGCTGAACTCTACTCTGGACTGTTTGTTGCTGACACACAAGAGGCATTGCTGAAGTGGACAAAAGCCCCCATGCTGTAATCAGAGACTTTGATCATTCGTAGGTGTAATATCCCACTCACAAATGTAACCGGTAGATTTTCATCATTCCCAGGTGTGACCTTCAGTCTGTGGAATTATCACTTTTCAGTACACGGATTGTACAGCTGTAATATGGGTTGCAGGCAAAATTGGGTTAAATGCATCACATCTTTCACAAATGCCTCCCTGTGTGGTATGTACCTGTAGCTTCCTTGCAATGGACTGCAGCAGCACGGCAGAGACTCTCAGGTTCAAAGCTACCTCATTTTTCTCTCACATGATTTTTCTGATTTCATGGCAACAAGTGTCCTGAGGTGCAATGAGGTTTGATATGCCGTTTGAACAATCTAATAAGTTGGCCCTTCGTGTTAAATAGTTTCCAGTATGTTTTATAAAAACAGTAACAAGCTTTGAAACCAAGATCTCAACTCAAGGCCACTTT
Source organism: Gopherus flavomarginatus (assembly GCF_025201925.1). NCBI lineage: Eukaryota > Metazoa > Chordata > Testudines > Testudinidae > Gopherus > Gopherus flavomarginatus. Next base: position 236,607,174 of record NC_066618.1, read on the forward strand.
TGGATAACAACTAGAAGGATAATCCACTTCAGATCTCACTTCTCTAGCCAGCTATTTGTGAGGTAGGTGGTTTGTTTTTCCAATAAATGTCTGACTTTGCACCTATATTCTCTGATCACAGATCAATCCTGCCCCACTGCAATTTCCTCTATCACTTGGCAGACTCCTTGATGCTGATGGGATACCCCCATTCTGGTGGTGCTATTTTACATTTCCTTAGCTCCAGGCAGGAAATCCTCTTATAAGATCAGAATGTCCCTTTTTGCATAGAAAGTCATGGAAGAGGATTTTTTCTGAGCTTCCCTTCATGGTACTGGCATGCAAGAGGGGATATAGTTTGCATCCACCATGGAAAAGCTGCCCCCAAACTTGGCAAACCCTGGGGAATCCATAAGAGGTCAGAGCCTTCTGTATAGCCTTCTGTCATATATTAATGCCTTCTCCATTGGCTCTTCCTCCAGGCAATGCAGTTGCACAGGTGAAATTGAAGGTAGGGAGGCTAGTACTAGTGATGATGCAAGAGTCAGAAAGAACAGTTTGACTTTCAAATCCCAGGGTGAGTTTTCAGGGCTGGCAAATAGAAAAGTTATCCTTTACCTTATAAGCTGAGCAAATCTAGTATGGAGACAAAACGAGACGAGAAATATGGAGCCACCAACCATGTTTCTTAATCCACTTTTTAGAGTCCCTTTTCAAAATAACTCCACACTTTAAATGTAGTTTAAAATAAAATGGCAGCATGACATAGACTATATTCAGAGTGCATGAATTTTGCTGGAATCTATTGGAGAAGTCATTTTTAAAGGAAAGATTAAACACCAAGAATCACAGAGAAGCCCAGCTCAAACAGATTCCAAACACGATAGGGTGCTGATTTGCTCCTGTAATTTAATTCATGTGCATAATTAGTTCTGCAAAGACAGTGAGGGACATAGTGTCAATCCTGGGTCAGGTAGAGGTCCTACTGGCAAAATATCAACTGTTAAATTATTAGGCAAGAATCCCCATGTTTCTTCATAGGGTACTCAGGACATCTAAAATTAATACCTTGAAATCGAAAAGAGTAGACAGAAAGGTACACTACTATCACCAGCTAAGCAATTTCAGAGCAACAGATTAGAGTTCCTTTATTTTGCCCCCAGCATCTTTCAGTGAGATAATTAAAAACTCTTAAAGGAGTTTGCTGGCTTAGCAGTTCTTCTTAACATCAGTAAGGCAGTGGGCTACCTAGGCAAAAGTACAGTAAAACAAGTCCATCAGTCTCTCCCTCTTGAGATATGGCTGTGGCCAGCTCCTGGAAATGTATTTGTTGGTTAATTTGTCTGCAATGTACTCAAACAAAGAACCTCTTTTGATGGGCAGGTGCAGACAAAGCTTGCAAAAGCTACAAACACACACAAAAAAGACTCCATAAAAAAGAGAGATGGCCTTGCTGAGATGGTTGTTCTCTCTGATTTTCTGTAATAGACTTCAGTTTGCCATGAAATTAAATTTATAGCGTACTTGCTAGACATGAAGGGCCACATTTATCCCTGGTGTAACTCCACTGAAGTCACTGGATTTACACTGGAATTTGGAAGGGAGAATCCAGCAGAGCTTTGCTATTCTCTGCCTAGACATTAAAGGCAGCATTTTCATGAGGAGGCCATTTCAAGCCAAATAACTGGTTGTGTGAATGGTTTGCAGAAAGGCTTTTTATAAAAAATGGAAAATGTACAGGCTCTGCAGTTTCCAGATACTATTAATAAAAAGACACAAATGTAAATGTTGTTTTCCTTTGAGAGTACTCTTAAAAGGATAAATGCAATATCAAACAATGGAAAGTTTTTTAGGACACTGTAGCACCTCCAGGCTTTAATATTCTGAGACAAACTAGTGCTTTTTCAGACATAGGGTTGAAAATGAATCTGAGGAACCATTTTTCACAATAAAATTCATCCTCTCTAGTGGGGAGCGTCTTTTCAGTTGCTTAGTGTCAGTGAAAATTACATTAAAGGTAGTCTATATTAGGTTGTCTATAAAATCATGACTGGTGTGGAGAAAGTAGATAAGAAAGTGTTATTTACTCCTCCTCATAACACAAGGACTAGGGATCACCAAATGAAATTAATAGGTAGCAGGTTTAAAACAAACAAAAGGAAGTATTTCTTCACACAACACACAGTCAGCCTGTGGAACTCCTTGCCAGAGGATGTTCTGAAGGCCAAGACTATAACAGGGTTCAAAAAAGAACTAGATAGATTCATTGAGGATAGGTCCATCAATGGCTATTAGCCAAGGTGGGCAGGGATGGTGATCCTAGCCTCTGTTTGCCAGAAGCTGGGAATGGGCAACCGGGGATGGAGTACTTGATGATTACCTGTTCTGTTCATTCCCTCTGAAGCACTTGGCATTGGCCAATGTCAGAAGACAGGATACTGTGCTAGATGGACCTTTGGTCTGACCCACTATGGCCATTCTTAAGTTGTCACAGTGGCTTGTGCGAGTCAGGATCTTTCAGCACAACAATTGGGCTGAATATTATCAGCACACAATTCCTGAATCAATGTTAATTTTTATCACGCACTCATCCTGTCCATGTTGTTGTATCCACGTGTTGTCTCATTTTATTCTTAGATAAGCTTTTAAGGGCCAGAGAGGATTTTTTTGTTGAGTGTTTGTTCTGCACCTAGCACACTGAGGCTGGCGCTTCTTGGCTCATAGCACAATACAAGTAATAAATAAACCATAATAACAACAGTTAAAGTCAATGGGAATCTAGCCATTGACTTCAGATCAGGCGCACAGTGAAGACAGAGATCAGTGGTTTGCTCTCTGCTGACTTGCTCGTGTGGCTGATGCCCATCCCTGGAACATGTTTGGTGTGACGTTTGCAACTTACTGCAGTCAAATGTGGAGCAGTGTGTCTTTCATCAGAGAAAATATGCCACCTAATAGTGCCTATGGAGCATACAATAGGGCCAGAATGATCAAACTTGGGTGCCCAAAGTTAGGCTCCTAAATAAAACTAGCCTCATTTTCTGAGGTTCTGTGAGCACCTGCAGATCCCATTGAAATCAATGGCAGCTGCAGTTGCTGGACACATATGACGATCAGGCCACTTAGGTGCCTAATTATGGACATAGGTGCCTAACTTTGGGTTCCCATGTTTGATTAATTGGCCAAATTGCATAAAGCTATACAAAATTTGGGGGGCAGAATTTGGCTTCTAAATGACTGAGAAGCATTTTTTTTAGTTCCTTTGCTGATGTTGATTTTCTGCCTATCTTAACCAAATACAGTATTTCACTTTATTGTTCACTTATTTTGGCTCTGAAGGTGACATTAAAGATGTTATGCTTATTTCTGGAACAAACATGCCAAAATAAAGCTAACAAACAAGATTTGCTTTCAGGAGCCAGACTCAGGAAGATACCATGTTGTAATCTGGCAGTAAAATCCTCAATCCCGATACCCACAGAAGTATGTGCTGCCCATGAGATGGAGGTATTCAGAGGTATTCGGAGCAGAGTTGGACAGAGCAAATGTTTTCATGACTAGAAAGTAGGATAAAAGACATTTTCAGTATTACAGAATCATAGAAACTTAGGGGTAAAAGGGACCTTGAGAAGTCAGCTAGTACAGCCCCGCACACCGAGGCAGGATCATGTAGAGCTAGACCATCTCTGACAGATGTTTGTCCAGCCTGTTCTTAAAAACCTCCAGTGATGGCGATTCCACAGCCTGCTTTGGAGACCTATTCCACAGATTAGCTACCATTATAGTTAGGAGAATTTTCCTAATATTGAACCTAAATTATTAAAGGGTTGGGTGGGCAAGGAATTGTTTTGTAAATTTGAAAGCTAAAATAAATGCCTCTAAATAAAGAGCACAGGGAAGTAGTGTAAAAGTAGGTAATCTCCTCTTCTCAGCACTTGAATTCAATTGTTCATTTAAGTGGATCCAATGACATAATGGCAATGGAGAAGCTGCGTTACACCAGACCCTATCAGCGGGTTGAGGATGAGTTCCAATCCACCAACCCTGCTTAGCTCCCCACACTAAGCCTGATTACTCAGTTTTGTGGAAGGAATCATGGATTTCTTCCGTAATGAATACACGAAAAAAAGCTGACATCTAGAATGTTCAGACATTTCTATAGAAGACAGCAAATACTGATTTTACTTTCAGTAATAATCTGATTGCCTTCATTTTGAAATGTAGAACAGTAAATTGCCAGTGTATGGTCTAACTCTCAGAATCCTTCAAATAAAGTATGAATCTGGTACTTTTGAGTGCACATGAATATAGAGGAGGGAAGGAAAGAGACAAAAAGACAAATGCTGTGGATCCAAACGGGCTTTGGATCAAGCCCTAAAAGCAAGGTGTGACATCTGAGAATAGTAGAAATAGGAATCACAAAATAGAACAAGGAAACACTGGAGTAACTAGGAGGAGAAGAGAAGGATCTGGGAACACTGAAGTGCAAAGAAAGAAAGCCTGGAAGCAGAAAAAGGGAGTTAGCAATCTTGGTGCAGAAAGACAGGTCCAGGGACCCAGAAGGGTTTAGGAGATGAGTGGAGATGTTGAAACACCTGAATAATTTCCCATAACATTTTGTTTTCATTTTAGAAAGCATTGTTCTGCAAAAACATTAGACATTAGAAAGACAATCCTAAGGGAAATAGATGTGATTTACCAAGTTTCATTTACAGCATTTTTAGTAAATCTCCTATTTGCACAATCACCTGATCTCTTCCTACCCCTTGATTTTAGTAGTTCAAATATACTGCACTTAGAAAGAAAAGGGGCCATATAATCTCGCTGATTTTAGGCAGACCTCCCCATTGACAATCTGACCCAAGGTTTTTGCTGCCTCTTAACAAACCAACAGGCATATATATGAGTGGGTCTCAAAATTTGACCATCTATTGTGCTTTTTATCTTAACCTTCTAATTGCTCATGTTCTTCATTGGCATGGTCAGAAGTACTTTACAATTTGCAAAGAACTGAAGGTAAAGAGGGAGATCAGCAAGAGTTGAGGGGAGGAGGAAATTGGCTAAGAGAGGGAAACAGAAAACTCAGGGAAGCATATGGGCATGGGAGGGGGGAAGCCAGCCATTGTGTGTTAGAGTTGCAAGTCCAAGGTAAGCACTAGCAAAGATTTTTGACTTTTTGTAAATAAATTCATGCCAAAAATTCCACAGTGGCAGGCCTAAAACATAGGGTAAGACATTACCCTCCAGGTTGTCAGAACAGATGCTTAGTCATCATCAGAGTCACTAAAGGTGTAAACCCCCCAGAAAAACTTAATACTGCTTCCTGTCACTTTCATTTGAGGACCCAGTCTCACCATGAAAGTTTTTCTAAACTAATTTAAAATGGAGAACAGTGCCCATGCAGTTGGTTTAAAGGAATAATGAGTAAGTTGAAAGGTCTCTGTGTAATATTTGAGTTTCAGATTTAATTTCAGGAGGATTACTCACCCCCTCTGTGATTGGCTGCAGGCTTTCCAAGTTTTCCTGATTGTCATTTGAAATGAAAAGCACTGCCAGTTTCTAATGAATCTAAAAAAGGACATTCAGCTCTTGATACACTGTATTTGCATGGTACTTTTTAAGGCAGTTTGTACATCCACTGAACACATGCTTCTGAAGTTGGAAATTTAAAGCCATTTGTTCCATTAGCTCACTGGATTTCCTTTCATCAAGTGATATCTTTTTATCCGCAGGCTTCATTCACTGGACCCTTGTGGAGTCCTCCCCAACACCTCCATATTTGTTAAATCTTCTATATTGCTGCTGTGTGTGTTCTCTCTTATCCAACAATAGTGTCTTTCCAGAAGTATAGGACTTGTGGCTGTGGCTTACATAACCATTTCATTCCTACAGACAAAATAGATGTGGAGTAAAGCAAACCAGTTCTGCAAATGCCTTCCCTCTTAAGGTAGAAGTGCCTAACAATCAGAATCACTGTATCATTCTCTGGCATATCAGGCTTTCTGCTAACCACCAGTTTCAAGACACACTGTCAGTAAGAGTCTCCCAAATGGGGAGAAGCTTTGAAAATATTACTTGCTCAGTTTTCATTAAAATATTTTAAGCCCAGCATTAGTCTTCACTTTGAGGTTAAATTAAGGTACTTAATACACAGCCACTCGCTAGAGTTGTATGCCACCAAATTAGGAAGCAAAGGCTCAGTAATAAATGCAGTATGGATTTTTTAAAAGAGATTTTAGATAATGGGCAACATTTTCTTTATTATTTCTCCAAAGGAAGATAACAAGCAGCATAAAGTCTGATTCTGAAAATGATTTGGGGGGGGAGGGACTTTTTTAATCTTGCCCCCTGTAATAGATTTTTTCTTCTGCTCAATTCTCTGTGTGAATAACAAGAGTGGCAGCCATTTTCTCCCAGCTCAACATCAAAACGCCTTTCATCTGCTGTCTAAATGCAAACAAAGCAAACCTTCCACCAGGCCTTTCTTTCCAGATAAATTAAAACTCTCATGTCCTGGGGACTAAATCAAGCCTACAGGCCTTCCCTAGATAAATCCATTCTGAACCTGAAATCTTCTTGCTACACGTGCTCCTTGTAAGATAATTTTGCAGTAGCTAATCAATAATGCAACAGTAAATTGCATTTAAATAAACATTAGCAGCCCTCTTAATGAATAAAACCTCATCTGCAATTTGTCAAAGTCAGAAGTGCTGGACTCTTTTGATATTCATTAGAATATTGGAAATTGGAGCTTTGACAGGCTTTATATACACTGCAATTATGATTTTTTGTGAATAGCGGGACTGCTTTATTTTCAGAAGAATTTTTGAATAAAAATGGTGATCTATACCACAGGTTTGATGGATTTCAATCACATCCTTGCTACAAGATTGACAAAAATTAAAATAGCCCATGTTAGAGTCCTAGATTAAAAAGAGACTGAAATATACTATATATTCATATAGTATAGGATCATGGTATGAAACTCCCTTATTTTGTATGAAGAATTTTAATTACCGTAATTTGCTATGATCATAAGCTTTAGAAAAATGCAATTCTGTTCTTGTTTATATACAGAAACATATTATTACCGTGGTATCGTATGCATCACAATTTTTGTTGTGAGTAACAAAATAAAATATCACATGTAGTAAACTAAACTATAATTGTTATAGTTTTAAAAATCACCATTTTTTTCAAGAATGGCACTTCAGATAGATGCCCCCATATGAATTATCTGTACCACATACATTATTCTTGGGATTCTGTGCTTTATAAACAAAGGCTCAATACTAGGGAAAATTTCCTAATTGTGAGAACTATTAGACTGTGGAATAAAGTCTCAAGGGAAGAGGTGGAAGCCCCATCCCTGAGCTATTTAAAACTGGATTGAACAAAGCACTGAATGATATAATGAAGGGAACAAACCATCAGTGGAAGAGGGACAGACTGGAAATGACCTAAAGGATGATTTCCATTTCTAATTTCTATGATTCTATGGAATGAGCAGTCTAAGCAGAATGCAGACTACTGTGATGAGCAGACAATATTTTATCCATGCAGTTTTCTAGTGGTGGGGGGGGGTCCTTTGGATGAGCTCTCTCTTTAAAACACGGAGAGAGAGACAGAGAGAGACTTGTCTGCTCTATATGGACATTAAAGATTTCCTGGCACCTCTAGTAAGAATACAGGTTTATTTCCCAATCTCTTCTCCCCAACCTCCCACACACAATAATGTTGTGATGGGTGCTGGTGCCCCCAGCTGTCTAATGAGATAATGCTACCCACTCAGAGGTGGCTGCCATTCAGCCGTGCTGAATGTATAAAGTGTATTGTGTTCCTTTAGAGAGATGCTAAATTTATGCAAAACACTATTACTGCTCTCCTGGCTTAAGATTCTAAGACATGTTTGATTTTGTGTGTAAAAATAAAAACAAATATCATTTCAGACTTTCTGGTTGTGATGGATCAGAGCCTCCTATCAGAGGAGGTTTGAATTCTGTATATTGGCAAATTGAATACTGATCCTACAATAGGACTCAATGCATTGCTTGCCTTACTCACTATACTACTCACTAAATTAGAATAGTATCAGAGGGGTAGCCGTGTTAGTCTGGATCTGTAAAAGCAGCAAAGAATCCTGTGGCACCTTATAGACTAACAGACATTTTGGAGCATGAGCTTTCGTGGGCGAATACCCACTTCTTAAGATGCATGCAGTGGAAATTTCCAGGGGCTGGTATATATATACAAGCAAGCTAGAGATAACGAGGTTAGTTCAATCAGAGAGGATGAAGCCCTGTTCTAGCAGTTGAGGTGTGAAAACCAAGGGAGGAGAAACTGGTTTTGTAGTTGGTAAGCCATTCACAGTCTTTGTTTAATCCTGAGCTGATGGTGTCAAATTTGCAAATGAACTGAAGCTCAGCAGTTTCTCTTTGAAGTCTGGTCCCCTCTGCTATGTACATTGGCCAAACTGGATAGCCTCTACGGAAAAGGATAAATGGACACAAATCAGATATTAGGAATGGCAATATACAAAAACCTGTAGGAGAACACTTCAACCTCCCTGGCCACACTATAGCAGACCTTAAGGTGGCCATCCTGCAGCAAAAAAACTTCAGGACCAGACTTCAAAGAGAAACTGCTGAGCTTCAGTTCATCTGCAAATTTGACACCATCAGCTCAGGATTAAACAAAGACTGTGAATGGCTTGCCAACTACAAAACCAGTTTCTTCTCCCTTGGTTTTCACACCTCAACTGCTAGAACAGGGCTTCATCCTCTCTGATTGAACTAACCTCGTTATCTCTAGCTTGCTTGTATATATATACCTGCCCCTGGAAATTTCCACTACATGCATCTTAAGAAGTGGGTATTCACCCACGAAAGCTCATGCTACAAAATGTCTGTTAGTCTATAAGGTGCCACAGGATTCTTTGCTGCTTTTAAATTAGAATAGAAGAGATTTTCAGTTTGTTACCCATCCAACTATTAACCAGGTCCAAATCTGCTTTGCTTTAGAAAATAAATACTAGGAAGACAGCTCCAGTTATTACTCTTTGAATTGAAACTTACTATGAGTCCTAGAATATATTTATCCCAGGATTTACTAGGATTACTGTTTGGAACCCCCAGTGCAGCATTTCTCTCGTGTCACTAGAAGGAAGCAGGATAGGAAGGCAACAAATAAAATAGTTTTGCAAGTGTGAGAGATGACTTCTTCATAACAGGTTTCACGCTCTGGGTAGGGATTTAGTAACTGAGAAAGGAGTTAGGGTCGGAGCTCCAGTAACAGAATGAGAGGTCAGGAGGTTAGTGTCCCAGTACCTGGGTGGGGGTAGTGTCTCAGATTCAGTGCTGTGCCTCCAGTTTTGGAACAATCTCTTCAAAGAACCCCTTTGGTGTGCCAGACTCCAAAGGGTCTCACTCTCCCTTCAGGGCAGGCCACATGGCTTCACTACCTCCTGAGACTGAACCTCTGGAGCTTCAGCACTCTTGCTTCACACTGTGCACTCTGTTCAGTGAGTCCAGCTGAGATAGACTCCTGTTAGAGATTTGTACACTCTTCAGGATCAAGGCACCTCTCCCACAATTTACAGGGACACTCCAGCAGTGTTTTCAGAACAATAGGGTTTATAAGTTAACTGGAACACAGCTTTTGAAGTCCTTAGGTTAGGACAGAGAAATGAAATTTAATGCATAGTCCATTCTGGTCAGCACATAGTGCCAGCCAGGCTGTAGTGAACTCCATTTTCAGGCTCTCTGTCTGACTTCCTTCCTTAGTCAGTTCCCAGGTGAGAGAGCTCCAAGCTTCTTTCAGAAGACAGTTTTTAACCCCCACATACCTCCCAGTCTTTGTTCTTGGGTTGGGGTCTCTGATCAGCTTCCCAGCTTACAGGGGGGAAATCCACCTCTCTCTAGGTGTCAATGTCTTGGTGAGTGGGCTTTCTATTGTCTTCTCAGATTTCCCATCAATATGGCTCGGCCTCATCCAATCCTTGCTAATGACCCATTTAGTCTACTCAGACAGCCTAAATGATACATACACACCTTTGCCTCTTAGCCTTCCCTGAGATCAAACTTAGTCCTTTTTCCCCCACTGGGTAGCCATGCAAAAGTATAAAGGGAACTGAGGCACACAGAGGATGCATAAAAAAAATTACAAAAAAATCCCTATTTCTTCATAAATAGTGACTCAGATGAGCTGGAGGAGGTGTTTTTTTTGAGTGGCAGGATTTTGAGTGGTGACAAGGAAAGTTTTGTAAACATATATCACTATAGGAGTGCCCATCACCTCCCTGGCCCATTCCCTCCCTGGCCTTCCAGCTTTCACCTCCTTGTGTGACTTCCCTGGAGCTCTCCACTCCTCTCATATTGCTGTAAAAACTCTGGTCCAGCTGCTTCTGTGTAGGACCCAATGCATTACTTGCTTGAGTTTCACTTTCAGTTTCAGCTCCCTCCCACCATCTCAGTCTTGGCACCCTATCACAAGGGAGTCAGGGGCTTCAGGGATCATGCCCAGACTCCTTATCCAAATCACAGAGGTTGTACGAGCAGGTGACTTGCAGGGTGCAGGCAGAGGCTGTGCTGGAAGGTACAAGATCATTCTGACAATGGTACAGGAGACTTGAGAGAGCAAGAGTGTGAATGGATGAAGATCCACAAGTCCTATTATTGTTGCATCTTTCTGTGAGTCTCAAACTGGGGTCATGACCCCAAAGTGGATCGCAAGTTCATTTTAATGGTGTCACCAGGGTTGGCATTAGACTCACTGGGGCGCAGGGCAGAAAGCCCAAGCCCCACTGTGAGGGGGTGAAGCTGAAGCCTGAGGGCTCAGGCTCAAGCCACAGGCGGCGGGGCTCAGGCTTCAGCTTTGGATCCGCACAGCAGGGCTTTGGCTTTCTGTCATGGGCCCCAGCGAGTCTATTCCTGGCCCTGCTGAAGCCCAAGCCCTGCCACGCGGAGCTGAAGCCCAAGCTCGAGCAACTTAGCTTCGCAGGGTGCACTGTGGTGTGGGGCCTTGGGCAACTGCCCTGGCTGCCACCCCAATGCCAGCCCTGATTCTAGAGTAACACAGGGCAGCGGGGTCATTTTTGTTACTAGGAGGGGGTCGTGGTGCAAAGAATTTTGAGAACTGCTGCCCTAGAACTACCAGCAGCCCAGCTCAATGAGGGACAATGTGGCAGAGCAATGGCCTCAGAAAAGTCTCATCACTGTGGGAGTCAGTACTCCACTTCTGCATATGAAGAAGATCTTGTGGCCCTTGACTATTATTAACTCCATTGTGCTACAAATGGAAGCAAAATATCTGACAGCTCAAAGAAAATGATTGCAAATGCTTCCATTCTCATATGAAAAAGCAGAAAGTCCTTACCTCTAAACTATCTCTCCAATCTCTTCAGTTACAAAGCACAGAGCAGACCTCCTGGATGCAAAGTTTTGGCAGCCATCAAATATTCTTTTTTTAAAGTATTCTTAATAAAAATTGTATTCTCAGTCTTCCACATCCTTTCTTGCTCTTCCTCACGAGCTTCGCATTATATACCATTCCCTTACAACAGTGAACCATTTGTTAAGTATTCTGTTATTAAATTGGCAGAAGTTAAATGTATTCTTATACTATACATACTCTGATATCATGGGTAGATTTTATTTATTTATGCAGTGAAACTCAGCCTAGATGCAGCATCTAGTATTCAATGAAGACTCCTTCAGTAATTACTGGGCGGGGGAAGGGCAGCCAATGTTTAGTCCCTAAGGCCTTTCATTTTGGGGGAAGGGCAGGAAAGGGTTGTTTACAATTTTCTGGGAATGTATAAGTGTTTATTACAAAAAAATTAAAATGTTTGAAAATCAGTGCAAAAAATTCACTTTGCCATTTTCTGGGTAAATATCACTTGTCTGTTTTTCTTGTTTTTAAACTGTCAAAATTTCTCTTATATTCTGAAAGATAGATGGATACAGTTTTTGGTTTTGAGCCATTTTAGCATGAGAAACAGTTCACTAACTTTTGTATGCTTTGAATTCTCATAACCATCTGCACTATCCATAAGGATGGTAATGTGTATCTGGTGGGTGTGGGATTAACAACAGGTCCCCAGCACGCAAGTCATTCTGATACTTCTGGTCCAGTTCCCCAGTCAGGAAAGAGAAGTGGTGGCTCAGTATTCTGGATGACCCTGGATACCGAGCCACCATCTCTCCTCTGGAGTAAGGAGCTGAGTCCAGGGAGTTCTGGAACTTATGAAATTCAGGTGAAAATTGGTAAAAACTGAATAATGGCTATCAGTCAAAACTGAAAATGAAGGACCTTATTAATTTCATACTTATGATTAAGTTTAAAATGTTGTGGGTAAAAGTTTGCCATATTCTACATTTGTGTCAATGTATTTGCGACTTAGATTGGCAATATGAACTAAGGAGAGAGAACTGCTCAGATTCTATACACTGGAAATTATCCTTCCTATAATTTGTGGAGGGAGCTATTTTAATTTAATTTTATGAATTTATTTAGTGGTACCACCAACTTCTGGGTCTTTCAGCATGTGTTATGCAGTCTGTCCATTTCGACTGTCAGACCCTTGGGGTAGGAGACTATTATTCTCTATGGTTTTATGCAAAACATCAAGGGCATTTTTTATACTTAATGAATAATAAATCAAAATTTGACCCTGTTTAAACATATTGACAGAAGCTATTAATTATAATGCTATTCAAACCTTCAGACTATCTCCACATGATTAGTATGGTGTGTATTACTTGCCCTCAAAAAGCAAGGGGAAAATGTCTAACTTGTAGCAGAAACAAGGAGGAGTCCCTGTGGCACCTTAGAGACTAAGAAGTTTATTTGGGTATTAGCTTTCAATTAGGGATGCACAAGATTCAGTGATACCATACAGACAACCTGAAAGCAAGTTTTCCTTAACTGTTTCTTTGTACATAGATACTTATAAATATTGGTTTCTGAATGGAGGTGAAAGAGGACGAATTATTTGCTTGTTAGTGACACAAGGCTCAAATTATAACTACTACAAGGGACAAGTAATATCTTTAAGAATACAGCTTTACACCTAGGAGAGGATGTAGATTTGTGAATTTCCATTACAATGCCTTAAGCTATGACCTTTGTCCTTTTATTATGATACTATTGAAATGAGGCTGTGGGAACAAAGATGTGGCTCCTAATTTATTCATTGACTTTTTTTTAACCTGTGTGTGGTAGAAAGGTCTGAAAATGATTTAAAATCAGATACTCATTTTTATCTATGATAATACTTTCCCCTTGAATGCCGGGCTTTGGTGTATCTATCAAAGACTAACTTTGTCCTGAGGTCAGGCACGTAAAAAGTCCTAATAAGAGCTCTGAAATCCAGTTAGATGGAAATCTGAAGCATCCTGGATCGATTTGTAATCACTTCATTTCTCTTCTCACTTACAAGAGTTGGAGGTGCCCAAGATTCTTTGCCACACCTTCTGGTCCAAAACATAGGTTCATAGGTCTTGGAGTTCCAGTTCTTTTCTCTACAAACTTCTCTTGATAGAGTCTTGACAGAGTCTTTCGATTGTATCCTCAGTCTTCTGTGTCCTTTCTTGTTGTCCTCTCCTCTCATGCCTCCATCCCTCATCTGTTTGTAATCACAACTTTAAAACCAACACACTGAAAAAAAATAATACATACAGTGCTATGTTGGTTCTACTAATCTACCCATCTTCACATGTCCTCTAGCAGCTTCCCAATCTAAAGAAAAATATAAATGATGATGTTTCCTATTTTGCAGAGCATTTTTGTTTCACATCAGCATGTATTTAAGTTAAATTGCCTTGGCCTGGATCTGGTTTCATAAAGAAGTAAATCAGGAATAATTCCACAGAAGTCAATTATGTTACACCTGGTGTGAGCTGAGTCTTACAAGTGTATGAACAAACAATTCCTGTTATTGCTCCCTGCAGTATATGTGTACAGGGAGAGTAATATTGGTGTGACCCTTTTAGAAGAAGCATCATACGCTCTCCTACCCCCTGGCATAACCAACACTAGAGTCAGCCACAACCTGACCCTAAGGTTACACAAATATTATGGTTTTTTGCTCAATAGTGATGCAGTTTTAGTCCTCTCAGTTCTACTTTCCTTGTTAAATATGTAGTTTGGTATATTTCACTTTGATAAATACAAAGCATAATCTACAATATGGCTGAGTTAGCAACGCTGTAGATAATTTAACTTTTTTGTGTGTAATTCTGACATCCATGGGGGGGAGATGGTGGTCAAACCTAGGACCTCTAAATTTTCATGCATGAGCTGCTACTGCCTGAACTGAAAGACTCCCTTCTGTTAGCCACTCCTGAGCAGGTTCATCAGCCACTAGTTGATCTACCACCACTTGAGGAGCACAGAATGCCACACCAAGTAGGCATAGCTTGTATAGCATAATCACACATCGTACACGTTAGCATAGTATTTTTTGCATTTAATTTCCTTATGTTTAAATGTTTTAAAACTGTCCATGCTTAATGCTGATGTCTAAATGTTCCCATCTATGCTTTGACATTAAAGTGAATGGAGGAGGTGAGGCAGCAGAGCTCACATCTTGGAGATGTGGATGAGGGAACTACATACCTATGATACTTCTGTTTGGCTGGAGACAGGCAGGATTCTCAGCTGGTGTAGCTCCCCTGACTTAATCAGAGCTACATTTGTTTACACCAGCAAAACATATTTTCGATGAGGCTGGGATAATAAAAGGTTCATTAGGTTCCATTAAGCCTATTTTTAAAATGTCTACTGAGCATGCTCAGAAGTGATTTTTCAGTTGTTTATAACTTGAATGTGGATGCATTACAAACCTAGGATTATTTACATGTCATGTTTCAAATTTCAAAGTTCAGCCTTTACTGAGTTCTTTGTGAAAGTGTGTGACAACTCAGTATAGTGTGAAACATGTACTTTTTTCAATACAAAAAAAAAGACAAATAGATTTTCCTCACACTTTCCAAATTGCTCTCCTTTTGGATGAGCCAAAGCAGAGAAAATGTTAGCCCCAAGGGAAATTTGGTGGGATATTATGGACATGTAAAAATAGTTAGAAATGACTGAACCTTTTGCTATTTTAACTATAGGAATCTCTATAAAGAATGTAGTTGTGCACACACACCAGAAGTACCACAGATTTAAAAAAAATGTGTCAGAAAAATTTCTCAGAAAAAATGTTCTTTAGTTGAGTAATGCAGCTAGGTCACTAGATGACACTAAAGCAGTTGCTTTTACTTTGGTATCTTCAGTAGAATCAATGGACAACAAAGGAGATTTCAATCCCTTCTATTACAGCAAAGCACAGCAATGATAGATTAGAGAGACTATTTTATGTTAAATATAATTTAGCCATGGAACTGTCTTTATCTGTAAGATTAGTTATATAGCTTCCTAATATCTGCATTATGCCTCTCACTGTCCTATAAATTGCCTCACTTCTCCTTTCCTCCTACACTATCATGTGACCACATCACCAAGAGAGAATGAAGTGGGATGCCATTGCTGTTTGAAACACTCTTTGAGAACTTCAGATGAAAGCTGCTATGGAAGGGCATAGCATTATTAGTATTATTATTTCACTGATGTCAATGTGAGCTGCAATGCTTTTCTCAATTGTGTTACTTAAAAGAGAAAGAGAAATTAGGCCATGTCTACATCTAAAATTTTGCAGCGCTGGTTGTTACAGCTGTATTAGTACAGCTGTATAGGGCCAGCGCTGCAGAGTGGCCACACTTACAGCAACCAGCGCTGCAAGTGGTGTTAGATGTGGCCACACTGCAGCGCTGTTGGGCGGCTTCAAGGGAGGTTCGGGGAACGCGAGAGCAAACCGCGGCGAAGCTGGTCTCCTTTCCCGGTTTGCTCTCTCGTTCCCCGAACCCCCGAACAAACAGGTCTCCTTCCCTGCGGTTTGCTGGGTGGTTCGGGGAACGCGAGAGCAAACCCGGGAAAGGAGACCAGCTTCGCCGCGGTTTGCTCTCGCGTTCCCCGAACAAGCAGGTCTCCTTCCCTGCGGTTTGCAGGGTGGTTCCGGGAAACGCGAGAGCAAACCGCGGCGAAGCTGGTCTCCTTTCCCGGTTTGCTCTCGCGTTCCCGGAACCACCCAGCAAACCTCAGGGAAGGAGACCTGCTTGCTCGGGGTTCGGGGAACGCGAGAGCAAACCGCGGCGAAGCTGGTCTCCTTTCCCGGTTTGCTCTCGCGTTCCCGGAACCACCCAGCAAACCTCAGGGAAGGAGACCTGCTTGCTCGGGGTTCGGGGAACGCGAGAGCAAACCGCGGCGAAGCTGGTCTCCTTTCCCGGTTTGCTCTCGCGTTCCCGGAACCACCCAGCAAACCTCAGGGAAGGAGACCTGCTTGCTCGGGGTTCGGGGAACGCGAGAGCAAACCGGGGAAGGAGACCAGCTTGATTACCAGAGGCTTCCTCAGGTATGCTGGGATACCTGCTTATTCCACGGAGGTCAAGAAAAGCGCTGGTAAGTGTCTATATTTCATTACCAGCGCTGGATCACCAGCGCTGGATCCTCTACACCCGAGACAAAACGGGAGTACGGCCAGCGCTGCAAACAGGGAGTTGCAGCGCTGGTGGTGCCCTGCAGATGTGTACACCTCCTAAGTTGCAGCGCTGTAACTCCCTCACCAGCGCTGCAACTTTCTGATGTAGACAAGCCCTTAGTCACTGTGCTATATCCCTATAGTTTAGGATGGTGGCAAAGGCTATCGAGGAATTTACATCTTTCTATATCTGATATATGTTGACCCCTTTCAACCTACGCTAAGCCACAGAATTCTGGTAGAATAAAGTAGACCCATTCCCAGCACAATTAGCACACTGGGAGCAAAGAGCTAATATATGCAGTAGCAGCTTTTGCTGTACTAAAAGTGTGTATTTATTACTTGATGTCATAACCTATATGAGTACACACTAATACCAAAGGAATGACTATATTAAATGCAAAAACCTATATTAATGCAACGCAAGATTGTACATTTTGTTAAGCTTTAAGGTTCAGCCTTTGTGTACAAACAAGTACTAGGAAAAGTATATTTCTTCCCAACCACCCCCCCTCTCCATAGCTCAACTAAGTAAATCATCTGAATGGAATGTTCTCAGACTTTTTCCAGAAAGAAGAAGAATTGCCTTTTAGCTAAGATCATACATGGAAAGCTTCAAAAATAGGCCATTTGAGAAAGCTTTAAACAGGTGAAAGTTGGGGGTTATTAATGTTGTTTTGCTACATAAGTTATATAGTTCATGGTAAAGCACTCTCATATCTACTACTATGGTGTATAGTAATGTGGCCAGTTCCTGACTGTGCCCATAGATAACTTGGTAGTCAGCTGAATTCTAGTCACCAGCAACACCATGTTATGTTTCCCAGGCAACCAAGATCCTCAAAGTCTGGTGGCAATTGGCAAGCAGAGGAGTTTTGGAAAACTAAAGACCTGTTTTTCAGTTCCTTGAAATAGGAACATCACTTGAGACAGACAGGAGTGATCAGTTTTTGGCTATCAGAAAAAAATAATGAGAGAGTGTTGAAAATTGTGTAATTGAATAGAGTGGGCTGGTTACCTTAACTTAGGTACAGTAAAATCCAATTCCTTAATTCTGTTCAATTCATTTCTGTAATTTCCAGTTTAGTGTAGTGCAAAAGAATTCATATTTTGTAAGTTTTTTATTTACAGGTTTTTTCTTTTATGGTTAATTTTATACAGCAAGTTAGTCATAAACTTCTATAACTGAATGTTGATTATTAATGACTCCCTTATATATTTAAGGATAGCTCAGTGGTTTGAGCATTGGCCTGCTAAACCTGGGGTTGTGAGTTCAATCCTTGAGGGCCATTTAGGGAACTGGGATAAAAATCTGTCTGGGGATTGGTCCTGCTTTGAGCAGGGGTTTGGACTAAATGACCTTTTGAGATCCCTTCCAACCCTAATCTTCTATAATAAGTATTTAACATCTGTTTTCAGACAAAAGTATATTTATTTTAAGATCTGCATGAACAACAGAGGGCCAAATCTTGCAAGCTGTAGTCATTCTTTACTCAGGCAAAACTCCACTGCAGTCAATAGCAAGTTTATCTGAGTGAGGTTTAGCCCCAAAGATTTAGCCCAAAATTAATTTAGGTTGTGAGCTTGCTGTTGTTCCATGTAGATCTCCAATTCAAGAGGATGGGAATGGTGGGTGCATATCAATGACTTGTTTAATCCTTTTTCCAGAGGCAAGTGGGAGGGCAGAATTTGGTTTAAGATATTTAATATCATGTGCTATTGCTTCTGGCATTGACCTGTTAATTCATTTATCAACACTGGCCTTTCTTATGTCTGATCGGAGAAAAAAGTGACTGGCCAAATTTTGCTGGCAGAAATCAGCCTCTGTGTTTGCCTTGGGCAGTTCTTCACCATCCATCTCATTTAGTACTACAATCACAATGTTCATTTTTTCTGCAGCCATATGGACAAAATATATATCAAGAGTTTCAGTCACTGGAGTGGAAAAAATTCAACAGGACTCAAGACCAATGAAAAAGCTTGAAGCCTGGAACACAAATGTGATGTTGCCATTGTTACCCTCTAGTCTTGCACCACCCCAATAAAGTTAAGCTGCAAGTTCTGCTTGCCCAAACTGGGTCTCAGTAGATAATCGAGGTGGCATGACTTCAAACAGATTGTTGGAGGGCTAACAATGTCCTATTTGGCTGGGAAAGTGGATGAGTTTTCCCAGCATCTTTTAATAATGCTGCCTCATAACAATGCGTAGAAATGGAAATTCTGGAGAAAACATGCAGCCACGTAGCTGGGATGAACCTAATGTAGCCTGTTATAATATACAGCTGAGTAGCCAAAGTACTGCAGTAGGATGACTGGTTTTAGGCCTGGGCACAACATAGCAACAGGAGAGAAGCAAAGTACCAGAAGACACATACAGGCATGAAGGCATGGCAGCTTTGTATGTGGATGCTGGATAAGAATGAACAATGTCCATTATCCATTCCCAACAGAACAGACAGACATGAAGTTCATGCACATACTCCACTCCCATCCCCTTTCCCAGGGTCTTGCTTTATTAGAAATACAAAAACCAATAAACATGGCCTAAACTTCCTCCCAAGCTTGTCTGTTCTTTAGGATTTACCTCCTGTTAAGACTAACTGCACCCATCTGCCAGCATGACTCAGCATAAATTTTAGTGCAGGATTTCATAACCCAAATCTACTGTTACTCAACAGACTCACTTTCTTTATGGATTCTTAGCCTTTGCCACCCTCTCACACCAGCAGACTTCTTGTCCACCCTGCACTGAGGCCTGGAAGGGCCACAGAAGTCTTCTCAGAGATGTCCCTCTTCTCTCTCTCACTCTTTCTACTGAGATGAGGGAAGGACGGCTCAGAACACTGGACATAGGTTCCCTTTCTCTCTCTCCTAAAGGTCAGGTCATGGAAGTACCCAGTGGTGGCTCTTCTCTCCTGTCCCCACAGGAGGTTGGTGCCTCAAGTTGCCAAGTTTAGAGTTACAAGGGAGAAGAATTTCTCTTCTCCCACATCGCCAAGTAGGCCACAAGAAAGGAGTCATCATCTCCCCCTCCCCTACATGGAATGAGGAGGAATGCCCAGTCCCAAGTCTCTCGCCCCCTGGACTATGAGATGCCCCTTTGAGAATCTCAGCCTATGTGAAAAACATTCCAAGGTGTGCGTTTCACAATTGTGACACATAAGAGGAAATGTCATTTCTTTGTAGAAGAATGATTTCTATCTTACATTACCAAAAATATCATTTACTTTAAGTAAATGTGAGTAATAACTAGAAACATTTCAGTTAAAAATTTAAGAATTAAAACTCTGGAAATTTACTGTTCAGAGAAGATACATAAATATTAAAATACCTTCACACTTTCTTATCTATTAAATAGTTGTAGATTATTACTACTTCCTACTTTTTAAAAACACTGACTGTAAATAACATTGTAACATACTCTCCAGACATGGAGAATTCCTTCTTTTGTTCATGGTAAATAAGTACTGTACTATGCTGGATGATGAAGGAGATATTGTGAGGCCTACATACTATGTATAGAATTGAATGGATAGATATAAACTGTTTGGAAAGTGAGGTCTTCAATTTGCATCAGATAGGTGAAGGTATAGTGGGGTTTCCAGTCCATATAGGGAGCATGAATAAGGTAGGGTCAATTTTGCCTCACAGTAGAATGAAATGAATAGTCACAATTACTAGGGAGAGGAGGAGAAATCTTGGATTATCCCCAAACCATAAACAAAGACATTAGCCTCATGCTGCAAAACTACACACTGAGATAAAGAAAACCAAGGCTGCAGCCCCTTACAGCACATCTATGCTAAGTAAAGCATCTGTTGCAAGGACAAGGATTTCATTTAATGGTTGGTTGCTTTTCTGTCCTTGCAGTGATACACTGCATCCCAACAGCAGCAAAGTTTCTGTTGGAACAACATCAGTGTGTACCCACAAACAGAGCAAACCATATTTGTACCAACTTGCCCAGTTAGTATGAACACGTCTGGGTAAATTTCTAGATGTTTATCCCCACCTAATAAAGTATTCTGGGTTCTGAAGGCCTCTGGGGGAGTTTTCTCTAAGTATTCCTGAATTTCTCACAACCATTTAAGTATGTATTGCTATTGTTAGCATGAACCTGAAGCTGCACCATACCATAAATGAGCACTGCTTTCTCTTTACATTGGCAATTCATTTCCCAAGAAAATAAATGGCATGAGAATTTCATGGGCACTGGAAGTAGGAAATGACAGATGACAGAATTCATGAGTAGGCCTCAGGGTCTTCAGATTGTAATGATAGAGTGCAGTAAATGGGACACAGCCTAGACCACTGCATAGAAGGACATTAAGGTACACTTTACCCACTTTTTGAACCTGGCCCACTGTTTTTAGACCATACCATCAATCTACTCAATGTGACATTATATAGTTCTGTAATCTGTGGTAACTGAAAACCTTCCCATGTCTTGTACTGTCATTGTCCAGAGCATGGCCCAGCATTACAACAGGAGTCCACATGGAAAAAAGCTCCATTCACTGCAAACAAGAGAATAATGTTTTGTGGAGGCTGACTACAAATATAGAGTACTCCTCATTGGCGCACCTTTGATGTTGCCAATGCTGTGGGTTAGGCCAATGTTCTACAGATGTTTGCAGCAATAATCATACTGTGGACGTCTAAAACTACCACTAGAAATATCCCTGGTGTTATAGAAGAGTTTGAGCTGTGGTGGAGCTATAAGTAGAACCTATTTGCCAATTCTTGCCCCATCCCAGGCAGCACAGGGTTACACCAAATGGCAATGCTTCTACTCCATTGTGATGCTGGTGGGTCACAGAAGTCAGTTTCTATCTCATTATCACATTAAATGGTTGGTCAAAGTACATGATGCACAGGCTTGGCGGAATTCAAGTTTGTATGAGAAGGGATAAAAATGGGAACTCTCCCCACCAGGCATCATACAAATAGGGCCTCTATTCCTAAAGCAATTCTTGAACAATCCTGCCTACCCTTTGCTTCCTTTACTAATGCATTCTTACAGAGACTACACCAGACAGACACTTCTCATCTTCACCTACCATCTCAGCAAGAGTCAAAATGATTGAATATGCCTTTGGAAGGTTGAAGGCAAGGTCAGCCAAGGGAACAGACAAGGTAATGGAAGACTCTAAGCAGACACTGCAGTGGTGAATATTTCCTCTTTACTTAAGAGTGCCTTTCAGGCTGAAGGTGCCCTGATGCATTCTAAACTGTTTTACCGTGATGATCAGAGCTGCCACCCTAGCACAGTCAAACAGTCATGTCAGTTTTAATGGGACCCGGGTAGGATGCTTTCCCGCATAATCTGTTTGCAAAGTTGAAGGAGAAAGATTGAAGTAATGACAGCAGGAGAATGGGAAAAGATTAAACCTAAGATTAAATTTTATCAGTGTTCAATATCTGCTCTTATCCTGCTCGCCAACAGTGATGTGCTTGTTACACTATTAGCTTTTTATTGCTTGGTTTAGTGGTGTGCTTGTAGAATGTAGTACAATTACTTGGCTTTGGATTTCTTTTATTTTATTTCTCTTATTTTAAACTTTGTTGAAGTTCAGGTGCCATATAGGGTGGCTCAGTGGGAGTAGAATCTTCTGGGTATTTCTCCTATGACTGGGCTACTTCTGCTATCTCAATCAAAATGGTGGGACCCTGTTCTTTAAACTCCCAGGATTCAAGTAAACACACCAGTCCATACAAGCGCATGAAGTAAAACTAAGAATAGATACATTACAAACAAAGAAAACAACACATTCATGAAGCGCTCCTACTTTCCTGATCTATCTTGTCTTCTTCCCCATTGCCTCAATAACCTCTGCCTGTAGTTCATCCTGCTCCACAATATTATTTCCCTCACTGTCATCGTGTCAGCCCCAACCACCTCCTAGTAAATGTCAATACAATGGGCCAACTTCTCCAGGACAGAGCTCAGCTACTTAATAGAAGGAGTGGATGATTCAAAAGACTTCAAGACACGATTACTGTGCTGTGCCTCATTGTATTGGATCTTCACCTCTGATTTTTTTTTCCCCAGCACTGTGCTCACTGTTGAATCCTGCATGCCTTTACAACATCCTGAGGCAGACCAGGCAATTTCTACCTTGACACCCCATATCATAGACGAGGCCTTCAGTCTTCTCAGGAGATCCTGCAGTGTAGCTCATAAACAAGTGTTCACCACTCTCGTGGCAATGAGTGCTGATGAGCAGGTGCAAGCTATTGTTGCCTGTAGTAAATCCTGGTGAGGAACTTGCTACCAGAGGCAGAATTCCCTTATGAGAGTGGAAACAGAGCACTGACTGAGAAATGTGCAGCACTGCATCACAAGATGGAATTACAAGAAAGCTCTGCTAAACTACTGCAGCTACAATTCTTCCTTCCATACTGAGGAGAACCCAGTATAGATTTTATGCCAGTTGAGCTGGAACTCAGTGAAATACCATGTTCCAATAAATCATTGAAAACAGTGCTTGTAAAATGACTGATCTAGCTTCTGTGCATGGACATGAAGGACTGTAGACATGTTACAAACACAAAACATTTTGACTAATTATTTTACAAACAATCTTTTGCCTAACTAATGTAGATGGAACCTTATACACTCTACAACAATTTCCTCTGTCTTTCCTATTTTGGATTACTGATGCTTGTGCTACATCCATTGCTTTGGGACTTTAACTCGACCTTGTAATCAGGTCTGAGTGGTTGCAGCACTTTAAAGACTACTTAAGCAATTCTGTAATTTGTTAAAGAATGAAAACAATCTTATTACTGAGAACAGAAGACCAGAACGTATTTCAACTGCCTAATTCTACTGTAGCTCTACTAAAAGGGGTACTAATTAGTGCCTAATGGGATTTCTTATTTTATTTTTGCTATGTAGATATTTGTATAATAGGACCTGGATTGAGCCATGGAGTTGCCATCAAATAGTAACCAAAAGTCTTTACTATCTACTTGTGCTGGATTCAGACTCATTCCCTAGAAGTAGGAGAATCTCTAGTTCCTTACAATTTCCAGAGCTAGCCAGCCTGCCTTTTCAGAAAGGCTTGTGCTGTGTGCTGAAGCACTTACATGGAGGTGATTGTTCTTGACAATTCAAGAAAATTATATAAAGAAATGTTTGTTTGTTTGTTTGTTTAATTGATCTTTTGTAGGTAATGAGCCAAATTCTCTGCTTGTGTAACTCTGCTGATGTAAATGGAGATACAATGGTAGAGAATTTGGGGGAGTTTCAAAATGTGAATTTCCTTAGCAAATTGCTTCATTTTCTTTCTTTATCAGATCAGCAAACCAATATGTTTCAAATAGAGACATAACCAGCACTAGTTCTGGAAGCGCATATGCCTAATGCATTTTCCTGGTGGCAAAAACAGAGTCCTGTGTAGATAGGTATAAAGGCAACACAGGGAAGACATGTAGCATTTTCACAAGTTGTGGCTGAACTTGTATAAACATAAGCATAATCATATTTCCATTCCCCTTGAGATCACTCCATGTTGTGGTTTCTTTGCTTTTTGATGTGCTCTATGTCATTGCTTTCTTTCAAAGAGCTGAATTGTTAGTTGTTTTCTTAATAGCAGTTGTGCTCTTAAGAAGAACCTGGAAATTCTTCATTGCATAAAAGGTCATTATGTAACAGATAACAATGTTAAAATAAAAAAACCTACATCAACTAGTGGTATAATCCCCAAGGGAAAACAGACTTTAGTTGAACAATCAGAAAACTGGCTTGCTTTATGGTATTTACACTGCTGCTTGCTAATGGAACACCATAAAAGAAGCAAAGGGGCTCTTACACTATTGAGTATGTTATCATGGGAGTCTTCTGAGTGTGCCTTTTTCATTTGCAGCAGTCAGGTTAATGAGCTCACCAGCCCACTTGATGTTGAGGACTTTGTAACAAAGCAATCTCTCATTAAATGCTGCCTGGCACCACTCTCTTGAAGCAAAGGGACATTCAGATTATTGAATGCCTTTGTATTCTTCATTCCTACCAGGCTATGGAGTTCAGCAGTGGCATCAGTCCCACACACTTACTGGCAGGCATCCAGTCATACGCCTGCCCTCTTCAAACTGCATGGGCATTTGCCAATCGAAGCAGCACTGGTAGGCAAACGAGCATGGCACACGACTGCTCTGGCTGATAGCCAAATGTGCAGCTGAACAATCTAACTTGTTTCTCCTGTACAGGGAAACACATTCTTCCCTATTCTCTCTTATTCAGCTGATTTACATGTAAAAGTTTTGTTATGATACAAAGGAATCTGCATTTATCTACATTCTCTTTCTGCTTTAACACCTTTTAGTCTCAGTAATGCAGGTCACAAATTCATCTGTGACTTTATTTAAATACCTACTGGCTGACAGTTTCTTCAATGAAATGACCCCAGAGTGTTATCAGCTAGCTAGCAGGTGCATCTCTTTATTCAGAATCTTGCAAGTGACAGTGCATCCTGGGTAAAGAGCAATCGATGTATGATATAGCTTTTCTCTACACTACTCATGAGATTTAATGGATCACTGTCATGAAAGAGCTTACAAAGCTGTGTGGTTTTGCTTTGTTTTAAGTTAGCTTTCCAGTGGGCATTGTATTCTGAGACATAGTGACCAAAACAAAACAAAAAAAAAGGTCTCACATAAATTTTTTTTAGTGCTTCCTCCCATTAAGGAAAAAAAGTCTTAACCTTTAGACAATTGATCATTTTTCATTTTGAGGTATTGAATAAGCACTTTTTTAAACAGTGGAAATATACACAAGACAGCTACTCAGTATTAAATAGTATTTTTGTCCTCTTAATATATTGTGTGCTGACACTAATAGGGAGAGCTGTGTTATCAGAAATACAGAAAGAAGCATCATATTTGTTGATTACATACATGATCTGTTCCTAGTCAGTCAATTTTAATGTTGAAGGATTTTAATGACCAGTTGTTAGTCATATGGGAGCAATCTGAGCTGAGTTTTTTAAGCAAAGATTAAATAAAGTCAATGAGTAGATATAGCTGATTCAGGCAGAAGTAATCTTCCCATGCCTCTGAATATTGGCATGCAATATTAGGATGCAATTCATCAAATCACATGGACTCTCAAGCCCACATCCTTCCTCCATTGAGAATGAAGGCAGCAAACCTCCAGTGATTCCTGAAGTGATTCCAGGGGGTAGAGGGAAGCAGCTCTTTGTGGCATTCCCTCCCCTTAAGCCCAGGAAATGGTAAGTCAATGCTAATCTTGTCAGCGTTCATTTACTAATGTGGTCACCAACACCATTTCGGCAGCTCCCTATCACTGAGAGGAGGCTCCAGGATGAGGCGAGCTGGGAACCAGTGTTTAGGTACTGGAATCTTGGGTGGGGGAGGAGGAATTTGGATGCTGAACTCCCAACTGCCTCCACAGCTCTATGTCTGGGTGGTGGTGGTAGTAGAAGAATCATATTCCCTCAGGCACCCCAGAAGAATTCAAAAAAACTGAGGGTTTTGTCCCCTACGTGAAAGTAGCACATACAGAGGATTACAGGGAACTGAATCGTAACATGAAGTCAAATGGAATTTTGCCTGATTAGGGCCAGAGCACATGTAGGGCATGGCTCTCCGAGTTAGGGTTAGGGTCTTGATTCTGCTTCCAATGAAATCAATGGGCCAAGCTCCCAATGACTACAACAGGACTACAACGGAGCAGGTTAAGGCACTTGATTTGCAGATTTGAATATTCCTCTCATATTTTCAGCATGAGATTTTTAAAAGATCACAGAATGCAGAGTCAAGATTGTTGCCCCCAGAGGGCTTTGGTTTAAGATCAGGCAAAGATAATAAAAGCAAAATGCCTACCTCTAAAATATTCAGTATGTGCCAGCTGAAGTCTAATGCAAAGAGACTATGCTAACCAGGAGAATAGAGGGAGTTCCTGTGCATGGCCACTATTTCATGTTGTCTTATCTGCCATGGCAACATGATTTTTTAAAAATATGATTATAAAGTTAATTTGACTTATCAAAGAAAACCTGATATACTTTCTTAATGTTTGTTTTTAGAATGCTGATTTAGGCTAAAAGGAAAAAAGTATACTATGTAATTGCATAATTTAACAGCACCACAGAAGGGGAGCATCTTTCATGTAACTGTATGGCAAAATGCTTGAAAGTGAGGCCAAAATTATAAGAAAGAGACCTTTCACCTCTGTTATACAGGATGATTATTAAGAAACAGAGTTTGCAAGAAAATTCACTCTTAAAAAGATAAGCTAGTTTAATAATTCTCTAAGTGAGTTCTACAGTAATAATTTGCTAATAGTTCTTCAGATGCATTGGGAAAAATTTTGCCCCTGGATGCGTGCATTTTGTTCCCAGTGAAGTGAATGGGAATTTTGCCCAGTGTCTGGTTTACTTGTTTTCCCTGAAATAAATCAGATATGGCAGTTTATAAAGTTCAATTACTTGCTTATTTGAGGTTCATGTTTGTGGTGCCTGGTAATGTTTTATTTTAGGTTATTCCACCCCTACACAGGGTCCATGGAGTTGAGCAGGGTTTGCCCTTCGCAGTCTGATAATGAGTACTGCCTATCTGAAAAGGATAAAGCAAACAATCACAGCTCATGTTTCAGTCACTTAGGCTGGATTTTACGGCCATGTTCACTAAAGTTTTCATATAGGATCAATTTCTGTATAGAGAATATCTTCTAGGGCAACGCACACCAATAATGAGGATTCACATTTTGAGGCAAAGAGGAATTATTATGATCATCTCATCTGACCTCCTACCTAGAATTTCACCCAGTAATGTAAATTGCAATATGGTCTGAGTAACTGGAAAAAAGAGAAAACCTGCAGTTTTCATTCTCCCCCCACACCGCGCACCCCTTCAGAAATTTTGTATTTATTTATTTTTAATGACATACATTTTCCAAAACTATGTACCATGATCCTAACTGGTGCTAAGCAGCCACAACTCCAACTGAAATGAATGGAAGTTGGGGTTGTTGGCCTGCTCAGTCAGAATCACTCAGGATCAGGCCAAAAAGCAGGGTTGCATTGGTAAGAAAGCTGAAAAGATGGCTAGGGTCTTTGTAATACGTGAAAGCTTCTCTCTTTTACACCACTGGCTTGTTTTTGCATTGAGAATGTAGCACACTGTAGGCTACGTATATCAGTTTCACATGAACGGCAATCAACGTACAAACACACAGCCAGCTTTGATTTTTGGATCTACTTGCTCTTATTTATGCTCATGAGTTTTTTGCTTTCTATGAGAGTACTCAATCACAAAAGGCATGAAAATTTGCCAAGTGTGCATTTACTTTCCAGGTTCTTAAACTGTCTCTTTTCTAATAAATATCCATTTTAAAATCTGAGTATAGAAAATTATTCAGAAGCAAGAGGTCATCTACTAATCACACGGATCATATTTTTTTTAAATCTTGGGCAATTAAGCAATAGAGAGGCAAAACTGGAATAAAAGAAAAACAAAAAGCGTGCTTATTAACAGCCCCTTTGTTCGCTTTTCTAATTACTTCCCTCAAACTTGTCTCTGTTATTACAATCAAACAGACCATTCCTGCAGCCTTTACTCATGTGAACAGAGTTTGCTTAATTCATGCAAGTACTCCAAAGTAGGGCTGCTCACTTGCGCATTTATTACTTATGCGTGCAATGACTGCAGAACTGGGTCCATGCTGAATGATCAAGCATACTGTGTAAGCATGAAGGCAAGGCTTGTATGTCTACTATGCCAATGCCAGTCTTTTCTTCTACTTGCACTGATATATATATTTTTTTAATCACATTTTAACTTTTGGATAGATGCTGAATGGTGATTTAACTGCAGATCACAATCTATGCATACCACATGTACTGTCCACTTCTTTAGTCAAAGTTATACCCTAAATAGTTAACAGGCAAAATTTGCAGCATAATATCAGTAGGATAAAAATTCCAACCAGTCTTGTATGCTTGTGATTAGAAGATTGGTTGGCAAAATTCTCTGCAAGCAGCCTTCAATTTTTTATCTAGCTATTTATAGAAAACTGCAGAAATAGCTGAGCTGACTGAAGTGATGTCACATTTGCTGATAAAATGGTTTGTTCTGTAGCAGGCTCAGAGGCTGCATGAGTCCGCTTAAGCCTTGGTATGCAGCCCTAAGCATACCAAGAGAAGGTGTAAACATGTGCATTTTTCAGCTCCATTGATCAATATTGCATTGATGACTCTCAGGTGACCTTTAACCCCAACGGAATACCAATAGTACGGCACTGCATCTTGCAGTCTGCAAGGACTGCGTAGCATAAGTTACAACATTTACAATCGATCCGAAGTCATCTATGTGAATGAAGCTTGAGATTTCAAGCAATGGCAAGCAATTCTTATAAGGTCAGAGCCGGGTTTTTATTTGCTTGACCTCTGCTTTCAACTGGTAGCACAAGTTCCTTAGAACCATTAAAAATAGTAAGAAAATTTAGGATTTTTTTTCCCCATGTATTTTTAGTAAGCCTTTGGGCATTTTCACTGTCCCTAAAAGAATATGGTTGCATGGCAACCTCCACAGTTGCTATGGAGACTCCATGTGTAAGCAGCTGCTGCAATCAGCATTAACTCCAGGCTCGCAGGTTTGTCATTCCAATACATAGGGAGGGGGAGACAAATAGGACAGCACATTGCCGTAAAGGGGAAGTCACCTAGATAATGTCACTCACAAACATATGTTCCACAATTATTCTTTCTGCTGTTTTATTGCGGCAATTATAGCTAAACTAAGATTACAAAATTATATGGTTTTAATTTGCCTCTATTGACTATGTTTCACTTCCATTAAAATTAAGTCTAAACCCATTTATGTTGCAAACTGTTGGCTTTTGAGAGGGTTGGGGATTTTGGATCACCTATTTATCTCGAGAACTGGGTAAAAATAATTATACCAGTAGGATTCTTCACATGACAAAAGATTTGGGCAAAACAGAAATTAACCTGCCATATAAAACGCAGTCTCCTCACTGTATTCCCAGCCCTTTCTTCTATATTGAATTACACACCCAAACGGCATCAGATAATGCTGACCGGAGCCCCAAAAGAACAAGCTATCTTATAATTCCACCCTTAACTCACCCCATCACGCCTTAGTACTGCGGCATATATGGTGCGTATTTGTGTGATCACTTTGTGTTTGAAGACCCCTGCAATAAACAGGCACAATGGGGCTGACTTCAAAATGAGTTAACGCAGCATTAACTCTGAATTTCCTTGCATCTGCAGGCTTAAGTCAATCCCTTAACATTATTTGAATGTATTTCTTTGAGATTTCATTACCTTTGTTTCAAAGTGTTGGTTTTCTTTGTTTGTTTGTTTAGGATTGGTTTGGTTTTTTTCCCCACATTTGTTTGTCACAGTATTAAAAATAAAAGGGAAAAATCTCATGGAAGTGTATGCCATCTGATGCAACACTTACTTAGCAGCTAGCTTGGAAATACTGTGGTTAGTCATTTAAGAGCACAGACATGTATTTAACCTATTTGAAATGCATGCATTCACCCAGCTATGTTGGTTCTGTCATGTAAACATGAATGTGTGCAATATTTAAAACTTAACCCATAGAACAATGCTGGTTACTTCAGAAAGGTTATTCTCCGTTCTATAAAATAACAGTTTTAGACAATGTTAATAAACACACATTTACAGCACAGACCAATGCAGATCTATCTTATGATTTATATACTTTTAGAAACAGTCCATTTTTGACCCTGACAGAGCTTGCTTAATCATATCTGTCCATAGTGTAAAGGTAATGTATTAATATTTATTTGCATAATTAAAATGGACATAAACAATAACCAATTTTCATAAATTCTTTCTATCCAGGTTCTTGTTAATACCTACATTAAAAATTCAGCCATTTTAGGTTTCTTTTTAATTAAAAGATACCTAAACAGGATAGCCTAATACCCTTTACCTAACAATTCTTTGATAATAATATATCATTGTAGCTTAAATCTCATTTTCATATTTCACTCTCAGGGCTGAACATATTTCTGTTGAAAGACTTGCAAAATAAAAATGTGCTCCTTGGGAGAAACCTAGCATGCCACCTTTTAGATAGGAGCTTATTTCGATGGTCAAGTTACAGTCTATAAATCCCTCCAAATAGGGTTTATATAGAAAACACAGATAGACCCTTAACTACAGTAATGCTAGCAGGTGCTGCTATATTATACAAATCCAGATAGCATATAGTGACCCATTTTCGAAACCAGGCCAAGAAAAATGACATCAAGAAATTGAATTCTTTGCCCTTGCTTTAATAGTGTCTTGTCATGCAATCTTCAAATCAGGAAGGGTGATCATCACAAAACAAATCCCTAACCTGGTGTTCAACATGAACATTCTCTGCTGTTCCGAATGCTAATGCCCAAGGCCCATCACCCTGTTTATGATTACGAGCTGACGGCAGAAGATAGAGAGAACTCAGACCTAAATAAGTCTATATCCTTGGGAAACATTTCAAATGTTTTCATTTCACCAAATACACCTTTTAAAACTGTACATTTTGGCATATTTTGGCAGGTTATTGAAAATATACAGTAACTGGAACAAGTAAATGATTTCCAAACATATACTGTTAATATACAGTGCTATTTAAAATGAGTTAGAATAAGGATTGTATCTCTCAGTTACTAAACGCTGTTTAACCCTTTCATGCCAAGAGTCAGGTCTTCTCATAGCACAACCCTTTTGCAGCAGTAAGATGTACTCAGATAAAAAGCATTAACCTCCAGAAAGTTTTGTCAGATATAATTAGCATGGCTGCTGCTTCCATTTACTCTTGGTTGTTAATGATGACGAAATTGAGATAACTCACAAGTTCCTGGTTTCCTCGTACTGCATTTTATTTTCTTACTTGTTTAGGACCCAATCCTGCTGCTGTTACTCAGGTGAGTAGCTTCATTTCAGTGGAATTATTCAGATGAGGTATAGGTCGCAGGATCAGGCCCTTGCGCTGACTTTGAGGGCAATGGAGCAATATTTGGGGATATACAGAGCCCTGTAATTGGGGCAGGCAAAGTATTTGTAATGAAATGAAAAGCTATTCAAAATTCAAAGGATTTCATTATGAAATTGAAAACAGACCTATTTTAGTGGAAAATTTTGCTAAGGTAAAAACGTTTCAAGCAGAAATTGGCTCACATTTTTCCAGTGAAAGTAGCCTAATTTTATAGACTACAGATTAAATTGTTGTATAGATTAAATTGCTTTTGCAGTAAAAACATTCAAAATTAACATTTTTGCATGACTGGTGTAAAAATACCACATTTTGTTGAACATGCAAGTGATGCAAAATTTCAACAGGCACAAAACCGCATGAAATAAATATGGTGAGATTTTTTTGAGTGAAATTACACAAAACTAAATTGTGAATTTTGTATAATTCTGCTTCCAAGTCTTTTTAATTATTTTACCAAATACTGTGCAGCAAATCTCATCTTAAATGGCTATTCTGCTCAACTTGATTAGAACAAAAGGTGCATTTTCAAATGTACCTGAATTAGCAACACATCGCAATTTTCACTGTAGTTGGTTCAAAATATTTCTCCAAGTGCAGCTAAACTTTTGATCACTAAAAACTGAACCAAACATTTTCATATGGCTTCAGAAGTTACTGACCAGATTTTTGGAAGTGCTGAGCTTCTACACCTTTCATTATTTCAAAGGGGAAAGTCAAGTATCTTAGGATATAACTTTAGATACTTGTGTTTGAACATTCTGGCTTTGTTGCTTGTGTTAACTTAATACCTACTTGTCTGGTGGCAAACTGTATTTTTGGAACATATTATCAGTTTATCTGAAGGGAAAATTCAGATTCTCCCAAATTTGCAAATAAAAACATTTGAAATTATAAAAAAAGAAGAAGAAAGAAAAAAAAAGAAAAAGAATCACCTATGAACATGGCAGAGCCACATACAAGTACAGTGTGTGGAATATTTTACATCTGAAGGCAAAGAATTATGGGGTGGTGGTCCATGGAAGCAACTTTTTATATGAATGGGATTTATCCTTATTTTGCCCCAGGCACACCGTTTGTACCTAGGGATTTGCCAGGAGACAAATCATTTGAATGTCACAAATAGAACTTGCATTCCATTCAATTATCAAATTTACGTGTTGGCAGGAAGGTTTTCATAGGACTAAGACAAGAGAGATGAGAGAAGGGATAGAGCTAGGAAAAAATCTATGGATCTTTCCCTATGTTCATGTTCTTTCTGTTCTCTAAAACGAAGTGTAATAAAATATTCCTGAAAAAGACAATTGTTATACATGCACAGGTCTACATATTACCATCAATCATCATCTCCAACTGATGTCAATGAGAGCTATGCACATGGAGTGAGGTCAGTATATGGTCCTTACCCTGGGTTTGAACTTCAGTGCATACCTAATCTTTTTCTTATAATCCTTTCATTCCATAGTCCCACAAGAGCTTTAAAAAGAAAACGAGAAAACTAGGCAGGGCCCAACCATGCCCTCTTACCTAGAAAAAACTCCCCTGGCTTAATATGGAAGGAGTGCAGGATTAGGCTCATATTTACCATCCTAGCAATCCCATAGACATAGGCTTTGCACATGGGAGAACCAGTAGATTAATAGAACATATTTAAGAGCTTTAAAAGTTCAAGGACTGGACCTCATTCATATTCCCCTTATGTATGGAAAGGAAAAAATAATAATTGACTTTTTACCCCTTAGTACCTTTGTCAGGTCAAAGTCAGAGCCTCAATTCTTTCTCTTTAAAAACCTCCATCATTTAAATTTTAAATAAATAATAAGTCATCATCATCATCATTTTGGGCATTTTAGTCCTCTAGAAAATTTTAGTTGAAGTTTGCAACTCAGTTTATTACAAGTCATTAACTATATGTACAATGTTAAAAGACAGAGGTATTTCAATTGCGATGGTTGTAAAAAGGGGATTAAAGGCCCTGTTTAAGCAACAGATAAGGCAAATTGTTCTCTCTTTTTTTAAATCAGTTACAAAAGATGGACAGCTCATTAATCCAACTCCATTGAGGTTTTTTTGTAATTGTCAACTCTGTCTGAAAACCATCCTGTACTATATATTGCACACTACTAACAAAGCATTCATATAAACTACCTGATAAAGTCATATAGATAGCTAAACAGAGGGAAAAGTTGCTCTCCACGGTAATATGCAATTGACTTGGTAAACACAAGGTCACACACATCACCCCCTCATATCATAATAGGATATCTGAAGATATGCATTTTTCTCCCCAGTATAGAAACATGCAAGGAAAAATAGGTATCTGGATTAAGTCCTTTTTCAGGCAAAATTCCCATTAAAATCAACAGTGTGTCAAAGAATGAGTATGGATGGTAGGATCTGGCCCCTATTGACCAGCTGAAAGACACAGGAAAATAGGATGTACAGTACAAGTGCATATCTGCAGAAGTACTGAACCTGGCCCTTAGAATGTTGTGTGAACTGCAGTTACCTATGAAACTACTTGGAAGATAGCAGTGTTATAACTGAAAGGAAAGTCTGTAGTAGTTTCACCAGTATGTTATCCAAGGGCTGGAAGAAAAACAAAACAAAACAAAATAAAAAATCCCTTTCTTACACAGAGATACAATAGTATTGAAAAAAATAAATATTAAATAATTATTATTTGTTCCTTTCCATATATGTTTAATGTGTGTGTAAATTTCTCTTTTCTAATGAGACTATCAGTCTATTTGAGAGAGGAGAACTCATAAATGTTATAAGCGACAAAGAGTCCTGTGGTACTTTATAGACTAACAGAAGTATTGGAGCATAAGTTTTCGTGGGTGAATAATCACTTTCTCACATGCGTCTGACGAAGTGGGTATTCACCCACGAAAGCTTATGCTCCAGTACTTCTGTTAGTTTGTAAGGTGCCACAGGACTCTTTGTCGTTTTTTACTGATCCAGACTAACACGGCTACCCCTCTGATACTTGATATCATAAATGTTATGGGACTCATACTAAATAAATTCATAAAATCTGGTTTCTCCAATATAATTTTGGTCTAATCTGACAACATTATATTGGTATTACCATAGGAACCTGCTCCAATACAATATTTTTATCACCTGTCCATAATATTTCAGGAAAATATTTTGAGAGACATGGCAATTCCCTGAACAAGTCCTAGATAGAAAACATTTGAATGTTGCTTCGTGTTGTAAAAAGCATAGTTAGAAAAGAAAACTAATAAAAATGCATCTTCTGTTTGCCTAGAAGAAATAGAGGTGATATTCTCACTTTCTGAAGGCAGAATTCATATTTTCTGAATTTAAAGAATCACAAATGAAAATCAAGAGACTTTGCTTTCCAACTATAAACTTATGAATCTGTGTGTGTGTGTGGGGGGGGGAGAGAGAGAGAGAGAGAGAGAGAGAGAGAGAGATAGAAAGCAGGAGAAATGTTCTTGTCTTGAGAAGTATATTTGTATTATTTCTGAGGATCACAGTTGGTAAATAAGAGAAACAGGAATATTTTAAATAGTTACAACATCTGATGGTAAACAAATTATTTTTTAAATATAATTTCTATTGGAAATATTATCTTCATTATAGAAAGAGAACTATATCACTCACTAAGTCTTATAATTCAATTAATAGTTTGATTTTTACTACAACTGGAGGGGAGTTGGTCATTTTCCCTAAATGTATTATACAAATTTTGCAGCTTGCTTTAAAGTGTCCACTAGATTCTATTCTGTGCCTACCATCACTGTTAACAGATAAAAACAAAACAAAACAAAAACCTATGCTCTCTCTTATGTGATTAAGAACTGTAATATGTAGAATCATTCTCTCTTTCCTTCTTTCTGCGAGGTTGTCTCCTTAGTATTCTTTCCAACTTCAGAGACAGGCTTTATTTTTGTTAAAAAAAATTTTTAACGTTTGTGCAGGTTTTTCTGTATTTTTTTTAATTTACTTTTCATTCTCAAGGTGGCTTTGGAAGGGGGACAAAGAAAAATATTAGATTAGGTGGGTACTCCAACATTGTTCAAAACTAAAATCAGATAACCGTAACAGCAACAAAAACCCTAAAAAGCTTAGTAAGTTTCAATTGTACCCATTTTACAGATGCGTAAACTATGGCTTAGAGTGATTTTTTCCTTAATTCACACAGTAAGCTATTGAGCTAGAGCTAGAAATATACCCTAGGAGCCTTGACTCCTAGTTGTGTGCTCTAGACATCAGACAACACTGCCACTTCTTGAAAGATACAATATCCAAAGGCAGACAAATGACTGCTGCATATTTCATTAGACAGCATTTTCCCCACCAATGTCCAGATGTAGTTCCTTCCAGGCT
The DNA here is from genome assembly GCF_025201925.1 of Gopherus flavomarginatus. NCBI lineage: Eukaryota > Metazoa > Chordata > Testudines > Testudinidae > Gopherus > Gopherus flavomarginatus. Next base: position 236,643,094 of record NC_066618.1, read on the forward strand.
GAGTTGAATAACAGGTACCTGCCAATTATAACCCTAAAGATATGCCAAGCTCTTTCGGCCCTTTTAATAACACGAATTCACATTATTGTCATTGTTGCCCTTTTGAATTTCACAGATGAAATCTTCTGTAGCCCTAATGACCATATGCCCTCTCTCGTTCATGTACCCAGCCTAGTCAAATTAAGCCAATTGAACAGAGTTGTGATACTGACCCAAGCATATCAAAAAATTTATGGAAGAAAGCCTAATCATATTGTAGGCTGCTTTTGTAGGCTTTCATAGGAAATTCCTTTTAACAAAAAATGATATTCACATAGTGATGGTAAGAACAGAAACTAAAGGGTTGAAAGGCCCACCAGGAGAGGGAATTCAACCCACTTATATTAAATCAGATGTTACTTTCTCTCTCCTTCCTTCTCCCGTGTACTGGGTACCCAAAAAGAAGATGATGTGAATCCATTTTCAGTACTGATTCTTTTTAATCGTCTAGATCAAAACTGTCCTACCGTTTCCAAATGGTTTTTTTGATTCTAAAGGTAAAACATCTCACTTGAAGCTGTAAAGGGAAAGTCTTCCCAATCTTAGATTTTAAACTCAGCCTCTTGCAAAATATAATGATTTTTTTTTTAAAAAAGGACTTAATCCTGAAGACAATGGGAGTTTTGCCATTAACACCTAGTGAGGCTCAAAGTAATCAGTTGCACAACAAGACCTTATCAATATGTAATCAAGAAAAGAGATTAAAGGAAAAAATATATAATGTCATTTCACAGTAAATAAATGTTCTGTTGAGATTACATCTCAACTCTAAGAATAGAATTAGTGATTAAGACCCAACTGTTTAAATAGGTGTTATATATATATATGTTTATCTAGTTATCTATCTATGTCTATCTATCTATCTATAGATACTGATATTTTTAAAGCAATGGAGTTTTCATATGGCCTATCAGTAGAAAACATTTTGGGGGCAATTTCCTAGCTTGCTTGAATCTAAATTCTTACTTCTTAAAAGCAGAGTATAGATTGTTCATAACCTTGGGGGAAAAAAACAAATAGCAAGGGAGTGTTTGTGACAGAATAATTGAATTGACTCATACTGAAGCCTCCCTTCTGAAGGCTAAGAAGTTATGATAAAAGATTTTAAAATAATACTTCAGTGTCAAATGTCATATTCTCAGCGTATTAATTGTTGTAAACAGGAGAGTTAAGTAAAAATAAAACTATTGCTTCTATCTTCTCATACTAATCAAAGTACTACTGAATTTTTTCACCTTTTTAAAACATCTTCAACATATTTAGTTCCTTGTTATAAAAATCAGTGCAGAAGACAAAAATAAAATCTTAAACATATTCTTGCTGTTTCCCCTTTGAGTGACTTCCCCAAAACTAACAAATTATCAAAGCAGAGATTATAAAAAAAGATCACTATTATGGTCAAAGTATCAACACTGTGTTCAGAGAAGGCACATGTAAATATATGACTTGATTAGAAATTAAATTGTTTGTTTTTCCAGTTTCTTAATTGACTCTCCCGGCTAAAACCTCTCCTTGCTTCCCAAACATGCTTTCCATTTCCAAGCCAAAACGTCTTTGGATCTGATTCTGGGATCCTTACTCAGACGAGACTCTCTTGATGCTATTCATGATGTCTGAGTGCAAAATGGGTATAGGTTGTTTCTCCATTCTATGCCATTCTTAGCACAGAACACACTAGACTCCTAACCCTAAAGTCTATTCCCTCTTCATTTTTAACCCAGTGGCCCACTCATACACTTCATCTCATTCACAGAACCAAATGATTGTGTCACTTTTCTCGATTGCACCAAATTATAATTATTAATGCTCAGGCTTGATTTTATTCTCAGAATGTACCTTATCAGTGGGCTGCAGCCGTTGTTCTGAATTCAGAGAAAATACTGATTATTAATTATAGTATCATATATCATTGTTACACAATCATTTTTTTATGTATCGTTTGCCTAAGTTAGAATACCATGCTGGGTTTCTGAACCCAGGTGAAAAAAAAAATCTGTAGGAGAGAATAGATTACACTTCTTGCCCCCAGAAAAGTCATAACTAATAAGGAACCTATGTGATCTTGTTCCATGACATTTTGAAAATTAGACAATATTTGTCCAGTCCTAATATTTTTTGCCTTTTTCCTCCCAATAACAGAAAATTTGAATGGGATTTGATTTTAAAGTAATTTTCCTAAAACAAATGTGTGTTTAGGTTGTACCTTGTATTTTCTAATATACTTGACATACACATTAGGTAGCTTTCTCCCCTGGAGTGCCAGAAAAACCACACACATTTCTTCTTGCTACAAATCTATAAATCTCAAAGAGGAGGCCACGTGAATAGGGAAGCTCTATACAGAAGAAAAAGCATGGGGTGTTATTAAGGAGGACTGTAAGCCTCATTCTATTCATAGTAATTACAGAATCAGATCAGGTTAATGTGAGGACCCAGGTCAATAAAGTACGATAGGTTCACGCTTTTTAATCCCTTTCAATCCTATAGCCTGAGTTTTTGACTGCTCTGTTTGATTTACAGAGCCACTATAGGTAATAAAGATACACTGGTAATTGTTAAGAAAAGATTTCTGAATGTAAGATTTGGGGGGAATAAAAAGGGACAAACTTTAGGAATACTTCAGTGCCTCATCCTTTTTCATTGGGCTATTTGGTAAAATAACTTTCTGAAAAGCTGAAGGAAAAGCTCATGTTCACAGTGTCTAGTTAGAACTATTTTAATTATTTTTTAAAATATTTTTCTACTGAGTTTGTAATTGCATCTTCTTCAAAGTTTGAAAATACTGTTAAACCTATTTCCTTACTCACAATGTTACTGTGAGTAAGAAAATTGGGTAGCCACAGTGGTTTGCTTGTGAATATTGGGCTGCGGAGATTTTGTGTTTTTGAAGAATATGTTTTGCAGATTAACATGCAGGAGGAAATACAACTGTTCTTCTGTGCTGGCTCCCACAGCAAAGAAACTGGTATGATTCTGCTGTGCAGAAGGAGTGGGCAAGACTCCTAGACTCCCAGAGGGTGCATAGGAGAAGAGCATGAGCAGGCTAGAGTAAAGACTGACGGGCTCTCCTTTCCTCTCCTCCATAGGTGCGTAGGCATGCCTGTTGAAGGAGTCACATGGCTTATTGCAGCCAATGAGCTGCAATAGCTTTGTGGACTAACTCTACAGTCATTTTGCCAGAGGGAGCTAGGGGTGAGGGGGGGATTCCTACCCCCATTTGACAACCTGCCAATCACTCAACCTAGCTACTCAGGCCAGACAGAGGAGCTGCCCCATAAAGTATTATGTAGACTGTTCAAACATTATAGATTAGACAATCAACGCTATACATAGGCCCAATCCTACATTACTAACACTCCCAAAACTCCCACTGATCCCAAGATTTGGCCCTGTAGATTAAACCTTAGTACCACAGAAGTCACTGGCAAAACTCTCATTGGCTTCTCTGGCTAACATTTTGATTTGGATTTCTCTTGGTAACTGATTGACTGTGCTTTCCTTAAAATGAAAGTATTTGACATAAAACTCATTACTTTTTTTTCTCTCACTTGACCCTATTGTGCCATCAATTTCTAAGATGTGAAATCATTAAGTTCTACTTAAAAATGATATGGACTAATGTAGGTAGCTTCTAATATTTTACTTTAGATTATTATTTGGTACAAAGTGAAAAGAATAATTTCTGAAATGACTGCAAATGTTCTTCTGGAGTACAGTTATATATATATTTCCCTTATAGAATAGACAGAATTTACTAGAGAATATTTTTCTATACAATTATCAAAAATATTGTGGAGAAGTAGTATATATACTGGTTTAAAAATTCATTAGCAAGTACTCTGTTCTCTATTATATTCTAATGCATTGTTACATTGGTTGTGGGGATTTTTGGGAGAGGGTGTTTTGTTTTTGTTTGTTTGTCTGCCTGTGTTAAATAGGAATTAAACCAATGGGGTCCTACCAAAATGACTCCAAAAACCTATGGCAATAATAAAAGGGAATAAAACCTTTATAGGATGGTTTACAAAAAATAGAGAGTTCTATGAAAGAAATATACTTGTAGACATATATTTTCATACACTGTATTGTATAACATTCACATACTACATTGTATAGCAGATATTATTCTTTTATTATAGAGATATATAGCATAGTTTAAAAAACATATAGAAAGGTTATTTTTTTCTATTAATTTCCATAAGAGTTATTTCTACAGAACCCTAGTTATTTCATCATTATTACATTCTGTAGGACTTTTTCATGAAGACTATGATACAGAAATCTTAGGTGACCAGTTCTATAGCCCAATAGGTAAAAGGTGTATGTTTCATTTTACCTTTGCATTTCTAAAATTCCATTTTAACAAAGTATGGATTTCTGTGCTTGCATGCATAATTTGCACTCAACTGCAGTCACTGGGAAAGATTTAAACTTCCTGAGAAATATATTAGAATGCACATTGTGTCTTCTGTATTTTCTTTTCTCTTTATCATAAATGATCAGTACCTCTGTTATTAATGTTTTTTTAATTACTAAAAACAAGAATAAACCATTTGGTTAGGAAATGAGTTATTTTCTTTAGGATTAAGGAAGTAAGAAAAAAACTATTATGAAAGCAGAGGTCATCCTGAGAAACTGAAAAAATGAAAAAGTACCAAAAATGTTAGTATTTGAATGATGTGAACTCTGGTAAACGCCAGCATGCAATATGGCAAAAATGAATCAATCAGTTCAGCTTAGTTCAGCCTCTGCAACTGGCCATCTGGCGCAAAATCAACCAAATGCATCCCTGCATATTCATCTTCATTTTCACAAATACTCAGGAGAATGTCATTCTGGGGCAAACTAAAATTAAATCACCATAATTTTTAAGACATCTTTTCCTCTGATGCTCTCCTGAGATTTGTGTGTTTATGTGAGAACACTTATTCCTATAGGGTTAGTGAATAATTTCGATTTGTGTACTCTCTTTTTTATTCAAAAACAAATACCTGATTTTACATTATGTTACCCTACTTCAGAATCAATTTTAACATAAACACAAAATGGGTATTTGCCAGGAAACTCCTTTGGATACATTTGGCACAAAACTGAGTCAGTGTCAATGAGCAATTATAGACTTAGGTACCCAACCCTGCCCTGAGATACACCTGTGTGACTCTCAGTGAGGTAACAGGAACATGTCATATATAGATCATGTATATAATAGCAGATCTGAGCTCATAACGGTTAAAACTGATGCTGAAAGAGGGAGAGAAGATGCCTGGAAAAATGAGGAAGAACCAAGTGTGATTAAGACTATTTGCTGATTTTATGTAACTTTTCCTCAAGTGTTCAGATACCACAGTAATGAGCATCGGGCGGGTGGCTCAATAGATTAGGGCAGAGAGAGAGAGGCAGGAAACAAGAGAGCACAATGTATACCGTGTGTGTGTCACAATTACAGTAATCTTGGAACGTACACTTTGCATAGTTGATTATTCAAGGTAATCAAAACAATCACAGGTCAGGATAGATAGTTTTAAAGTTTATATCTTTTAAGCACTTGAATTAAAATCTGATGTGCCTGTCATCACATTCCCACGTGGAAGTACCTGCAGATCGTTTATTTACCTGATTGGGTTAGATGCTCCTGAGGTTTTCTTGTTTCTGTTTCTTACTGTATATAAATATAACCAAACATTAAAAAATCAAGTGATCATTACCGAAACAATTTGACTAGAGACTGATTATGTCAGAATAGATTTTGGTTGCCCATTCTTTTCTTTCTAACTGACATCTTAGCAAGAGCATGTGTTATGGTGCTTCTGTTAATATTGTCTGTTCTTGTCCTAGAACTGTCCCACTTCATTTGATAAGGGATAAACAAATGCCCTGCCTCATTTGAATAAACGTGTTAAGCAAATGTTAAACAAGGCACATCAAAAGGCAGTAAATACATTACAACTTCAGGCTGCTAGGACACTCGTACTGCACACAGAAACATGTTTCCACTCAGACAGTGAACTGAGGGAACTAAAGCCAGTGTATCTACTTTTATCTACCTGTTTTGGGGATTTATGTTAAAACTCATCGCCATACATCTTTCCTCATCTATAGTACATACACATTTTTGGTTAGCTATAAAAGCTCCAGCTGGAAGACTTAAAAACATTATACAGCTGTAAATGTTTTTACTGACGGGAGGGAAATAACTTTTTTTAAACCATTCAGAGAGAAATAACTGATTTTGTTTACGAGTGTTTCATGTGCTATGATTATCCATCCATTTTTAAAAACTGTTAATTACCAAGAATATTGTTTATCATTTCAGCATCTGAAAAAGTCAATTATAATTGATTTTTATAAACACTGTACTATAGAAGCTTTTTTGTTGTTTGGTTTTGGAATTTTTTTTCTGTTTCCTAATTATGCCACATTTTTCATGACAACTTGCACTTTGTTCAATCAATGATTTTGTGGGTATAAAAGTGTACACTAGATAGAGCAAAAACAAAGCTAACAGACCAATACCTGGCAGAAACTAGAATTAAAATCTTATTGCACTCTTCACTTTTACTTAGATGTAATTTACTGTCCTACCCACAAACTGTAATACTTCCACCTAACATTGTTTATCTTGGCATACTACTAAACTGAGAGAGTAACAACAATCACAGTAAGCTGTTAAAATATTTTCTATGTATCTTTCCATTTTGTGCATCATCTTACTATTTTTATATACAAGTGTATTGTTATCAGTGTGACAACTTTGTTTTTTAGATCACTAAAAATGTCACTTTAGAAAGTACAGAAATACCATGTAGAATTCTGAAATGCTTAACTGCAACTTTTGTTTTTGCCAACTATGTGACATCGAATCTATGCTTTTTGATGACTAAGAAAGTTTGAAATATTTATTTAGGTCTATTCGTAAGCTAAGTCACCAAATCAAAAAATTAAGAGCTCAATCCCACAAATTCTTACACAAGTAGCCCCAGCTCACACAACCTGCTGTATAGAATACTTGCTTCAAGTAAGGATAACACGTGTAAATGTTGCAATCAAAAATCCAGTATCACCTCAGAGATCATAAAACTTGATCCTGTAAGATGTAGATAATCTCCTGTAAGACACCAAACACCTACAGTGTATACTGTCCTCAGTATCTTGCAAGATGAAGTAAGGAGCAGCTGAATTTAAAGTGAAATTGTTACATTAAAACTTAATATTAGACTTTAAAAAAGGCATATTTTCAACACAAAGCAAGTTCTTTTGCTTCTTTGTTACAAAAATATTTTTTTTAGGAATTGTGTATTTTATTTTTTCAGCTGAAATCATGCCAAGTAGTAGCAAAGCAACTACAGCTGTCTGTAGTGAAATTGTGTTTCCTGCTATTGACCATAAGCAGATGCAGTGATACATAATACATATTATGTAACATTTTGTAAAACTGGTTGCTATAAAATGTTAACACATTAAGTTATGTCATTTCATGTAGCTTTAAAGGGACTTTCTAAAGAGTTGTCACTTCAAGTTTACTCTAATTGAATCAGTATTTCAGTATTTAATAATCTCTTCTTTTCCTTGACTGGACAATTTGTGTTAGGAACTGACCCAACTTATGAGGAATAATAAAAAATGTACAATTTTTATTCACTCAGTTATGACATGAAACTAGCTTATATTTTGGTTTTCTTCAAGAAATAACCAATTCAGCTTTATAATTTATCATCCAATTAATATCCTTTAGTATTGTCAATTAATTACTGTACATACTGTGCAAGAAACACTTTGAACATCTTAACAGAGCTAAATGAACTCATTAAGAAAAGTAGCTTGCACATCCAACAGAAACAACCATAATCCTTGTCTTATTAATATTCTATACTATAAATACAAGTCTTACCTATAACATTCCACCTTTTATATCTGTGGTATAATTGGCTGTATCATGCAGTCCTTACGTCAGGCTAAAAGCTTATAGACTTCAATGGTAGTTTGATTTGAGTAAGGACACCACCATATGCAATAATGGGAGTTGAGGTGCCCAGGAGCCACTCAGCATCTGCCAGGATCAGGCACATTATGCTAAAATACCATTTAGGGCCCAGTTCAACAGCATTTAAGTCAATGGGGCTTCTTACCACTGACTTCAAAGACAGCGACTTTGGGACCCCAGTGGAAAGCACTTAAGTACATGTTTTAGCATTTTCCAGTATCGGGATGATTTCCTAAACCAGGGGCTGGGCTTTTCATGCACTGATCTATTTCTAATTGAATATATTGGACAACACAACCCAAGTTGAGAAGAAAGAATTGGCAAACTTTTGAACTGTTTAAAACTTGAATACAGCAAGTGCTTTATTAGGGTTTTTGCTGGAGAAGCCTTTTCATATGATAGAGACATATCAAAAATGAGATAGTGAGAAAAAGTGCATGTATCAGTTCAAATTCCAACATTTATGAAGTCTAAATTTGTTTTTATTTTTAAGCCATACTAAGAAATTTTTTAAAATAGTTAAGAATAAATATAAGAGACTTGACATTCATAGTGAAATATATCAGATTCTCTGATGTGAAATAAATACTTTTAAGTTTCACATTTCTGATACTCACTGAAACCACCTGTGGCTGGAAGATTAAAACAATTTTAAAGGAAGCAAATAGTCTCAGTTCAGACAATGCCTTTAAATATCCCCACACAGTTGTACTTCAGACATTTTCACTAACAGCAACTAAATCTGAAGTACTGTTGCTCAGTTTAGTATCTATGCTTTCTAATGTAGAAGTCTGAAGATTCAATTCTGACATCAGTTAGACCCATGTCAATCTGGAGTAAATCTATTTAAGTCAATACAGTTACTTAGATTAATTCCAGTGTAAATGAAATTAGATGCTGGACCTCAGATTTAGCACTTTCATTAGCAATTTATACTATCATTAGGGATTTATATAAATTGGAATGTATAGCTCAAAAGCTAATTGAGAGTTGTTAGTTGCAAATAAGTACTTTCAAGAAGTCTCCTTGGGGTCACCTGAGAAACTTGCTATTCCCTCACAGCTTGTTAATTTCATACTGTCAAACTCACATCATAGAGCCACTCCCTGGGGCTGCAAGTAACCTTACTGCTCTCTACTGTGGCTCCACAATAGCAACTGCAGCAAACCCTCCCCTGTTCCTTCACCAGCCCTCAAATTCTGCAAAGCAATCATAGAATATCAGGGTTGGAAGGGACCTCAGGACATCATCTAGTCTAACCCACTGCTCAAAGCAGGAGCAATCCCCAGACAGATTTTTACCCCAGTTCCCTAAACAGCCCCCTCAAGGATTGAACTCATAACCCTAGGTCTAGTAGGCCAATGCTCAAACCATTGAGCTATCCATCCCACCTTTACTACCTATAGATGAGATCCAAAGTGAAGATGTGGTGTGACTCCTCTGAATGAGCTCCTCACGCCCTGGAGCTTGGCAGGAGGGGCTAGCTCTGGATGATCATAGGTGTAGGTTGCAGATGGCAGAGCAGAAGTGTTCTGAACCTAAGCCAGACTAGGACAAGGAGGGAAAAAACACCACTCTTCTCTTTTGCAAGGTTTTCTTCACAGTCATGAGGACTTTTAAAATAAGAGCTAAGATTCTACAGTAGTCAATAGCATTGGGTATAGACACTAGAGAAAGCTTCCAATTCACCCTGAGTCTGCTGGATTTTGCATGACTGGCTTTAACGTAATTCTGCCAAAAGTCCCTTCCACAAGTGTCCCCACAGACACATCTATGGTATATTTAAACAACAAGAGACCTTGCTTCATATTAATACTGTAACCTTAACAGATAACTAGGCCATTTACCATTAGAATTAAGGCAATGATGTAAATGTACCATAACAGTGCATCAAATCCTGCCATCATGTGACTCCAATAACGCTGACAATTTTTAGACTGAATAGGGCTCAAACAAGCTTTGATTATATATACACATGCTGACTAAGGAGTTATTAGGGAACTGCTAGACAGTATGGCAACACAAACAATAAAAGTAATGATAATACAAAAGAGAGGTCCAGAGAGGTGTCCTAATGTGTGCACTGCATCTAATGTAACTTGTGCTCACGAATGTCACTAGGGGCAGAATTTGTCCCATAACACCTGAAAATGTGGAAAAGTTTCCATGGATCTGCTTTCCTTGTGCCCTCCTCCAAGACATGACCTGGAAAGGTGACTGTCAATAACGTTCAGAGAGAAGTGTTAAGTGGTTTGAATGGCTTTGTAGTGTGTGTTGTATATGCCATCAAACAGAGCAAGACACACTGTCATATGACAAGTGTGGCAGGGTGCCCTAATCAGCTCCTGACACTCTAGCCCCAATCAGGGAAAACGGGTTGAGGCTAGGCCACTAGCTAGGAATGGTCTGGAAATTGGCCACACCTGCCAGCCTCGTTAACAGGGGCTAAACACTTGGGAGGCCGTGAGTCCAAAGGGTGGGGTGCAGACCAGGAGAGGGGAATAGGCTCAGAAGGAGCCAGGTGCCTGCCTCCCTTTTGCCACTGAGGCCTGTGCTAGACCAAACCTGTAAATAATCTGTAAACAGTTGGAGCTTGGTGGTAGGAACCGGACAGAGGAATAAGGAGCATGGGTGCTGCACCAGCTTGGAGTGGTCTTGACTCATTGGGGTGAGGTGCCAGGAGACTGAACTCAGCGGGGAGCAGTGAGCACCCCGTTACACAAGTTACACAACCAACCAGGTCACACAAGTCTCTGAAGACTTCATTGATGTAATAGTTACCCTGGTGTGCAAAACCCAGTCTGCCTCTCCAAGTCACCCATTCAAATGGTGGGAGTAGCAGACCTTAGGGAGGGAGAGCTCATGTAAATTATATCCCTACTGTCTGAGCAACACAACTCCCTGTTTCTGGCCTGTCTCTCCCACTTTGTGCTGGGGCTGCCCAGGAACCCCTGCTGAATAGTCAGGGCCAGGGCAACCCATTAGGCCTAGGGCGCTAGCATTTGGGGGGCAGCATTTTGGGTCCTTTGGCGGCGACTGGATCTTCGGCCACCCCGGTCGTCGTCGACATTTAGGCGGAGGGACCTAAGGCAGGGGGGCATGGGGAGGGCTGCCTGCAGCAAGTAAGGGGGGCGTGTGGCACGCAGGGGAACCACTTCCCGCCCCAGCTCACTTCTGCTCTGCCTCCTCCCCTGAGCACACCACCACCCGCTTTGCTTCTCTCCCTCCCAGGCTTGTGGCACCAAACAGCTGATTGGCGCTGCAAGCCTGGGAGGTGAGAGAAGTGGTGTGGCAATGGCATGCTCAGGGAGGAGGCAAAGCAGAGGTGAGCTGGGGCGGGGAGCTGCCACATGGCTCCCCAGGCCGAGGGGAGCTGCCGCGGGGGAGGCGCCTAAGGGCAGAGGGGAGGAGCTGACGAGGGGGGGCACCTCAGGGTGGGGGGGCGGAAAGCTGCCACAGGGCTCGGGGTGGGGGTAAGGTGGAAGTTTCGCCTAGGGTGTGAAACATCCTTGCACCCGCCCTGTGAATAGTTTCCAACCGTGGGAGACACAGATCCCACCTCCCAGCCCTGCCTTGGTTTTAAATTAAAACAAAGGCAAAATACTTTAAATCCTAGCCCCGGTTGCTTGATGAGGAATTGACTTCAGTGGTTTTGTAACAGCATAACAGAAAATACAGCCCAGATTCAGTAAACAGAACCTGATTTTTATGAGAAAATCCTTCCTCACTCTGGATATCTTCTGAACTAATGAACAAAGACATCATCCCTGGTGTAGCTATAATGAAGTCAATGGAGTTATGTTACAGATGAATTTGATCAAGATGTCCGGTCATCATTGAAGATTTCAGTCTAAAAACTAATGTTAATGCTTTACATCTACTATAGTAGTATGCAATTTTCTCTGTAAAGGAATTAAGGGAAGTGAATCTCGTGTTTGCGGTACACAGCTATCTAGAAGAAAAAAATGTGTCATGTATTTAAGAAGAAGGGAACTATATTTTAATTCAGCCTGGTGCATGTTAACCAGGAAAGGTCAGAGCATCTCCTTTTTAAGAAAAAAAAACACACATAAGCCAGTAGGAGATCCAAGAAATTTACTAAACACAAAAGATGACAGAACCTTCTGCCAGAAAGAAGTCAAACTGCAAACACATCTCCCGAAACTTCCCCAAATCTGGGGACTGATGCTGTCTCACATGCCTGTCAATGTCTCAGAAACAGAATGAAAAACATGGGAGAGATTTTCAAAGACATACAGAGTAATTTGAGATCTAACTCCCACCAAAAGCCAACAGGAGTTTAAGCACCTAACTGCCATCTGTGTTTAGGAAAATTTCTTCCTTCGTGCTAGGATGGAGATTACAGAACGTCAGGTCTTGGGATTGGGTATCACTCCTCCCACATTCCACCGAGGGCCAGGACATTTTTAAATTCTGTTTTACTGGAAACAGTCAAATCACAACTAAATGATAAACTGAAAACATTGAGTGAAACATTTTCATAAACTGAAGCATTTTCTTAAAGTATACGTGTCACTAGTCCCCTCATCTTTTCTATAGCTTAACACATCTTTTCTTCAGTGCCCTAGTTTCCCTCACAATCATTTTCTATTATCCCAGTGTACACCAGGGACATAGCCTTATGTGCAAGGAAAAATGGGGGAATACGGCACGTCCGTTCAATGAACATGCTTCTCCACGTAGAGTCTTTCTCTGCCCTGGCTAAGGTACAAAAATCACAATGGCTTGTCTCAGCCAGCTCCAACAAGAGGGAAAAATACTAGCCCAGTGACGTCTTGCTTCAGCCAAGAATCAAAGAGAGGCAAAAAGAGAAACAACCAGTCCTTAACTTAAAATCTGATGAGTAGCTATGCAACCCTTCTAGGTCATCAAGTTTCCCAGCTTTTCGGTGCTTCCTGGTCTTAGCTTAGTCCAGGATCAGCCACAGCGTTTTCTCCCTGGGGTAAAAAAGTGCTTTTGGAGAGGAAGAATTGTCCAATTGTTAGGACACTACCCTGGGAGACCAGAGTTCAATTCTCATCTCCACCACAAACTTCTTGTGTGATCTTGGGTAAGTCACTGACGGCCAGATTTGTAAAGATATTTAGGCACTGAAGACATGACTAGGTACCCATGTTCCCTCTGTATTCCTCACTCCTTCTGATCTCTGCCTCTGGTACCTTCCCCCCCAGCATTGAAACAAACCCCCTTTAGCCCTGAAACACAGTGCCAGATTCACCCAGAGGTCCCCTAGGCCAGGGCACAGGACTCCAAAATGGAGAAAGAGAGAGAGAGAGAACACCATGGGTTCAACTTTCAGAGGTGCTTAGTGCCTGCAGCTCCCTATGATTTCAGTTGATATTGTGGGTACTCAGTACCTCTGAAAGTCAGGGCCAAGGTATTTCATGTTGGACAACCAAAACTCCACTCCAATCTCCTCCCCAAAGGGTCACCATAAATGTTAAAAATAATTCTATAAGCAGTAATAATTTTCCAAAGTTAAAATAAAATATTGGACCAAGACCTTGTTGTGCTAAGCGTTATGCAAACTGAGATGCTGCAGATCCACACAAACAGACCTTGTGTCCATGTAGACACCACTGACTTTACCAGAACTCCACCATGGTGCAGGGTGGAAGATCTTATTGTTCTGTAAAGTTCTTATTGTAAGATTGCAGGATCAAGGCCTTGGAGATAGACATGATCCCTACCATAAAGAATTTGTACTACTAAAGACCCCAATCCTGCAAAGAGCTCTGTACAGATAGACTCTCGCCTCCATGTGGAGCCCAGCTGAAATCAGTGGGAACCTCTAACACAATACTAGTTGCAGGAACAGGGTTTAAGAACAAATCTATTTAGTTTAAGGACAAAACAACCCTCTGATCAAAATAAGTATGAAAACACTGACCTATTTGCTAAATCGGCAGTCCCTAATCAAGCTCAACTCCATTGACTTCAGTTGCAGTTTTGCTCAATTAAGTATAGCAAAATTTGAGCCATGTTGCCTCATCTTCCCTTCATCAATTCATGCTTTTCTTCCATATATTATTTCTTTGTATGTTATGATTGAGACTTAAAGTCAAATTCAGTGGTCCTTAAGAAAGGAAATCTCTCCATATTCCCAGGACCATGAAATCTGACATTGAATTGTAAATGCTTTGGAGAAGGGATTGTCTCCCATTTGTCTGTGCAATTCTATGCAACACTTGAGGCTCTTAAATGAGAGTGATATTACTTGCTTTAAAAGGAAATCACCAAGAAAATACTTAATTGTATGTCAAATTGTGCTTATGCATCATGAGAAATTACCATGTCTCAAGAATAAGAAAAACAAATCCAGTGAGGGGAAATATAACTAGAGGTAAGAACACTTACCAACTGGAAGAAAGGAAAAGGCAGCAGCCAGTAACAAAATGGCCACTTTATGGCAACAACTGCTGGTCTCTGCCAAATTTAATGGATCAGCCCCTAGAAAGGCATGCTGGGAAAAAAGTTACTATAAGATGGCAAACCTGCCCTAAGGCAGCTAATTACAATTTAGGCGATCAGAGAGACAGCTACAGCTGAGTGTATTAATATCACCACAATATCTCATGTATGGTATATTTAATGCCGATTTAGGGCATGTTTGATATGATTATTATTCTGATCTCAATTAAACTAGAGAGAGAAGTAGGGTTTTCACAGAACCTGCTCAGACCCTAGGAGTGACAATTAAAAATCAAAGCCTGGTTTTCTTGCGTTTAGTGGAAGCATCAGAAGGCTTTATTTTCTGAAGGAAATAATGTGGAGAATCTTGGGATAATTACTTTTGTGTAAGATAAAATGTGCAGGAACAGAGGAAATGAAAGGAAAAAACACATAATTTGGCAAAAAAATTCTAGCTCAAAACCTCTGTTTTCCTAAGGCTCATGTTCTAATGATGCACAGAAGAAATGACCTACAGGATACCACAAAGTCCCATTGTAGAGTTTCCATGGGGCATGGAAGAGAAGGGGTAGGATTTGTCCACCCCATTTTCACTCATGGACTATACAAACTGTTCATACCCCAGAATCCACTGATCACAGAGGCTCTATTCATCACAACTGTCCACAACCTGTGACTCTGCAATGCGTCCTGTGACTCTTCGAGAGAACTCAAAATCTTATATGTTCCACTAGGGATCAGGCAGAAGGTGCGATAGCTCAGCAGCTGGGGCTGTGCAGGACCTTTTGGATCTTGAATGATCTGCACACTGCCGCCCTCCACTCCTCCCCAATGTGGTGGTAGCCTATGTAATAATGTTGCAATGCTGCCATTGACTAGCTCCCAATGGATCAGGGAGCCAGTTACTTATAAGTAACTTATGATTAAGTCCCTGTGAATTTACATCAAGCTTCACCTAAATTCTGAAACTTGGCCCCTGGATTCAGATACTGTGTTGGAAATTCTACAGCACCTTCAACTAAATATAGAAATGGAATATTAGGGCACCTGGTGGGAGCTTGAGAAATAGTTTGGGATTCTGGCATAAATACAGTAACTAGCTATTTGCTAAAATTCAGTTGGTCAGCAGTGTAATAATATTTATATTATCTTTAATAATTTAATAATATTTATATTATCTTTAGGTTTTAGAGTTAAATCACCACTAAATGAATGATCCAGTTCATGTCTCTCAGAGCTGTTGTATTAGGCTGTCAGTAGATGTAGGAAGACAATGCTCCATCCATTACATTCAGGTTATATTTTCAAGGTTCTTCCTATAATCATAAGGGTTACAAAGGGACTTCATGGGGATAACCATGACATGAGCTCCTGGTGTGACGCAGTGGCTAAGAGGACAACCGTGATCTTTGGGTTTAAGAGCATTGGCATATCAAGCAGAAGTAGGGAGGTATTTATTACCATTGAATATGGCATTAGTGAGATAATTACTAGATGACTATGTCTCATTGTGGTGTACACATCTTAAAGAATATGTTGACAAATTTGAATAGATTCAGAAAAGAACCACTAAGAATGACTGGAGAGTTGGAAAACATGCCTTACAGAAGACTACAACAGTACAATCTATTCAGTTTATCCAGGTGAAGGTTGAGAGGTGACTTGATCACAGTCTAAAAGTACCTATACGGTAAAAGGATTTCTAACAGTAGAGGGATCTTTAATGTATCAGACAAAAGCATCAAACAATCCAACGGCTGAAACTAGACAAATTCAGACTAGAATTTTTAACAGTGAAGGTAATTAAGCATTGGAACAACTTACCTAGAGATGTTGTGAATTCTCCATCACTTGAAATCTTTAAATTCAGGTTTATAAAAGATATGCACTAGCTCAGCCAGACGTTACTGACTTATGCAGGAATTACTTGGTGAAATTCTATGGTCTGTGTTATGCAGGAGGTCAGACTAGATGATCATAATGGTCCGTTCTGGCTTTAAAATCTATAAACTTTTGCTTTTAAAGAAACATTGCATTCTGGAGCAGTTATCCAGTAAAGGGAAGACTCTGCAATCATGAACTGTATGGGGCCCTGCTTATGATCCATTTTGCATCATATGGCACATTGTCCAGCAAGGGGAACATGCCACATAAAGTGGTTGTTCCTTGACTCCTCCCTCCTGCTGACCATCCTCACAATCACACAGAGGTCTGGTCATGCATTGCCAGCCGGCATGAAGTAGCCATGTGACACAGAAGACTCTCATCTCTGCACAGCCTGCCAATACTAGATTCACAGCACTTCTGCATTGTTGTTCCCTGCCATGTAGCATTAGGGTATTTGCAGGGCTTTAATTTGGTGAGTAAGCATAGACATAAAAATCATCATGCACCTGAAAGAGTTAATATCACAGTGAAGGATGCTACTGTGTGAGTGACATGAGGATCATACCCTGCCATTGTTCCAAACCCACAATTCATCGATTCTAAGACTAGAGGAGACCAGTCTGATAATCTAGTCTGATCTCCTGTGTAAACTAGGCCATAGAATTTCCCCAAAATAATTCCTGTTCAGAAAAACATCCAATATTGATTTAAAAGTTGTCAGTGATGAAGAATCCTCCATGACCCTTAATAAATTGTTCCAGTGGTTAATTGCCCTCACTGTACACAATTCTCATTGTATATACAACGGCCCTATATACTAGCATGAATATGGTCTTGCTGTGCAGCAGCAATTTACTATTGCAGTGTATTTGCCAAAAATAGATCTTTATATATAAGCACTTATGGTGATTGTCATTTACAAGTCAACATTCATTAGTGGTTACCACAGTTGGTACCCGAGATATGAAAGTTTCCTTCTATGATGAACTTTTGAAATACAGTGGTTACAATTTAGTTTCATTCCAATAATAAAACTGGACAAAATGAAAGCATTGTGTTCTCGGTGTTGTTACATAATATTACATATATTAGATCACATCACTTTAGCATGGCTTGGTTAGTAACAGCATCTTATTCATTTGTATTGCATTGATACATCTGAACCATACAGTATGAACGTGGCTAATGTTAAACCATTGTATTACTGTAGAATGCTGTATTTTACACTTGTGTGTTGAAATGGCAATACTGGTGACTGCCATGAGGGCAGGGGACTGGACTCAATGACCTCTTGAGGTCCCTTCCAGTCCTAGAATCTATGAATCTATGAACAATCTGCTGATCAGAGCCCACAATGTAGAATGAAATCTACCATATCTCGGTATACAATTCTTAATAATATTTAACACTCTCAGCATTTTATATGTTCAAAGACCAAAAGAAACATGAACATTTATTACTACTAGTTATAATTTAAGTATCAGCCTTGCCTGGGACTTGAGAGACCTAGATTCCATTCTAGTTCTACTACTGAGCTGGTGTTTGACCTAAGGGAAGTCTCTGTTTCCCCTCAGATCCAGTCTACTTAGATTGTAAGCTGTTTGGGGGCAGAGACTGTCTCTTATTCTGTGTTTATGCAATGCTTTGCACAATGAGGCCCTGATCTCAATTGTGGCCCTTTGATACTTATATAATACAAATTATAATTAAGCTTGATCTTAAAATAAACTAATGCAATGACATTTTAAAACATTATATGGAAACTAATCCTTTGTGCTTTACTCACACACTTAAAACCATTTAAAACCAGTGTACCTACTTGCAGGAAATAAAATAAGTGGATTTGCCCCAGGATGGCAATAGATAGGAATAGATAAATGCAAGATATCCAAAATCAAGCTTTTGCCCTGGTCTAGTAGTGAAATCAAGAGCAATTATTCAAATCATTGCAAATGAGCATTAATAAAGCCTTTATAATACACCACACGTTACATGTTCTGTATATCCCACTTACCTAATGGGAAAATTAATAAAGAAATATTTTAGTTTTATTTTCTTTTATTGGGACTATATTTTGTAACCTTCTACCAGTAAAGACAGGCACAACAAGCTTAGCATCAAGCAGAAAACTACAGAAAACTCAGAAAGAGGGAAATCATAAGTTTAAGTTTTAAAAATATCTAAAATAGGTTTTCTATAAATAAAATTGTCACAATTTACAAGTTCAGTGTCTCAGGACATTCTAAGGCTAGAACAAACAACCAAGGACTGTATATCCCATCTGAAAATGGGAAACATCCTTTCTCTTATGGTATAAAGCTCCCACTTCTAGCTCTGCAAAGTTGCAAGATATTAAACCAAATCTTACCACTGGGCCATGACTCAATATTGACCAGTCTGGAATTCATTCTACTGTAACTGGAGGGTGGGAGCTGGATTATATATTTGGGAAGAAAGAAGGAAACATTTCTCTGACAACTTGATTCTTTAAAATAAATGGTGGCTGTTTGAAGTTGGTCCAGAGTATGGAATGTTGGACTAAGTCCTGCTGGAGATGGACCACTAGTGGGCAGAATGTGGAGATGGTCAAAACTGCATACTAATATGATTTGTTATACATACTTTTACACACATACAGCTGCATCTATGATCATTGATCATTAAAAAGTGTTTGTCTTAGCACCCTTTTTTATTTTTAGTGTAAGAGTGGGTAGCTGCACATACACATTCAGTTATTTTCACCTCTGCAGGCAAGTGGTGCCAATTGAGAGTTACTAGAAATAATTGCTGGAAATTAAATTAATTTTAGCTGGTTTTACAAATTCACAAAACAAATTAATTTAGACTGAATATTTCCAGTTCTACAAAAGATTAGATAAAATTAAACAGACCGAAAGACAGATCACACCAACTATAATTAAAGATGCAAAACATTTTCCATTGTAAACCCATTTTCATAAACTCTTAACTTTCCAAAACATTCGCCTTTTAGGCTGAGATGTCCCATGCTTGGTCTGACGGTGATTTTCATTCCAAAGTCTGAATAAAACCCTTCAAGCAGGTTTTGGATAAAAAAAAACAAGTGGAAAGAAAAGCAGTGAAAATAAAATCCTACGATAAAAACCCCTCAAAACAAAACAAAACCTAATCCCTTGTTCTGACCAGAGTTACAGCCAAGAAGGCTGAAGTTTGAACTTCATCAAGGAAATAGGGCTTTTGTCTGGCTTGGGAGAATAATAAAAAGAGCAGTTGTAATTAAAAGTCACTTGGGGAATATGTAGATGTAGGAGAGCCTAATTTAATAACCTCACACCTTTTTGACATCACATACACATTCTTCCTGCTGGACTTGACTGGGACCTGGCAGTTATTAAGATCTCATTGTGAAGAGTCCCATATCAGAAGCTATTTGCAATGCACAACTTTTAACAGTCCTGAAAAGCCTGTAAACAATGCTGCATTTTCTTGAGCACCATCTACTGGCACCATGTTGATTGGCTAACTCAGGGGTCGGCAACCTATGGCACGCATGCCAAAGGTGGCACGCGAGCCGATTTTTTATGGCACGCGGAGCAGGCTGAGCCGCTCAGCTCGCCGCCCTTCTGAGGTTCCCGCTGCTGGCCCCTTGCCAGCTGGGGTCCCGCCGCAGGTCCCACTCAGAGCCCACTGCTGGCCTGGAGAAAGGAACCCCAGGCTGGCAACGGGCTGTGAGCCCAGCTGACAGGAGCCGGCAGGCAAAACCCCAGAGCAGCGGCAGACTGAGCAGCTCAGCTCGCCGCCCCTCTGGGATTTCCACCATTGGCTCCTGTCAGTCGGTCTCCCACTGCGGGTCCCACTCAGTGCCCACTGCTGGCCTGGGGGAAGGAACCCCAGGCTGGCAGCAGGCTGTGAGCCCAGATAGCAAGGGGCCAGCAGCCGAAACCCCAGAGCAGCGGCAGGCTGAGCTGCTCAGCCCTCTGCCGCTTTAGGGTTCCCACTACTGGCCCCTTGCCAGTGGAGGTCCCACTCAGCACCTGCTGCTGGCCTGGGGGAAGGAACCCCAGGCTGGCAGTGGGCTGAGACCCCAGCTGGCAGAAGCCGGCAGCTGAAACCCCAGAGGGGGGCTGGCGGAGACACTCAGCCCACCCCTGAAACCCCAGAGCTGGGCGGGCTGACCCGCTCAGCCTGCTGCCGCTCTGGGGTTCCGGCTGCTGGCACCTTACCAGCTGGGGTCCTCGCTGCAGCCCCACTCACCTTGCTTCCAACGCAGGCCCCCTGCCAGACAGGGTCCAGGCTTCCGGCCCTGTTCAGCCCTACCAGCCGGCAGCTCCACTCACCTCAGCTGCCGATCTGGGGTTCCAGCCGCTGACCTCCTTCCAGCCAGTTATCAATGTATAACTCAGAAGCCTGTGTGCAGCTTAAAGTATCTAAATACCTGCCACCAGACACTGGAAAACTCAGTAAGGGCAAGGATCACACTAAACTAATAAGATCTGCATTTTACTTTATTTTAAATAAAGCTTATGAAACATTTTGAAAACCTTGTTTACTTTACATATAACAGTAGTTTGGTTATATATTATAGACTCATAGAGAGACCTTCTAAAAAATGTTCAAATGTATTACCCCACTCGAAGCCCTAAATTAGAGTGTATACATGAAGACTCGGCACACCACTGCTGAAAGATTGCCAACCGCCGGGCTAACTGTTTACATATATACAGCTATAGCCCACTCTCGTAACAGTAATCTCAGCTAGGCAAATACAACCCTGATTCAAGTTTGTGCTACTCAGGTGACTTTGGTGCGGTTAGTCTTACTTACTTCACAGCTAAATTAGGCCCACAGGCTTATTCTTCTCAGTCTAGTGGTGCTTATCTGCTCACTCATCAGATACACAGCCATGCCTCAGTCCCCACCATCCTTATTCTTTGCCTATGTAGCAATTACACACCACTCAATTACAGTTGCAAAATAAAATCTCCCCTTCTTGGGTCTGGTTAACTGATAGACTAATTAACTTCCAATACTTCCACCAGAAACCCGCTCCAATCTATACCTTTTCCATAGGCTTCCACAGTCCGCTAAGAAAGGCTCTGTAAATAGTCATCCTTTAATCCTTCCTAGCCACAAGAATACATAATTGCTCCAGTCAATTCCTGGCCCTTTCATCAGCTCCATAGTGTTGCCACCACTTAGCTTCAACATCTGCAATATTTGGAGTTTTCCTTGACGTCCCAGCCACTGCATTCAAAAGATTTGCATGAGAATCTGAGCTTTTTGCTTTTTTTTTTTTTTTTTAAGTAATTTCTAGCCTTCATGGTTGCAGGAAAAACTTGAAAATATGAAACAGATATACCCTAAAGGCTCAGAAAACAAAAAAGAAAAACAAAATATCTATTATTAAGGAAAAAAAATCTCATGATATTTACATTTGGGAGGCCCAGACTCATGATTTTTTAATGCATGGACTTTACCATACTGGCTTCTGACAGTAGCCCCAGTCAAATTCCCTTATTAGCTATAGCTGTTAGTTTTCAGCTAGCATGTATGTTTACTCACTCACTCTCAGATGAACCAACAAGGCCTGCTTTTATTTCTTGTCTCTTCTCCCAGCATGCCTAGCACTCAGACTAGCCATGTGATCCATCATGTGACATTCCGCATCCCCATCAAAATTATACTTCCAACAATCTTGACCTTAAAGAATCTGAGGCCCTGTAAAAGGCATGCTAAGCAATGCTTGCCTTTAAAGAACCAGCATGCTCTATTACAGGGGGAGGAGGCTCAGATCCACACAAAATATTTAGGGTCCTAACTTCCATTGAAATCAGTGCAAGTAAAATCTTCCACAAAATCCAAACCTGCCTTACTATCAGGTTCAGTAAAAAAAAATCACCGATGTGAATAAGAGTGCAGGTAAATTTAGAGTGTCTGCATCATTTTTTCTGCATTCTCCGATATTCCAAAAATTAGAGGCTTTCATTGAACAAAATGTCTATCTTTTTCAATTGTGAATTTACAACCACCAGTTTTGACAAATGTACTGATTCACTTTGAATCCAATTTTGCCGAAAACTGTCTTCAGATAGCAATAGCACTATAAAATATGTCTGAGATTCCAATTTCCAATGTGACCAAGCTCATATTTCCATTGGAACTTAATTTTGCATTTCCTGTGTCTGTAATGTTAACTGTGTGCTCTTAACTTTGAATAAACATGGCTTTCTGCATTAGATTTCATGGGCCATATTTGCCTATCAAATACACCAGGCAGTGTGGTTTGTAGGATAGAGCAGTGCACATGGGGGCTCAGAAGAGCTGGATTCTATTCCTCATTCTACATTGACCTCCTGGGTAACCTTAGGCAAGTCATTCCCCATGTCTCAGTTTCCCCATCTGTAAAATGAGCATATTGACATTTACCTGCATTTGAAAAGCGTTTTGAGATCTACTGATTAAAAATGCTATATAATATCTAAGTATTATTACTACTCTTGCCCACATCCAACCTGCAGGTACTCAATGTAAAATGTGCACCTGCAATCTCTGTTTTTCACAGATAGATTTGGATATGTGCATACAAGCCAGATGTTGCACGCCCACTTAAAAGTATGGTTCTGTATGTGTGTGTACATGCGTGTGCGATACCTACATGCAACGCACATTGTGCAAAGACTATATATCTTGCTTTCATCACCAAATTTTACCAGACACACTTCATTTTATTAAAAATTGTTCTATATATACAGAATTTAAAACCTAGAGCCCAGTTCTGCCCTCAGACATACATGCACAACTACTTGCACGAATGTATCAGAGGGCAGAATCAAGCCCTTAGTAAAACACATCACAGGGCACATACAACTCACAAATGAGTAAAACAATCTTGAGTCTGGGCTGGCTCTTCTTATTCAGACCAGGCACAACCAAATGCCTATGGGCATCAGGAGGGGTTATTTTTAATAAGAAGTCCAGGATCCAAGCCCAGGATGTGTTACGTACCAAATCAAATTTTGGATTGTTATCCTGGCTATAAATGGCCTTTTACCTTAAAATATCAATTTAAATATAAAAACTCAAGAACACCTCCTGCTCCCTGTGCTCTTCACAGTCATTTGAACTTGATGATTCTTTTGTGTTCTTCCTTCATCCTCAGTTTTACACTTTTTGTCATGTTGCCCCCTATGCACGGTACACTTATCCTGGTTCCATCAACCAAGCACACTTGCCCTCTTCCTTCTGGCCTCCCCTCCATTAAGCCCTACTTCTTCCTGCAATCAATATTTCCTTCTTCTTATCACCAACAATCTCCACCAGCCTCGCTCATCTCAGCTGTTCCAGTGTCTTGTCTTTGTCTATCTTTCTTACTTAACCCACAAATTGTTAAAATATGTTTTTAAAGCACTGGATAGTGTGCTGTATAAAGGATGGGTTCTACCACCGTTCCCCTCATTGAATAGTACCTTGATCTTCAAATAGTCCCGTTCATACCTATGGGCCAAATTTTGCTGTCTTTTCTTATGTAGCATAGTATCTTAAAGTACATCTACTTGGCAATGACATATCCACAGCACCAAGTCTCTGAACCAGGTTCAATTGACTCAAGCTCATGGGGCTCAGGCTGCAGGGCTAAAAATTGCAGTGTAGACATTTGGGCTCAGGCTGGAGCCCTGGCTCTGAGACCCGCCCCTTTCACAGGGTTTCAGAGTCTGGACTCCAGACCCAAGCGTGAATGTCTTCACTGCAATTCTTAGCCCTGCAGCCAAGCCCCACTACCTTGAGTCAGCTGGCCCAGGCCAGCTGTGGCCATGCCACGGGTCTATTGTTGTAGTGTAGACATCCCCTTATTCCATGCATGTTTCCACAGATTTTGATGGGACTATTCATACAGTCAGGTGCTACTCAGCATTTGTAAGAGTAACAGACTCTGACCTAATAAAATAATCTATTTAATACATGTAAAAAAATAAACAATACTGGTAACATAAAAGAATGTGCTAATGTTATTCAAATGTGAACCTTTATTAAATCTAACATTGAACTAAATCTAACATTGACATGTGTCTTTTCTCTTTCAACAAACTTGGAAAATCTTTCCTAATTTGCATGAGCAGCATTAGCTTTAACTGGTGTGTTTAAGGGGATATCATTATGATGCTGTGCAGTGAATGCTCAACAGAAAATACTTTTTTAAATACTTTGTGTCTGTTTTTCTATATAATATAGCAGAGTAGAATGCAATAAACCATTTCTTTTAAAGGTTTCTTCCCATGTTTAATATAGTAACACAGATAACCCATCAATGTTGAAACCATTCACAAGGAAACCTATTGAAAAGAATGGTACTGTTAAATAATCCTATGTCCAGTTCACCAAACCCAGATGTGGAAATGGAATTAGTTTAGCTGTTTTAAATGACAAGTTTAATTATTAATTATCATCACTCACTGCAAGATACAGGAACCTGAAGTCAATGGGAATTTAGGAAGAGCAAGCAATGCAGGATCAGGCCTCAACATGTAAAGAAGATTAACATTTGAAACAGCCAGATTTGTTGAATTAATGCATGCTCTGTGTGCCAAACCAAACCAGAGTGAAATAATGGATCTGCTTTCAAAAAGCACCCATGAAAGGAACAGAGTAGTTAAAAGAGTGACACTGGAGATCCCACAATATTGTGTGTGTAATAGGTTTCCACTGTCTTTTGAATAGTCTTATTAATTCCTTTGGGGAACAACTTGTAAAAGAATTATTCATTCTCTCTGTGCATACAGATTGAGAATAATTGACTGCACTTTTCCAAATTATTTTCCAAGTGTATACATATAGGAAAGAATACAAAACTTTCCCCAGTCTATATCTGAAAGCTTGTCAGCATTCAGCACTAAGGCCTTTAATCCCAGGCTTTAAATAATTTAGGTAACACTTGATTACTCATTGCTGGAACATCAAGCTCTGCAAATTCTGAGTCACACAATATTTGAGGCTGGGGTTGGGACAGGGAGAGAAGAGAGAGACTACTTAGGGTGAGCATATGTCCTGTTTTGGCTGGGACAGTCCCTTTTTTAAGCCCTGTCCCAGTCATCCTGACTTTTTTTCCAAAAGAAGGCATTTGCCCCATTTGCTCTTGCTGACTTGATCAGTTTGCAAGAGCAAATAGGACAAATGCCCACTTTTGTCAAAAAAAGTGGGGAGCAGTAGAGAGGGGGCAAGCAGAGATGCCAGCCCCCCACAGTGAGGAGGTAGGGCTGGGGAGGGAAGCAGCGTTCCAGCATGCAAGGGTCCCCCCCACAGAGTTTCAGCGACCAGGCAACAGCCTGGTGCAGGGGAGGAGGCAGAGTTTCAGCGACCAGCAACAGCATGGTACCAGGGGGGCCTCAGGCAAGCAGCTGTGGGTGTCCTGTTTTCTCTTTGAGAAATACAGTTACCCTAAGAATACTGTAAGCACTTAAGTAAAATACATGTCATGAGAACATAACACGCAATACAGTCTTGTATTTGCAGTGTAAACTGTGGTAAATACCAGTGGGGGCTACATACCAAAGCATTCTTTATTCTTGTTTTCATTAACAATGCCCTTATTTAGGCGTTTCACAGCTCAGAATGTTACAGCCTACATGCCATGAAGAATCATATTCATAAAGTTAAGGGGAAGCTTTTCATCAGATTCAGTTAGCTATTACTATTTAGTGCTTTTCCTCAGATATAGTGTGTACTGCAAAGAAAGAAAGAAAGAAAGACTCCCCCACACAACATAGTCAGCAAACATTTAAAGCAGAATCTATCTCCTGTGTTGATATTTTTTTCCTCTTAAGAGAACAATTTCTTTTTCTCAGCTGATAGACATAGGACTCAATATCTGCTTTCTCTGCTCATTTGGTAAATATAAACTAGTACAAATTGCTTTGTTTACTTAGATACCTCTGTGCACTTAAACAAAAACCCAACTGTCTAGATAGAGAGGATTTTCCAGAAAAGTTCTCCATCCAAAAATGGTTAGTTTTATTCCAGTCACACTAAACTTACTTGTGCAAAGTTACTCGATTCCATTTTCAGGTGTTATATATTTGTGAACATATATATGATAAGGCTGTGTATTATATGGTAATATAGGCATAGCTAATTACACAAAAACACTGGCTTGCTTGACAATAATTAAATTAATCTTGCAAAATTATCAGAAATTAATAAAGAAAAAAATCCCTCCCTCCTCCCCCAGAATTAAATAACCACCTATTCGGTATTAATACATCCTTTAAGATCACTCAGCACTCCATTGCTTCTGAATTCTTGTTTACACCTAGGAATAAATGTTGCCCTCTTAAGCCTATGAGCTCCTCTTCAGCAAAGCTCACCATTTTAGCAATACACGGCACTAGAAATCGGGAACAGCCACCACCATCCTGCGGATTGCTCTCAGCAGAGTCAATCAGGGGCATATTCGACTCCCTCTCATACCATTTTGAAACAAGTCCTCAAACAGCTCCTGGCCTGACACCTCATCCATCAGCTTTCAAGCACAAGAGCAACAGCGCACCACAAGCAAACCTCTTTTCTCCTGCGCCATCTCCGGACTTGAGGCCCAGATGGGAAACAGGCTTCTCTTCCAAGAGCAATCGTATACGTGTAAACCCAGGCCTTGGCAATCTGACCTCGAGCTAGCCTTACTTGCAACAAAGTCTCCATCCTCTTCGGAGCAAGAAGGAAAGGGAGAGTGAGAGGGAGGGCTGAAGACCAGTCCTCTGGGGCCTGATTTGAACTTTGCTGTGGCATGAAGGGCGGGGTGGGGGGACACACACACACACACACACACACACACACACACACCACTTTGGCCAGCGGAAAAGTGCCTATGGCTGCTCTGGCTTTGCGAGGGGCTGTTCAGGGTCTCCCTGTCTTCTTTTCTTTCCCACCCCCTCTCCTTGTTTCAAAAGGGGCCTCTGGTCAGCGCTGATTAATAAGTGCTTTTTGGTTGCGGCTGTGGTGAATAATAGAAGATGGCCGGTGACCCAACAAAGCCTAAACCTTGTGCTCCTTTATTGTGGCAAGCTGAGAAAGGGGCTTTAGGACAGAGACCTCAAGCACTGACCCGCACACATCCTGCGGCTTCCCTATTCATTCGCACAGCCGTACAGTCGCCCGGGGCTCCCATTGTTTGCCAGACACCAATGGGGAAAGTAAAGCTCCTTTCAGATGCCTCGCTGATGGTTTGCATTTAGGGAAACCTCATCCTGGCCGTTTTCCTTGGTGGCTGTTAAGATGGATTTGACATCAACTCCAACGATTGCGGGGTTTATTCACAGCTCTCAGCAGCCCTACATGGACCAGAGAACCAAACACCAAATACCTTTTCTGATTTTTGTTTTTAACTTACGAGCTTATGTATTTTGCTGCTGCTGTTTCTTGCGAAGGACACTTTTATGTTCCTCGTCCCCAGCGAAACTGCTAGGAAAATCAGGGCTGCCTTTATTTTTGGCAACTCGCTGTACTTGAATGTATATTGCATAGCCCCGCAATCCCTAAAAATAGCTGCGTTCTAGCAGCATCTACTCCCAGGGGCACCCGCTGGAGCGCGGCTCCTTTCCCAGGGCAGAAGCTTGCCATTGCTCGGTTTGTCGCTGCTCTGATTAGGCAAACCTAGCTTTTGTCTCCTTCTGCTCCTGCCTTACAACCCAGGAGCTCGCAGCCCGCCACCAAGGAAGGCGTTCATAGTGCTTTCCCTGTGGGGCCCAGGCCCCAGTTCTAATTCGCCTCCATGCCTTTCGCTGCACTCTACCCATGTGAGTAAATAACACAAACAGGCTGTCAAGCCTGGACAACTAGCCGGACCAGGAGCTTGAGAGTTGGGGAGATTTGTTTAATTGGTTCCACTGACCTGTGGATATTTTTATTGTTATTTTCTACTACTACATAGCTTCTACTTACATCTGTAACCAATGGGCTGGAAGATCCTGGTAGTCTCCAGCATGTTTTTGTTGTTTCTTGGGATTCCTATGTTGGGGGATGGAGGGATTTCTGCTAAATAGCTAAGAATGAGAAAAAATGCCATGACATTCCTACTGGCTGGACAATTTTCAAATGCCCCATTGCTTTGCCAGGATGTTGACACATCCCTACAAAGATCTAGAAATGCATCAAAGAGTCCTGTGGCACCTTATAGACTAACAGAGGTATTAGAGCATGAGCTTTCCTGGGTGAATACCCACTTCCTCAGATGCATGGATTTGAAAGCAAAGGGGATGAGGGTCTGCCAGGATGACCTTTCAACACCATAAAGACAGAAGGGGAACAACAACCTAGGCTTTATTAAGGATACCGAATATCAGAACTAAGTGGATGGCCTTTGTCCTGTAATAGATCCAATTGCAAATGCTTCAACAGTAAAACTTCAGCCAGGGAGAAAAATCCAAGACGTCACAGTCTCAGGATTTGTTAGCTCCATTCAGGGAGAGGGCTCATAAAACCATTGGGGTTGGGTCTGAGTTTCCACGTGGTCCAATGGTTCAAATGCAGCAGACTTTCACTCATGGAGGCTTGTATTCAAAGTAGGCTTTGGTTCCAAGTGAAATGAATCTAATGGTCTCAGGTCAGTGTTTAGTAGCCATTTGCCTATCTCCTGTAAAATTGAACATGAGCGGTGCAGAGTTGACAGCTCTGCTCCGGGAAGACCCAGAACTGAATTAACAACGGGTGTGTGACAGACCCAGAGGGAGATGGAGGGTTTGCTAAACCCGACTGGACCGCAGCCTTTCACTTTTATGACTACTAGATTCACTTAAAATGTTAAAGTGGGTTGGGAGTGGAGAGCAAACCGTATTCTATTGTTCCCCTTCTACATTGATATGCTAATCCCTCTTGTGATGCCATAACAAAGAACACCTTGCACTTTTAAAAGACTTTTGTGTCCTGTCCAGAGAAGTTTATTATCAACTAATTAGCAACAACTTTCTTGCAAATGAGTTGGGTTACATTTTCATAAGCTTTGAACAAACATACTGGTCTGCGTTGTGGCAGGAGATAGGCTTGCTATGGAAAACAGAGCCCTACATTAGGAAATGAACCTCAATAATTAATGCGGGCTATATGTGGAGCCGCTATCTATGTAGCTCCTTCCAAGGCATTTGATTCAACATCCTTCCAGGCTTGCAAGGACCAGGACATGCAGTCTACACAACAAAATCTTTGAAAAGGATGACTAGCCATTTTTTTTTCAAATGCAGGCCCTTATAGTATATTAGCATACCCTTTTAGGTGGTCCTGATTTACTCCAGTGGTTATCAGAACAAAAGGAAGGCACATTAAAATTAGGAATTCATACAAAATAAAACAGGGTTTGGACAGTCTAGGTTACATCAATTTAAACCTATGGGGTGTGAGGGTATATTTGAATTGACAGATAAGGAGAGAGATTTAGAATCTCTACGCACATTTTTCAGCTGCATAATATTTATTCTACAGACCTTCCACAGAACAAATTGGTCAACGTAATAGACTTGGTTAGATAAATGTTACAGTTCTTTATAGATTTTTCATATCATTTTAAGCACAAAATGATGCTATTTCCTTGTTTTAAAGATAAATGTGGAAAGCACCCCAAGGTTTTATTTTCGTATCGATGTAGCAAGTGCTAATTGTTTACGTGGCGGGTTTAAGCGATTAAAACAACACATTCACGTTCCTCTGTCTAAAGGTAAGTAGATTATAAAACTTGTTACTATTGTGTGCAAATAATGTTCTGTTTTTTTATCTCGTAGCTCGTGAGATCCCTTTCTTCCTGCGGCAACTCAGGTCACTCTCGGATTTATTCTGTGGCTTGCACATGCCAGCTCCATACATGGAATTCTCGCTATTAACTGGAGGCTGAAGAGAAGAGGGTATATGGAAGCTTGCAGGCCTTGCGGCCATTCGCAGGCAATGGGTGTCCGGGGTGCGGAAGACAAGCAGGGGGAGAGCACTGGCTGCTTTTGCAAACTCACCTTATTCTGCGCCAATTAATTCATCAAACGAAAAAACACTCCTTATCTCTCAGTCTATTTCTGCCCCTTTCCTCAAACGACTCCAGGTATTTAAAATACTAAAAGGGAATATAAAGTCTGGTTGAAACTGAAAAATACATGAGGGGTGGAGGGTTTGCGAGGCGATGGATTAGATCCCTTCATTTCCTTCTGGTAATCCTAAACGCAGCTATCTCTGGCTCTTTAATCTCCTCTAGAGTCGGATTACAGCCCATTTGAGCAAGTACAGTTGGAATTAGGAGATGACAGTGGTGCAAAGTACAAAGGAAAACTTTTTATATAACCAAGATGTTGTGATCGCCCCGAAAGGTCAGCGCTGATCCTAGTGGTCAGCGTGCATGAAGAACAGACAGACAGAGGGGCACAGACTCTTCTGATTAACGTTTTCGATTGACAATGTTTACTCTTTATTGCATTACATTAGACGTTTGGTTTCCAAGTGCGAGAGCACCCAACATGTAAATGATTTTCTATTGATTTTAGCTTCTCAAAGCCAAGGACTACAGCTGAATCTCTTCAGCGTCTTTTATTTATGACAGGACCTGCCAGCACTGGCGCTCTCAGCCTCAGCAGCAGTTAGACGGTAGCATGCATGTAGCTGTAGCAGTAATCAACGTCATCAGCTGGCCAAAACGAATATTTATCGAATGACATAGTGTGTGTCTCGGAAAAAATGAAATCCACATCAGATTACACAGGGTTGTGCGGGGCTGTTTAAACCACCCCTGATAGCTGATTGCAATTGAATATGCCACCAGGTATATTTAAGATTAAAGCTTTATTTTGAAAGGCTTGTAATCCTTTCCGAGAGATTTTGTGGATATAAGACTTCATTGGCAAGTGATTGTGGCTTGTACAGATCCGACCTCTCCACGATGCAAGGTGCAGGTCTCCGTAGCTGAGAAATGCTGCTAGTCAATTTATTGTGGAGTCTTTGCAGGCTCGCGGAGTACGAGCGCAAATTCAGGAATTTATTAAAAAGGTTACAATTAGTGGTTCAATCGCCAAAGTTGGGGACGTGGTATTTTTATATTGGGCGAAATACATGATTTAATTATACTCCAAAAACAAATTAAGGACAGGCCTTCTACACAAATTGGAGGCAGCTAAATGCTCTTTTGTGCCCGCAGCCCTGGGGTTGTTAAAGAGCCTGCTGATGCATGAGAAGGAAAGCGACTGATTTAACTCATTGGGATTCAGGGAGCGACCTGCCCTCTTCTGAAAAAAAAAAGTGGTGGTGGGGGGAGGAGGAGGAGGAGGGGGAGACACACACAGAGTCTTGCTTTACTGAGCTGAGAGCTGCAGAATCCCAGGCAGAAACTATTAGAAGAGACACCGCATCGTGTCTCTTTCCTGCATTTAAACAAGGAAAGAAATCCATTACTGCCAGCCGGCAGAGCTGTATTTTCATCCATTCTGAACCATGGAGAATAAGAGCAAACAAGTACTAAAGGCAAAGCAAACCCTACCTGGGATGAGGATTACTCACTTTAGCGCTGGCTGTAAGTACAAAACCTCCTGCTGCAATTTTAGGGCGATGCTGCGAGGGGTGTTTTTGTTTTTTTCCTTTATTTTTATTTTTTTTAGGAGTCTGCTATTTTGTACTTCCTGAACCCAAGGTGGAAAGAAAGGGAAAGCCCTGCGCTTCCTTGGGCGGTTGGGGACGGACCACCCTGCACATGCTGGCCATTGCTGCTGCCGCAGTAGCTTAACACAGTGGAATGTCAGGTCGCATCGCAGTTTTAGGGGGGATTTGCTAGATCTATTTTCGACTGTGTTGGAAGGTCTTTTCCGGCCCGCGTGCAATTTTTTTTAAAGGCAACGTGGTCGTGCTCTGAGTCTAGCCCCTTCGGCACAACGTGGGGTCTGAGTCCACCCAGCTTGAAGGAATTCCGGGATCAAAATCGCTTTCCCGTTTTGCAAACGCCCTTGTGTTGGCCGGATTTGATTTCACTATCCTGAGATCAATACACTCCTTCTCCCCACCCCCCACCTAATCGCCTTTTCTGTGTGAGCGCGCCAGGGAAACCGGATCGGTTAGGGAAAAGCTTTTGAATCCGTGGGGGGAAAATGTAGGAGAATTCAGCCGGTCCATGCTTTCTTTGTGTGGTGCTGAAGCCGCGGAGCTGCTTTGTGCTTTGGCAGGAGAAAATGGCGAGTCCTATTGTGGTTAGGCCATTTTCTTCCGGTACAAGGGTTCCCCCCAAATCCTAAATACTTCAAGGCTCCTTTGAAAAAAGCCACCGACCCCATGAAGTGTGAATGGCTGCAGCACTGCTTTTTACCCCGCCGCCGGTACTGCGCGTTTGAGATTGCACTTATTTTCTTCGGAGAGGGCGAGGGGGCAATTGGTAGCCCAGGGCTCCGAAGCCACTTGCATTGAAATGGGAATTGCAGACGCGTTTGCAGATGAGTTTCTTCGCATGAAAGAAATTACAAAGCGCGGGCGGTGTTTTATACTTATTTCCTTTCGCATGTGTGTTTTATTTTGTTTTATTGTCTTTATAAGTTAAGCAAGAACACTGAATAACCAAGACGGGAAAAAATCAACTGGGGAAAGGGTGACCCAGCAATGAAATGGTCCTGAATGTCTCTTGCAACTTATTAAAGCTTTAAAAGTCTGTAGTTGTAATCAACTATTGTTAAACGGGAAAGGGATTTTTATATACCGATTGCATTGCAAGTCTCTGAGTAGTATTTGTAGATTTTGAGTAGTATTTTAGATTCTTAGATTCTGAGTAATTTTTAGATTCGTGCATATTTTATGTCCGCTATAAAATATAAAGAAACGGTGGTTTTCTAATAACTTCACTTAAAGTTATGTATGTTCGCTCCCTGAATCATAGCTGAAAATCACTTCTTCATTTCCACGTTAATCCGTTTAAAGAAATGGTTAAAGAGCCCTAGATTTTAAGAGTATCGTGCTTAATAGTCAACATTTCATTATGATTTCCAAGTATCCGACATCTGTCAGCGATTAAAAACAATAAACTATAAATAAATGCAAATTCTCCCACCTGTGTTCAGTGTTCTGAATTGGGAAAAAAATAGACTTCTTTTTAAAAGTGCCCTAGAGAAACTTACAGTTTACTTCGCCATTTGACAACAACTTCAAATGCATTATTGAGTTTGTGCAAATACACAGCCATTTACATTCTGTAAAATGTAGCATTTATCTCCCATCATGCAGATCAAAACCATGGACAGCGAACGGATATTAAACTAAAATGGGAAAGGAATATCACGCTAGAAAATAGAGAGTAAAGCGACCAGAGGATAATATTCAAAATACACGCCTGAAAATGATAAGAAAACTAGCTGCTCTGTTTTTCTCAGTACATGTGATTTCAATTTCTTGTAACAGAAGACGTTTCAAAAACAAAAGATGAAGGAAGTGGCATTTCTAATTTTGCTGCATAGCAATCCGCCTTCTGTTCTATTGAATTAGTATTTATAAGACTTACAACCGCTGTTACCTGTTATGGAATTTAAAAAGATCAACTCACTCTGCATTTGTGTGTTTTTCTTACACGCAGAGACAAAAATAAATCTACGATTCAATTCTAATATCAGCTGAGTGACATTGGTGTAAATTAAATTGATTTTATCAGTGACCAGGTTCCACAATTGGAAAAATTAAATGCCACTTTGACAGACAAGGATAATATGGAACAGATCTATAAACCAGCTCCTTAAAAATAATCTAGATATTGAAGGGCTGCTTTCCTCTCCCCACTACATTATATCATAACATTTATTTTGCTTGACTGCGATACCGAAATTATTCAAACAATTGTTTGATGCAGCAAGACTGGGATGATGAGTCATCGACTTTATTCCATAGCAAATCTACAGCCATAGCTCTAAGGCAAATTTCCTTTTCATTTTGATCATGCCTTTTATTTGAGCTGCCTTTTCAAACCCTTTTAAATCCTCTCAAACCAGTCAGTGCAGAAATACTCACAGAAAGCTCTCACAAGCACTGGGGAGTTTCAATATAGCCCATCTTTGAAATGGCGAGTTATGGATGTAAAGGCCTTACCTCGACCTACAAGATTTATAAATACACTTTCCCTCTGAGTCATTTAACTATAACATTCGAGTTTGTTTTAAACAAGCATCCATTTGGGTGAGGCCTTGAGCACACCTATATTATTTGAAATTTGGGTTTTTGCTTTGTTTTTAATATCTAAACAGATTTACTTGAGACACAAAATATAGCCATCTATAAATACCCACTCCCAGTTTCTCTGAATAGGATCTCTGGATGACATGTATAGATCTAACCATTAAAAAAAGTCTCTCCTAGTAATATGAAGAGAAAGTGTTTTACATAACCCGCTTAGGTTTGCTCAAACCCTGAGTGTTTCAAAGGATATAGAGTAGGGCCATACTGGTTTCATTTGTGGGTCTGAATTTCAGATCTCTGTTATTTAGGACAGCGTCTGTTTCGGTCTGATGAATCAGTCCGCTGGAGGACTCGGGTGAGGGGTACCTGTTCGGAACACAGAGAGTTTTAGGACACTGACTCATAACTAGGTTGCAGTCTGCGGTGAAACGGTGGTTAACGCATGGGCTGTAGTGAGCTGGCGGAGCTTGTTGTCAAACCATAGCGAATGACTCTGTGAGCCCCAAAGCGGTGCCGCGGTGAAGGGGATCTCACTGAATTCAGCTATTTCCTGGGGAAGGGTTGAATGGGGTGAGGCTGGGATTAGGAGCCGCTTTGCTGCTGTCACTGTGCAGATTAAGGCGATACTGAGGCTGGGGGAGCTGCACTGGGCTCGACCTTTCACCTCCCCCTCCGAAGTGGGAGAGTTTGCTGGAGAGCTGGTTTGCAGGGCTCTGGTGAGGTTCTCTCGCCCTTGGCGGCCCCGGGCTGAGCAGCTCAGGGCTGAGATCCTGCCAGGTTCGCTCTGGTTTCAAGGACAAGGGGAGATGATCAGGACTTTGGGAGCCAACATCTGCCTGGCTGGTGACGTCAGCAGCCCCGTGTAATCCGCTTGTACTGAAGGCAGATGCCCTATTTGTTTGGCTGGAGAGCCATTAATCCCTAATTCGGGATCAGCAAGCGAGGGGGAAAGACCAGACCGCGCCACCCCCACCCCAAAAAGCACCCAGCACCGAAGAGGACCCTCACCTCGCGTTCTCTGCGGGCTTCGGCGCTGCTAGGGGAAAAGCTTGAGCTCTCGGCAGGTTTGAACCTTTCTTTTTGTTTAGCTGATTTTTCATTTTGGGGGGGGGCGGTTATGGGGAGTGCTCGGATTTTCTGGACGGATTTAGCGCTCGGCTCGTGTATTCTGAATGCACCTAAACTAGGGGGATCGAGGAGGGGACATTTTGTTGCCCCCCCTTTTTTTGGATGCCCGTTTGTGGCTGAGGTTTGCGAGCTCTGGAAAGATCCTCTCTCGCTTGAACGGTGTCGTCGACTGGCAAATCCGCTTTGCTTACATAGAAACTCAAACGCGGGACTGCTCCCCCATCCTTCTCCTGACCCCGGCTCTGGGCTCCAGGGGGAAACTCCTGTCCTTCACTAGCTCTTCTCCCTGGCTGAGGGGGCAGCTCAGGAAACTCGATTTCTCCGTTTATTTCTCCCTGTTCAGTGTATTTTTTTACACTCTCTCTCTCTCACTTCTCCTGATCAGCCTCCCCTCTCCCACTTTGTCATTTGCATACATTAGGCAGTGCTTTGCGGGCAGGCTGTAGCGCGATCCGCGCGCACCCCCGCCCCCAGGTCCTTTCTAATTCTCATGCTTTGTCTGTTTGCTAGGAGATCACACTCCGGATCTATGGTGGTCAGGGCAGGAGCCGCGTCCCCACGTCCCGTACGCACAGAAGCTGGTGTGGTACTGAAATCCTTGGGAAACCAAACTCCTGGAGCCACCCATTTCCGTTTGCCAGAATGGAGCCGCGCTCGACAAAAGAAATAGCCCAATGTGCCTTCTGTCTCTCTCTCTCTTCTCTCTCCCACTGAAGCTAAACTTCAGAGGCCACCGGTAGAGATCAACTTGCCCCGTTTTAGGGCACTGATCGCATTCAGACTGGGTAAAACGCTTTGCATAGCAACCCTCCTTGGCTCAGGGATGCCGTCCGAATCCGTCTGGATTTGATGCCCGTTTAAACGGTTAAAAGGTCTGTAAAAGCGTAGGTTGTTTTCCTTCCACTGCACAGTAACTCTAGGCAGGCCAGATGGGCTGTCCGTAGCCTCCCGGGAACGGGCAGGTGCGATCGGGTTAATTTTCTCCGCATTACAAAGAAAGATGAGGCGTCCTGCCCTTTCATTTTTCAGCGCTCCCCCTCCGAAAACCTTCCTAGCGGAGAGGAGCTGGAGATGCTGGGCCTGTGTCCGATGCACAGAGTGCCAAACCCAGCCTGGTTTGGGGGAGGGACGCAAACCCTACCTTTGCTGGCATTAAAAAAAATCAATCTGAGAAATGAAAATTAGAGCAAAACCAGATTCTCTATTTCAAGCGACGGGAAAAGGCTTGCCAAATTAGAGCAGCAGCTTAGGAAGTGGCAGGCACACGTCACAGACCCCCCGGTCCTTGGAAATAACAGATGGGCTAGGAAGACAACTCGGCCATGACTAACCTTCAGCCCAGGCCTGGAGGACGAGCGGGTGGGGGAGGAGGGATCTACCTTCCTTGCAAAGATCAGTTGCTATTTTGTTTCCGGAGTGAGAAATGCGAGGCTCTGACTCTCCGTGTTCACAGCGGACCTTGATTTAATGTCATACAATTAAGGCACGCGGTGAATGCCAAGAGCAGAGCCTGAAGGCAGCACTGAAGATCTGACCATAGCACAAACCAACCCCAACACAACAGTAAAATAAAAACAGGCGAGACACAAGAAGTAAAAGCCCACAGTCACTCACCTAAGAAAATCTAGACTGAATAGGAATGCACAGCTCGAAAGGCTAAGTCCTTTGGCGAGGAAGTGAAAGCTGCCACTGGATAAGATTTTGCAAGTGGCAGTTATCCGGAAAAGGCTCTGTGCAGGTGCTGGTTTATTAAAGGCAATACAGCAGCGGTGCTTTAGCAGGAAAAGTAGGTTACTCTTTTGCTTCTCTGGGCTAACCAGTGTAAAGTCAAT
Organism: Gopherus flavomarginatus; assembly: GCF_025201925.1. Classification (NCBI taxonomy): domain Eukaryota; kingdom Metazoa; phylum Chordata; order Testudines; family Testudinidae; genus Gopherus; species Gopherus flavomarginatus. The sequence goes on from NC_066618.1 coordinate 236,680,519, forward strand.
TAAAGAGACACATTATTTATTGTCATCCTCTTGCCAGGATCGTTTATTATGCAGATTCCTACCAACTGGCCATGGGCATGAGGCTAGGAATGCCCGATTGTTGTTTTGTCCCTGTGTGAGGCTTCTTGACGTTCTAGTCTACCTGATTTGACTTGCAGGCCAAGTAACATGATACTGAAGAAATGAAAGAAGCCAAACAATTCTAAACGTCACAGGAGGAGAAGGTTTCACAGACAGGGGAGCTTGAAAGGACACAGAATCTGACTTCTGTTGAGATGCTTTGGGTGGAGGTCTTAAAACGTCCTACGCCTGAGAGTAGAGTAGTTGGCCATGGGAGTGCTGAGCTAGGGGGAGAAGCCAGGGGTCAGAATGTACCTCTTGCTGAATGTCTTTGTTCAGCCGGGCCTACGCCTGCGGAGGAACAAAGACGGGAGACAGACTCTGCTCAGGTCCCATCGGCAGCAGCCGGAGCCCGTCCGCTGTCCATGGTCCTGAAGGCAGTTCTTGCGCTTTATTCTTCTGCTCGGAACTGCAAGACTCCGGTTCACTCTGACGCTAACTAATTCGCATCAGGAAAACACATTCGATAGCGGGAGGCGGGCTGTACCAGCTAGCGTTTTGCAATCCAGACCAACACTGGATACTCTGACGAGAAAACAGGCGATTGGATCGGGGCTATTTTATTTTCCTCTTCCCACCCTTGAATCGTTTTGAGATTTTGGACATATATATATTTCATTCACACAGGATCTGGGCTATACCTGAAAAGCACCGGTGAAAAAGAGACCAGGTGTGACTATCACATACCTAATGTTTAACAAGAGAATTTCGTAAAGCGGCATTATTGTATTACCCATTCTGACATTAATCTAGAGCCCTCTAACCGCTTCCCCCAAAATAACAGGTATCAGGCACCATATTGATTGGCAAGCAAATAATAGAACTCAGAGTGCGTCTGTCTACAAAATGCAACGTTACAGCGCCAGAATCTATTGATTCTTGGCGTTTCAGAGAGGATGCCAGCCGCTGGGAGAAAGTGCATGCCTTTAAAATATACCACTGGGGGAGAAAGGAACATTAAAATAAGCGATATAGGGTCTGCAAAATAACTGCAGATAATGAAGGCTCAGGTATTTATAGGACACACTGCTACTTAACCTAGATTAATATATAGGGGCAGGAAAGTGGATTACCTCCTACACACTGCCTGTCTGAACATTAGTATGGAAGGGTACCGAAGGCGCAAGCACATGCTGCTGCTAACAGCAATAGAGGAGGGTGATAATGTGCTGTGAAAAGTTCAGTCATTTGCTAGGGAGATCAGGACACTCCCCTAACCCTGATCTCTTTTGCAGATGAGGTGAAAACTACCTTTCCCCGCTATCTCGGTCATTGGGGCCTCGGTCCTGCCGCAGCTGAAGTCAACGAATAAACTCCCATGGACTTCAGTGGGAACAGAAATAGGCTGCTGTCGGTGGTAGAGGCCGTTTAACTTTGGCATATTACTCTCCCTAAGGTTTAGCCTTATTCTAATATAGTAAAATAATTCATTTAGCAAACATTGAATAGGCCAACACAGCCACCTCGCGTCATTTAAGTGTAAATATAACAAGCATAGGTACCATGAGCTGTTCTAGGCTTTTGGAAGCAGAACAAGCATGTTAGAAGTGGACCCCTGATTTTGCAAATCCTCACGCATGGGAAAGAAACCACTGGTTGCAGTGGGAGTTTTGCCTGAGTGAAGACTTCAGCTCGGGCCCATTACATTCACCACAACAGAGAACGATGACCTCCCTGCCTTTGCCCTCTCCAAAACGTTTCACACCTGAACGCTCCCTGGGCGTTCTGCCACAGAGGAGTCAAAACGGACAGGTGCAGACCCTTTCCCGGCAGATGATCGACACATGGAAGTTTTAATTTCGTGCCCATTTTTTTTCCTTTTTAAAAGCCCAAACTGTTAATGCTTTGAGTCTGCATGAGTTGTGTTTACAACTCGTTGTAAACAGCTTTCCAGTATTTAAGACAAATGTAAGTATTAGAACAATAAAATAACCATCCAGACTTACGCATCATTGCATATGTATATCTGAGAACACATACTATTTTATTTAATCCATTAAAAGCCAAAGCAAATTTTAACTCGGATCAGGAATAGATTCTAAATGTATAAGTTAACTGAGCAATATAAAAGCCTTACTCTGAAACATTAAATTAATTGGTTTAAGGATTTCAAATGCTAGATTACCCCAGTGGTGAAACCCGTCTCTCTTTCGCATATGAATTAAGTCTGTCATATACACTGTTAAATGTATACTGTGTAATACCAAATAGGGTATAGACATGAAATGCCCAATTAATAAGTCAGTTCAAATACTTCCCCATTTTTATGAGACAAGAGGAATCCCGATATTTTCTAAATGGTGGTAATATAGTGATTGCAGCTGGACAGTATGTTATGATCTAGAGAAACCATGAACTCATAAAGAAAAGTTCTATTAAAGGCTGAATAATTCCAGGTCTAATGATATTTTTTAATCCCTCGGAATACTGAGAAATTCTCTCGTTTGAAAATAATCCTACAGTTTACTATTACCATCTTCCTTCCTCTTTCAAAACTGAAGTCAAAAGTTCTGCTCTCAGCACTTTTCACACAGTGCAGCATAATGTCCTATCCCAAGTCAATGGAGGCTTCCCTGTGGGAGGCGAGCAGAGAGATGTGTCTTGGAGTCCCCTCTGCAGTCAGAAGCATTTAGATTTGTGTTTGTTTGGTTAAACTTAAAGCTTCTTGGAGAACAGTCATGCCCAGTGATCCACTCCTATTTTGTTTGCGATGAAGCAAGGCTGCACTGTCGGGAAAACGTATGCAGACGTAAATTTTCTTATTTCACTCTAGCTACCCAGAGCAGAAAACTGAAACTAATTCGGTACACTGCGTAGGTTAGTTAACTAGGTCATGGCGCCCTCTACTGGCCAAAAGAGGAAGAACATCAATTTACGAATGTGTTCGATGACACCTAGGAAAAGAACCCGAAACTAAACATTACATAGTAACGTAATACTCAGAATAATCTTAAATACTTTGCAATTTAAAGGACTGAAAGGGTGGCTTGTAACCCGAGGATTTCCCTCTATTGTCTTGAGGTCACAAAGCGGGATGGCGACTTCAGGGAGAAAAGGTGTTGCGGAGTTCTAAATTCTAGAACGTTTGGTCTGCAGACCAGTACCAAGCCCTCCAGAGTCACTCAGGAGCATGGAACTGAGATTAAAGCCTGAGAGCTGAACAAAGTAAAACAGACGGAAGGCAAGATATTGCCCAGTTAGACAAATCAGGAGAGAGTTCCAGTGCTGACATTTTAAATGTGGCGTGGGACACCTGAAATTACACAGGTAAGTGGAGGGAAAACCAAAGAAAGCTCTACCACAGAATTTTCCCTCTTGAATTTATTTAATCCTATCCTGAAATCATCAGGAATAGGATACTCAGATTTCAAAGGGTGGAAGAAAAGGGGAATAAAACACAACTTTCAACCTACCAAAGACTAGTGTGTGACAATGGCTTTTAGAGTCAGACAACGACCCAAAATAAAAGAGGGGCCCAACAAGACCTAGCAAAGGAATGACATGAGATTCATGTCCCAATCCCTGCTATACATACACAAACTTCATTGCTTCAATTGCATTATTGAGTTCTGCTGCTGTCAATTTACTGCCATAAACAGTGATATAATACCAGGTTTAAATTTGGATCTACAAGAAATTAAATATTTCTTAAACTATTGAGAGGTATAGTTAGAAGATAGTACAGTTGTGCTACAGTAATGTGTTCACAAATTAAATATCTGACAGGGTTCCTTTTTAAAAAGCAGCACAGTTGGAAAATAGGGGAAAGGAGAAGCTTGTTTTGTAGTTACACTTCTTGAAATGTTCTGTACAAATTGATGTATATGTACAGCTGTATTACTTGAATGTTTTGACTTACTAAATTATAATAGGACCATAAATACACTTGAATCATTTTCAAATAAAATACAATGTAGTAATTATATCAGCACTGATGTAATGAAGTTCATTTATTGTTCACACTGATTTGAGGGACTAGTTTATAATAAATCCTCCAGAAATAAAATTTGATTTATTAAATTGTGTCAGTATGCAATGTTTAAATGATACTCACTTTAATGTAAACTAAGGTTATACATGAAAATACTTAATATCTAATTTAACAATGTTAAATCAGTCCCTAGCAATTATACTTTTACAAATTTTCTGCACTAGAAAATATCAAATTAACTATATTATTCATAAATTGGTAAACTTATTTTAAATATCCATCAATTTCTAGGGAATGCAGCAGATAAATCTGGAAACAGAAAAGAAAAAATTGTATGCAAAGGTTTGTGCTAGGGAATTTCTCCCTCAGCAATTACAACAAACATTTCTATGAAATTTACTTTGCAGTTATTTTAACAGAGAAAATAATTAGAATATGTAGGTCTTTTCTGCCTTTGACAATGATACATTTTACTATTTTGTTAGTGTACATCACAGTACAGAACACTTCCATGAAAGAGCTTTTTGCGCTGTTCTCCAAATGTATAACCCTCTTCGGGATAATATCCAGAGTTCACCAAACCTATGGTAAAATATTAATATGAAGGGATGTTTTGAATCCTTCTAAGTTCTATAATTAATTACACTATTAAAAGCACACAGAGTGCAAGAGATTCAATCAACTCGTTTTCAAAGAATGTACAGGTCATTACAAATTAGTTCTCACCACAAACTGTGTTTTTCCTCTCAAAACTTAGTAAAGAATTTTGTGCAGTAGGTTATTTTCTTTGGGTCATATACTCCTCCTGCATTCAGTCCCTTTAACTTCAGTGGGAGCTGTGAGTGTAAATTGAGGGGAGCGTATGTAGTGGACACAGTTAAAAAAGTGTATCCTTTACATTTTTACCATGTTTACTTAAGTGAGACTTAAGATTCTCAGATATACAGGGTGAAATCCTGGTCCTATTGCAACAGATAGCAACACTCTTACTGACTTCACAGGGTCAGGAGTTCATCCTCAGTCCTTCATCAAGCAGATGCCTCTTGAATTCTATGGGAATTTGTATGAATTAGGTGAAAAGCAAGTAAAAGTATCAGGATTTGGTCCTCAGTATTTAAAAAGAGAATTTTAAAAATGTAACCGTTTAAAAAGAGTCAAGTTTCCCCACCTTTTGTTGTGTACAATATCCCACATATCAAAAGATCAAACAGTCTGAGTTTAAAAGACAAAATACAAAATGAATAGCTTTATATAGGTCTCCCTGACCTCTCTATTGTCTGCATTTTGAGCTAAGGTTAAGTATTAGATATTCTACTATACTCAAACTAAGAAATGCAAAGGTTGCAGATCAGAAATATTTCCATATCCTGGAAAAGTTGCCCAGGCACCTGAAACCTAGATCTATTGCGTTACAAGAAGGAAATGTTAGTCTTAGTGTTCTCAGCATAAAATCTAAACAGTTTTTAACTGGTCTCCAAACAGGCTGCTGCATCTGTTTGTCCACACAGCCCCCTGCAGTTAAGGCATGTAAAAGACCAGTTTTAGAAATGCAATTTGGGAAATTGTACATCTAACTACCTGGGTTTGAATATTCAAAACAGACACCTGCACATGACATAGAGGCAAAAAAGTAATATTAAAAACAAAGCAGTTCATAACAGTAACAGACAGTATAACCCCATCTTAGATTCTGATTCAGGAAAGCACTTAAGTATGTGCTGCAAATTAAGTACTTGTTTAAATCCAATTGATTTCAATTTAAGCATGTGATTAAGTGTTGTCCAGAGTACTGATGCCTTCCTCAGTCATGACTGACATATCCCCAAAACATTTATGCATGTGCCTATTTTGTTGAATGGGGCAGTTCACAGGCATAAAGTTATTCACATGTAAAAGAGTTGCTAGGATCGAGACCTACATTCTCAATATACACACATCACTCTATAGCCAAGTACAGCCAATTCAAAGTACTCCCCCACAATAATGAATACAAAGAAAAGACAACATTAATGCAATGTTAAGGTTGTGACCAAATTCATGCAAAACAGAGCTGGACAAGAAATGGTTTTCCCATCCTGTGAAAACTGGCAAGATAGCATAAGATTTTTCCAATCCAGATAAAGATGAAAAGTCAAAATCTCATTTTTTTTAAACTGAAAATTTCATTTAAAGTCATTCACAATGTTTTCTTTTGATCATTTTGAAATGTTTTGGTTTGATTTTGCTTCCCCCTACCCTTCATTTTCCCACCTTTTTTGGTATAAATTTGCTACAATTTCAAATAAAAAAGTCATCTTGACTTGAAAAAACAAAGAACTTTCCAGTTCAAAAATGTCAAAGTGGGACATCGACAGTTTCAAACTTTTTTTCCCTGATAATTTCTCTGTTTCAGGACCCATTTCAGTTTCAACAAATCAGCATTTTTTGGTGAAATGTGAATAGAAAATACAAATGTAGTCTGCTCATAAATTCTTTGAACTAACAAGAGAACACTTCATCGCTTACATTTAGCTAACTACACACTAATTACAATAGCTTCACATACATATTCAGTACATTCATGTTTAAATGTAAGTCTGTAGACTTGCATAGTTTTTGTAGGTCCACAAAAATTCCAGGTGCATCAATGGTGATCTCTCTCTATCTCTCTCACATACACACACACACACACTCTTACATATGCATACACAAACATACATGTACCACAATATATATGAATCCTAAACTCCGCTGCCTGATTATTTGAAAATTGCGAATCACTCAGGTTTTTTACACCATTACCAATTTTTTTTTAACCAAGGTATTAATCATCAATGAAAATTATGTCCAACCCAAGCTTCTTGTAAAATATATCTCAAGTCATTTTTCCTCAAACTTCGGGCAGAGGCCAATCATGGACAACTGCACCTGAAGATGAGAACATTTTGGAATATTATAACTGTAAACAAAGGAGTCTAGAAACTTTTAAACTTTGCTTACACCCTTAGTTATACAGGCAATGCCAAAGGCACAGTAGAATACATGCTCCTGTAATGTACATTATATGATGTAGCTCATATTATGGATGTGAAAGAGCAGAGGTGAGGGGCTGTACTTCTCAAGGTGCAAGGAAAATGCTAGAATGTTGGGAGTTTGAGAGAGCAGAATCTGATTGTTTTATTATAAGGAAAGAAATCATGTGCCAGAAAAAGAGATTAGTACTGAAATGAGATATATTAGCAAGAGCTAGAAATTATGGGCCAGTGAAAAGAATGGGGGAGTAAGACAATATACAAAGTGAATGAATTAGATGAAGAGAAACAACCAACTATTTCAGATGTTTAGGTGGAAGAGCAGGGAAGGACCACAGAAAGAATACTCAGCATAGAGAGGAATACAGCTGCAAAAAAAGTTGTGATTATTTTATTGACTTTTTAAATACATTTGTTTCAGTCATATTCTCATCACTTATGTTTGCCTTCTGCTGACATTTGTGCAATTGAGTTGTAGTTTGCTGAAAATCAAAAATACAACATTCTGTGGTCAGAAATTCATAAAAACAAAAAAAAGTCTTGACATGTAAGTGTTCATGCTGGGAAATGCTTGAGCACTTATCCAATCAGGGAGATGAAACAATTCCATTTGGAAAGTAACCAATGCAGCTTAAATGAATGAATGATGAATATATATAAAGAACTGTTCCTGATCAATCCAAAAAAAGTAAAAAGTCCAGTGAACACATTTGAGGACATTATGATCTATTCATACATTTGCCAGAATAAATTATTGTAAAATATTTATTCTGCTTTAAATAGAATGTAGAAAGAAGTTTGGTGTTTGAGACATGTGGATGGGATGCTGAATGTGAAGAGATGAGGTCAGAAAGGACGTGGGGAGGTAAAAAGTCTTGAATGCTTGGATCGAGATTTCATCCTGAAGTATGAAATGAACAAGAATCCAGGGGAGGTTTCACAGGATGAGGAAAACAAACTCTTGCTTCCATTTCTGCATAACAGACCAGCTGCTACTCAAATGAAATATTGAAATCTGGAGAGTTGAAACTTACGGAGACCATGATGAAGGGAATTGCCGTAGTCAAGATCACAGAAGATGAAGACATGGACAACTTCTGTGGCATCACTGAGATAGTGTTAGATATTTCAGAGGTGAAAGCAAACAGGTTTGCAGACCAAAAAAGGAAGAGAATGGATGAACTGCTGGCTCCATTAAAATAAATGGCAAAACTCTCTGACTTCACTGGGGCCAGGAGTCTCTTTTTAAATGTATGGACTACAAACCTGACAATGAAGAATGATAGTTTTGAGCAGAGGAGTGAGATGAGCCATTAAGGGATTGGTTAAAGGTGTTTTTTCTACTAATTAGAGGGACGTAAATTATGGATACACTGAAGAGAAAAAAAGGTATGATGGGCTGATGAATTGATGATGAGGGAAGGTTATAAAGCTATAACTCGCTACAAAGTTTCTCTAACACTTCCTCCAAAACAACCTGTATAACAAAAGTGGAAAGTTAGCTTTTCTGAGTTTGTCAAATTTGCACCAAAAGATTAAGTGTCCTAAATATTAAACTAACATGTATGTTACACCCCCCACACACACACACTGAATTATTATAATGCAAAATTGTACCATATAAAATCCTCTCTTGCTTTCACACTTTCTTCAGAAATCAAATATTTGTTTCCCTTGGGTGTCTCTTGTATCCCAAAGTTTGGATCCTGTGGAGTATATATATGCCTAATATTTTATGAATTCCAGAAATTCTTTCCACTTACAGTCACGGTATTTCTGGCCAAGGAGGACAGAATAGGGCCTCCCGCAGACACTAATCAACACTGGTCAGTGAAAAAGCAAAGTGGCATGAAATATTCCTTCTACCTATAGGTTAAGTGTGCTGGCTGCACAATTCAGCCCTGTTAACCTGAAGAGCAAGACATCTGGACTGGAAATCAAACTTAGGTCTATTTCATGGTAAATACCATAGGAACAGGTTACTATCCCTGGGCTGGCTGGAAAACCAGGCATTCTGAGCACTGCTTAAGCTGAATAAAAGAGATTCCTTAATTATTTTTTCCTAGTCCAGAAATGGGTATCATATCAACCTGTAGAAGGCTCAATAAACGGACCAAAAATATCTGAGCTTTTCAGTTGAAGAAATTTCCCAAGCAGTAAATATTTAAAATGATGTAAAGAAACCTTGTGAGCAAAACAAATATAAGAAGACAACCAAGAATAGTAAGAAAAGATGACTTACCTTGCTTTGGTTAAAAACCTCTCACCCTCTAATGTGCCGAACATTAAGTATTTAAAAGAACCATGAGAAGACCTTCATCCAGTATTTTATGTATGAAAATCCTTAAAAGATCAGAACACTAGAAAAGGAACAAGAGCCCCACTGAATTATCTCAGCATGAGGGTCTCAGGACTGCCACATTCAGATATAAAAGAAATGGGACAGTACTGATTCCAGAGCAGTATCCTGTACCACAACAGCTATAGGGAGGGCTTGCAAGATAAAACTTGCCCAATCGTCCGCAGCCACTGTAGGAAGGACCCATCTGCCAAACGTATGGTCTCAGGCCTCGACCACTAGTTAGTCGTTTCACACAAAATCATGCAGATTTGCTAGATAGAGGGCTGACTTGTCAAGTCTACAATATTTGTTCCTTCTAGTGGCTGCTCCGCATAAAAGATAATCACAGCTGATGACCTATGACTGTGGCCTGTGCTTGGGTTTGAATGCCTACTGACCTCAGATGCTTGGGATCAGCTTGCTCTAGCAGGAGCGTGTATGAATTATACACCAAGTGTGTTGTGTCACCCACTATAGGCTGGGGACTATGCCCACAGCCTACTCTGCTGCCCGCTAAAGTTCCTTCTTTAACTGTGCTTTTGGTACTGAAGGTCAGGATTTGAAAAATTGCTATGGTGGGTGATTAAAAAAGCTGCATTATTGTCCACTTAGGTTTTGATTAATTCCAAAGTATCCATGTGGAGTACTATGGCAGGGCAGATGAACTAGCAAACATAATAGGCCTTTTCAGTTTCCAATACCTATAATTTTATGTAAAACTTTCCATTACCCATGGGATGCCACCATCTATCCATCCATCTATCCATAGCAACAGCTTCATACAGTAGAAGCTGCTTCATTGACATAACCTGATTATAGACATTTATCTACAGCTGCATATTTTCTAAATTCTTCAAGAGCAAGGAGGCTCTTTGGAGCTCTGTAGGGATCAGGGCTGCTAAAGAGCTTCTAAGAAGTACTCTAGGGACTGGGAGGGTTGTAACTGGGAAATACTCAATGGGAAGGACACTCAACTTTGCAGCAGCCTATTTAAAATTATATTTTTATTTAGTGCTTATTACCATGAAATCTACTATCGTTCTCAGATTGTTGGAGGAAAAAATTGGTTAGCCTGTTGCTTTTCACATTTATGGCATTATTAGTGTAGCTTAAAATGGTTCAGAATGGGAAGAAAGCTAGAAAGCTGTGTCAACCACAGTGCTGGAAAAGTGTACTACATAAGCAACTTTTCATGCCAGTTCATACTTTTTAATTTTGTCTGTTGTATTGTGTCTTGACTTAATACTTATTTCTGTTTTATATAATATGAGACATAACAGTGTAATATGACTACTAAAACCATAGGTTCCCGAAACAAAACATATTGGATTTTTCCAAGAATATGCTGCCAAAATATAGCCCCCCACCCTCCCGCCTCAGTTTTCACAAAACTTTCAGTCCTGATCTGACCCCTCCATTATTTGATCTGTTGAAGTCTGGAATATTGATTCCCACAGTTCCTTTTGTTTTCCTTTAAATTGTAACACAGTTACTATGCTAAAGCCCCTGTTCTGAAAAACATCCTTGCTCAGGAAAGCATTAAACATGTGCTTACAAATACTTTCTTTAATTAGGGCCTAAGACATTAAGGCAATATTTATCGATAATAATTATATTTGATGGAGTGCTCAAAATGAACTTCTGCTTTCCTACTGTTTTGTGTGTTGGTCTTACTGCAAAGAAAATACTAGGGGCAGAACTTCCAAATGTGACTAGAGATTTTGGTTACTCAGTTTGAGATGCTTTTAAGGGGCATGATTTTCAGAAAACCAGACCCATTTTTAAAGTATCTCACATCGAACACCCAAAATCTCTAGTTACTTTTGATAATCTTGGCCTCCTCTCATAAGCAGAATATCATATCCATGGCAACACACACTTCAATTTCTAACTTACCACTCCAGCTGGTCAAATATCACAAAAACTGTTTCACAAACATTTATTTGACTTCTGAATAGCTGCTGGATCCAGACATATTTGTAGCCCTTTATATATGCTGTGATGAATGAGTTTTTGTTCACACAAATGTTTGGGGAATGCTGTTCTCCATTCCGGGAGTTGCAGTCGAGTAAGTATATTCTTCTCAGAAGGAAAAACATTCATTAAACACTATTCACCACTTTCCAGTCTCCCGTGTAAAAAGTTTTAAAGTCACATTAGAGAACAGTACAAACATTCTGGGCCAAAATCCTCAGTCCAAATCATCCACACTGCACTGGCAGCAGATCTCGGCCCTGCTGCCAGCTCAACCAGCCAAGGAAGGATCACTCTAGAGTAGGGGATCTTTCACTGGTATAGAGCCAGTGTAGCATCTCCTACACAACTTCCCCCAGATGCCACTGAAGGGGTAACTGAAAGAGAGAAGGGGTCACAGCCAGTGCTGCCGTATGTCCTGCTCATCTCCAATGGTTGCATCAATCTCTTAGGGTTGTTGGCAGCTGACAATTTACAGCAGCCTTCAAATTGCTGTAAGTCACACTCAGAGCTATTGGCCCAGCACACAGCCGGTCTAGGTTTGGAGGAAGAGTACAAAGAAGAGCTTTGCTCCCTGCCCTCAACCTGAATTGCTTTATACACTCTCCTCAGCCCAGTTGAGGCACTGTGGCCACATGACCAGTCATGCACCACAAAAAGTCAAAATGAACCCATCAGCTGAAAACTGTTAGTAGTTTGCCTGTATTTGCTGCATACATTCACAGAAATAAGGATGGGTTCACAACTGATTCATGATCAGAAAAAGAAGGGCTAAAGTCATTGGGTACTTTATTCACAAACCACAAATTTGACCAGCTCTGCTTACTGCACAAAAAGGTAATTACTGTATTTTTGTGGTTTATAATAGCAATAATGATCTGCAGGATAGGGATTTCCTGGCAGCAAATGACTAGCTGGGTTAAAGGCTCTTACTTGGCTTCAAGGGCAGGTATAATAAAGACTTGATTGGTAGTTCTATGGGCTTGGGAGAGCGGGCCAGTGTTGTACAGCACTTAGACATAAAACACTAAGTATTGTCATTGTTAGCCAGTCCCTTGTGATCTCCCGCTAGTCTCTGTCTGAGCTCTCTAAAGAGAATAGTGAAATGCATTCATAAGGAAATGAATAGGAATTGGGACCTCTGCAATCCGAGTCCCTCTGCAACATCAAAAGTGAACTAGGGAAACATGCTGTTACTATCTCTGGTTATTGTATTGTTGCAGCTACCTTTGCCTTCGCTTCTATTATTATTATTTCCGGAGTCACTAGGGTAACATTTAGCAAATTCCCATGTCCTGAGGAACTGCATTTAGTTAGCAATGATGCCCACAAAAGTAGATCAGTCAATGTCACCGACACCACAAGCAGTTTTACAGCACGTTCCCCATGAAACATGCTAGTAAACGAGACAGAATTACATTTGTTAAAGAAAATATGAAAAATAATTTCACTGGAATGAAGGCAGCCATTGCTATAGTAGCGGATGCTTCTTACTCTAGCCAGTACAACATGCTGGACTACCCAGCAATAGAAAAAGCAGACGTACATACACAGATTCACAGCTGACACTGTGCATTTAAGGTTCAATTTGTAAATGTGCTACCTTAATTAATAAGTGAATTACTGCTATTGTACATTCACTAACCACACAGTTTATAGGGAACTACATTAAGCATTTATTCAAGCCTGTTCTACAAAGCATCAGTCAAATATTCCTAACAGAGGATTCAGCAACACCATCATTTAAAGCAAATTATAACCCGCAGCTATTGTTACAAAGACAACCATCTTCTGTTCTTATTTACATCCATTGAACCCCACTGAGTTCAATGGAATTGCAGGGGTGTAATTGGCGGCAGAATTCAGTCCTGTATGCAGGGCCAGATTAAGGCAATCCAGGGCCCAATGCTCATCACCCAACACAGGGCCACCCATGGCCCACCACCACGCTGTGGACCTGTGCCCCAATCAGAGTGGTGGGGGCAGGAATCTCCCTTCCTGTACCAGAGAGATGGAGAAAGCAGCATTTCCCCACCTTTTTCTCCACCCTGATGACCTGGGAACCCCTTAAAAGGGGCCTCAGGGAGCAGAGTGTCTTGGTGTTAATATTACCATTTTGATGCACTCAGGTCACACTTCTGAACTTTTCTTCACAAGTGTGAGGGCTAGAAACTTTCATTAAACGATAGCAGAGATTGTTATATCATGTGACTTCAGAAGCAAAGGCCTTAGGAATGGGCCTGTAGGGCCTCTGCTTTAATTGGGTCTTGTCTATATATTTTTGTATAATGGGATTTAATTTTATTAAATAAAATCATTTTGACATATTGAACAATACAGTTCATTATATGACTCTCCATAGCAGTCTACCAGTGCCATGAAACTGAATCACTATACAACATATTTTCTCCTCAAAAGAGAAAAATGACTCTTGTGAAAGACTCTATGGGCCTGATTCCTCACCCTTACACATTATTATTGGTATCGTGACAGCACCTAGAGGCCAGTGCCCCATTCTTCTAGGTGCTGTACAAATATATAACAAGGAAATGGTCTCTGCCAAAAAGAGCTTAGATATAAGATGAGGCACAATTGGTGGATACAATGAACATAAGAAAGCAAAGGAACAGCTACTGGTTAGCATGATGAACAGTGGCCCCAGCCTACCAGCTGCCTAACCCTTGTCCAGTTTTCTATAGGCATCACAGTAGAGAACATACACTCTTGCATAAATGAGTAATTATTGAAGTAAATGGAATTATAATAGTGTAAAGTGTGTGAGAATGGAGAATAAGGTTCTCTCGCAATATGCTCTGGTTCTCTCCTCTACCTCCCCCCCTAAAAAGAATAAATAAATAAATAAAAGCCCAAACAGCTTCTAGCTGTTAATTACAGACCCAAACATGCACTTGTGAGTGTACAGCTATGCCAGAGAGTTTGTAGTTCTGGATGAAGCTCCTAACACATGCAAGCTGCTTTACTTGAGATTAAAAGGCCATCTGATCATCTTAAAAATAGAAGTCTGGGGGGGGTGGGTTACTTGTTTTTTTAACCTCCCGCTCTTGCTACCAGGACTCAAAGTGATTGCAAACAAACAAACAAGTAAAATACATTCTCTCTTTTTTTACTCTTTATTTTTGTTGTACATTAGTCAGTTTCACCATTTCCCCAGTTGTGGGCGGGGGGTTTGGGTGGGAGATGGGTGGAGGGGTGGTGAGGGAGGAGAGTTCATACTGTAATAGAGAAAAAAAAGAGAGAAACAGAAAACTATTTGCAGAGTTGATCATAACCCCCCCAAAAAAATTGGCAGGAGAGTTGGGGCAGACTCTCTTAATTCATATTTTGAAAATCATTACAAATTTTAAGTAAATGGTGTCCCCTTAAACAACCAACTACCTCCATACATAGTAAGGCAGCATTTCATTCTCTTATGAAAGGAGGAGGGAGAAAAATTATTCTTCTTAACCTCTGAGGATAGAACAAGCAGCAAGGGGTTTAAATTACACAAGGGAGGTTTAGACGGGACATTAGGAAAAACTTCCTAACTGTCAGGGTGGTTAAACACTGAAATAAATTGCCTAAGGAGGTTGTGGAATCTCCATTATTGGAGATTTTTAAAAGCAGGTTAGTCAAACACCTGTCAGGAATGGTCTAGATAATACTTAGTCCTGCCATGAGTGCAGGGGACTGGACTAGATGACCTCCTGAGGTCCCTGCCAGTCCTATGATTCTATGATTTTAGGAATGATGCCCATTCGTTAAGCAGAAAACTGAAATCTTTCTAGAACTGAGAACATATGATCTTTGTAATTGGTTCTCTGTAAAGCAACATACTAGAGTAAAATCCAGGATAATACAGAAAGTTGCATGTTTGATGAGGATAGAGCTCCTGCTTCACTGATCATTCAAATTGTTCAGTACAGAGCATACTCCTGTCTAGCATATAGCAGTGCCTGGGAACATTCCTGTTTCTTCATTTTTCTTTTTTGAAATTAGAGGAAGTTACATACAAAAGGACACAAAACAAGCATCAGGAAATGAGAGTTAAAGCACCTATGCAACCTTAACCCTGCTCCTTGTGCACATGCATTACAATATAAGCTTTAAATGGTCACTTGCTATTTATGGCATCTGTTCTAAAAAGAAGAATCAGTTTGCCAGTTTGGATGTGATCAGATGAGAGATGCACAAGAAATCGACAATATTTCCAGTTTCAACTGGTCATCCCAAAGGACACCAAAAGGGTGTTGAGTTTTAAATTCTGCCAGAACTCAGGTCCTGTTGTCAATTTGGCCTCTATGCAGAAAAATCCAATATAAGGGGCAGGAAACTCCAAGTTCCCACATTCACAGTGGCAACCTTATTGTTCCAACATGATGGTGGTATTTGCACCCACAGCTACTTTCAGAAGAGGCAAGAAAGTTGGAAAACTAAATCCATGGACCTCAGGTGATCCCCAGTTCCTCCATATTGCTCTGGGCCCCCATCTCAAACCTAACGGTTGCATGGTCTCTGCATCTTCTAGTGCAGGTTTCAAAACTTTTGGTCTTGCTCAGGTAGCTTCAAGGACTGTTATGATGATCTAGCCTCCAGATGCCAAACACTTGACAGGAGGACACAAACCAATTTTCTTGATCTTATTTTTTGAAACTTGTATTTGCAATACATACAGTATCTCCAGAGGAATCAAATCATCTTCTTGGTTTAAATAAAAGAAATAAAGCAGGATGTTGATGTATATGTTTCAGATAATTAAAACATATTCATTTGTGGAACTGCTTATTTTCTGAGGCTGGGAGTGGGTATTTCAGATTATGTACATACTTAAGAAAATAAAAATTTTCTCATTCATAACCATAAACAGTATGGCGAGTTAGCAGAAAGCCATTACATTTCAATTATACAAGTGTGTTAAATTAGCCAGCCAATTGACACATCTGGCATGCACTATAAAATGTTCCTGAAATTCTTTTTAAAAGATTAAGATTAAGCTTAATAATAATTTATTGTTTAAATCACATTGGAATATATACATTTAAAAAGAGGTGTTCCTGAAATTAACCAGTATCATTCTCCTCTGAACTCAATGGAACTACTCACAGAGTATAACATACTACATAGCTTTAGGATGGATGGCAGAATCTGGCCCTCAATGTGTGGCTAGATGTCAGCTCTTGAGATCAAAAGACTTTTTTTAAAGTGTTCCTTGTGGAAGATGCTTACATTTCCCAGAGACTAAGAGTGTTCACTTGAAGTCATGCCCTCTAAAAGAAAAAACACAGCATTTCAAAAACATTTTGCATTTTCCTATGTTTCCCAATAATTGGTTACCATCATTTTTAGATTACCCAGTTCAATGAGAGATCAGCCAGTACAGGTGTAAGACATGATAATATATTTAGAATCATGTGCTCCTTTCGGGGCTTGCTAGGCTAGCTTGAAATCTTTAGGCAGCAGAACATTTTATTTAATGTTGATAAAAATATTTTGTCATTGGCCAAAATAAACATTTATAAAAATAAATCAGACATAAAAATAATCAGATTTTTAGGCCCCAATCCTGCAAACGTGCTCCAGTTTAAGCACACACGTAGTCCCCCTGAAATCAAAGGGAGTTGTTACAGTTGCACATAGTAGACTTTGTTTTCACATTTTCCTTAAAAAAATTACCAAGACATTCCACACAAAACCTACTAAATTGAAATAACACTGTCTGTGTTGAAAAAGTCAGGCATTTGAATGCCAACTTGACTGTTGCCAGTGAACCTTAATCTGGCCCCCATGTGCATGTGCACATTTATATAATCTATTACCTGATCACATATCTCTTTTTCCAGAGGAGCCCTATCTCATTCAGTACCCAAGCTAGATACGCTGGGGGACCGGGGAATTAAAGTTGCACTGGCAACCATTAATCTAGCATTTCCCAAGTTTCCAGTACTTGACTTTGCAACCTAAATAATGTTCTTTTAACATAGTCTTTGTGTATATATTTTTATGTAAAAGGGGGAGATCTTAGAGCCAAGTGTTAGATGACCACTTGGCAAATACTGTAAATGTCCAACTATGAGCTATCAAAGTTTCAATATGTACTTGTCCCAAGTAACATTGCTATTGATTTACATGCACGGCTGCACTGGATCAGGCCTATGCAAAACAAATGTTTAAATAAATGAATGATCGTGATCTCTCTTTTACCCAGTGTCTCAGAACTTCATTCCCAGAAATATCATGTTGGAAGAAGCAATACTTTCATAGAAGTAATGACTAGTAAGAGATTTCAGAGTAGCAGCCCTGGTACTCTATATCGATAAAAAGAACAGGAGTACTTGTGGCACCTCAGAGACTAACAAATTTATTTGAGCATAAGCTTCCGTGGGCCGCAAAATTTGTTAATCTCTAAGGTGCCACAAGTACTCCTGTTCTTTTTGACTAGTAAGAGAGATATCAGCTCCCAGAACAGCAGCAGAATATCTACCTGCACTCCCAGGCAGTGTTTCCCAGAGCTTGGGCTGTGCAAACAAACTGCTCAGTTGTTCTCCAGAGTCTCTGCTTTTGTTTTAAAACAAAGGTCATATAGAACTGTAGCAGAAAGTATATATGGTTTAGATTGCAAGGAAACAAACTTCAGAACATGAAGCAATTGTAACTAATGCAGAAACATCTGTCGGAGTTTGGAGAGAGCCTGAAACTATAGCTCTGAGGTGAGAACTGCCTCAGTTCATTTCAATGGGTGCTAAATCAGATGCCAATGGTGACACTTTGACTGTCAGCATTCTTAACTATTTTACTGCTCAAATAAGGTAAAAATGGAAAGAAAATATATTATGAATTTCTACACCAGAGTTTCTCAAAGGACAAGCTGGGGAGTGAGGAATGGTGAGCAAAATAAATACTTTACATAGAAATATGGTAAGTGGCTGGGCCTTTAAACATCACATGATAGATCTGCAGAGGGTACAAATTTGATTTTAATTTCCTGAAGGAAAAAAGCTCTGGAAATACTGCCCTAGGAATAGCAGCACATATGTTTAGAGATGCCAGATCATCCTTTTCAGGTGACCCTGCTATCACTCTGCAACAGGGGGCCTCAAGTCTGCAACTCCACACAAGTGGAGGGGTCCACCTATATGCAGTCAATTACAGGATCAGAGCCTAAACTGTGAACACAGAGAAGAACAGAATTAGAAGGGAACAGAATTAAAGAGAACTAGATAAATTCAGGGAGGTTAAGTCCGTTAATAGCTATTAGCCAGGATGGGTAAGGAATGGTGTCCCTAGCATCTGTTTGTCAGAGGGTGGAAATGGATGGCAGGAGAGAGATCACTTGATCAGTGCCTGTTAGGTTCACTCCCTCTGGGGCACCTGGCATTGGTCACTGTCGGTAGACAGATACTGGGATGGATGGACCTTCGGTCTGACTCAGTATGGCCATTCTTATGTTCTTTATTAGATTTCTCATGAAAAGCTCCCTGAATCACTACATGGTGGAGAAATCCTTGTATTAGGGAAACATTAAGTAATAAATAAAAAGTAGAACATAAAATCCTGATAATTTAGGCAGCGATGAAATCTGATAGTACAGGATCAAACTAATATGTAACATAATACCATATTGCTTAGAATTATGAAATCCCAATATAACAATGATTATAGCAAAAAAAATGTTTTCTGCCCCATCTAAGCTAAAAACATTTTTCAGGTTCAGTTTTGAACAGTTATCAGAATATGAAGCCATAACATATATACATTACAATGCCACATGGATGTTTATTTTGTTTTTTCCATAGACAGTTTCAGTTCTGTGGACGTTATATTCACATCACTGTCCTTGCAACATTTTTCTTAGTTTTAATGTCTTTAAAAGACAGGGCTGCATCTCACTGATAATGACAAAGGAAAGTATCAGAAGTCTGCTGTTAGTGGCTTGTTTGTGTTTTTAAGAAGAGGAAAAAAACAAACAAAAAAATATACACATTCTTCATCACTGTTTCTTGAGACTTCACTTGGACAACCTAGCTGTATGGTGCCATCTAGTGACCATTTCAAACACTAAAACCCTAAAATCTGTTAAGAAAATGATCTCAACACTCTTTCAGAATGACTTGCTATCTAGTTGTTCCAATCATTGTCTCCAATCTGCACTTGCAAGATTTCAAATACTTTGTGGGTCCTATGTACATCTGAATGCCCTCTGTTAACATATTCCAGCATTCAGACCTAACACACTACAGGACAACTAATCTACCCAGTATCTGTCCAGAGATGTTGGGCTGGCCAAAAGTCTTAGGTAAGGAAGGTGTTGAAATTCTTCCCCATCCCTCATCTTGCTGGGGTGTGTGAGTATGTACTTGTTGATCTTTCAGCTCTTGACAGTGCTCTACCTCACTGCTATGCAGGGAGGTTGTGCAGAGCAAGGCTCTGTTTATAAGTTGAGCAGTACTGCCTAGTCACCCTCTCTCCTTCTATGCTGCAACTACACAGCCTCTGGCACAATTGAACTACACCAGTTCTGCTGCTAAAGGCCACCCAGTACCTGTGGAATCAGGATCCAGATTTGTCCCTACTTTTAAAAGAAAAATCCTCTCATTTGTTTGGGGGAATTTTAAATGGTAATCCCACAACCCATAAGGAACAGTAATTTACATTAACAGATATAAAGCTGCCCTCTGTGAGGAGCTCATGGAATCACAGACTGTCAAGGTCAGATTATCTTCTTACCTCATAGCTGTAGGACTGTGCCCTATGCTACATTCAAGTTAAAGTCTTAGGGCCAAATTGACTTTCTGTATGAATGGTCATAACTCCTTTAAAGTCAAATCTGCGTAACATCAGTATTTCTGGGAATGAGGTGGGAAAGGTGGATTAATCATGATCTCACCCAAGGTTGGGAAAGGCATTTTGGTAGATACGTGGAGGCACGTGCAGGTATTGGCGAGCGATATCTCCAATTCATATTCAAACCAGGGACCCGGGGCTTTGCAGAGAGGGTGAGGCAAATCTCCTCTCTCACACAGACAATAAGAAGGGGTCAGTATAAATGTTGCCTCCTTCTCCATAGGAGAGCAGATGCCTGCTGGTGCTGCAGGGAGTAAGGAGGTTCCTGCAGGACCCTGAGTTAACAGGAAGAAGACAGCAGCAGTTTTTGACATTATACCCAGCTGAACCAAGCCCCAGACTGTGGCTACAAGGACTGATTGGGAAAAGAGCCAGCTGGGGGTAGAAGTTGCATGAGGATCTACAGCTGTCCTAAAGTCTAAGGGCTTGTCTTCACTACCACTTAAGTCGATGTAAGTTACATCATTCAGGAGTGTGGAAACCCCGCCCACCCCCCTAAGTGATATAACGTACATTCACTTAAAGTGGGGTCTGCACCGCGCTCTGTTGATGGGAGATGCTCTCCCTTCTACATAGCACATCTTCACCAGATGTGGTAAATCAGTGCCACTGCATCAATGCAGCGGCACTAATTTAGCATGGTAGTGAAGACAAGCCTTATCTCCTGCGCCAAGGAGGAGAGCTAGGAGGCTCCTGTATTAAGGAGAGGGACAGGGAGACAGTCTGAAGTAGAGCCTGGCTACGGGAGGGGGTCTCTGGGCCGCCTCCTGAACTGGAAAGGAAACTGACCCTGACTTATGTCTGTAGAAGGAGTGAATGAATCCCACTCTGTAAAGGGATATATGCTGGAACTGTGAATGGGTCAGACCCTGCAAAGAGGCATTGAACTCACCTGGTCTGGGTAATTGTTTGAAGTGCAGTGCACCTACAAGGCCAAAAGAGGGCATGCTGGAGAGATATGCACCAATGACAGACACACACACACAAAGAAAAGACAACTGGGGAATAACACACCCAGGAAACCCCACAGAAATGGGCAAAACCTGAAAAAATTAACCCACATCTCTCCCAAAATACAGCCAGACACTGTCCTTTTTAATAGACCCAAAAGAAGGGTGGGAAAGGATAAAGGAGGGGAGAGAGCATCCGGCACAGTGTTCACATTACTTAGTAGTCATGTTAAAATCATGGGGGAACTCTAAGGAACCAAGCTCAGAACATTTGTACAATAATATAAGTACCCAAGTACCATTCTGAGAGGTGTTGTGTGCGTCAGGGCTTGTATACAAAAGGAAATGTACCAGCAGAACTACAGTATAGCACTATAATAATAGCTATAGATATACTGGTCAATTTCCCCAGGTAGAAAAAACAGACCTGTTATCAATCTACCGCAGTCTGGGGAAGATCAGCAGCTCTGTAACACCTTAGAGGCGAAAGATGCAGCAGCACTAGTATTGCCAGCTGCAAGCGTTCAAAAACCATGAGTTAGGCTCCGAAAAGATCAAGAGATTGGCTCAAAAATGAGATTTTAAAAATAAATTGTGGGCTCTGTTTGTTCACCTTCTGTGTTTTGAGCTTGTAGCATTCACATTCCCCAGCTTTTCTCCACAGCCATTAAGGTTAGATATAGTTCGTTTGTTTTTAAACGAAGTCAGAGTCTCACCCACCTAATCGCATGGCTCCAGGGACAGGGGCTAAGACAAATATCAAATACCATGAGAGTTGGAAACATTGAGTCCTACTGCTAGGTAGAGGGGGCAGGGCACTAAAATAAGTGGAAGACTTTCTCACAAGGGCTTGTGGTAGATATCAAGGCAGACTAGTTCATGACCTCACATATTCAAGAACCTTCCACCTTGCTCTCCCAGAGAACAAAACTACCATGTTTTCCAATTGTTTTCAATAAGGCTTTAAAAATAATATTTGCTATCTGTCTAAGTGCCAGCATGCAGTATGCATCTGGGAGCAGTAAGGTGTTAAGGACAGTAGGCAAAATTTAAAAGACCTAGAGAATCAAGAACACAGCAGCTGTTTTCCCTTGAATCATCTACCTAGGAATCCCTTTTCTGCATGCTCAATACAGGAAAAAAGTGTAAAAAAGCACTTTCCCCTCCTCCCAGTCACGGTTGGCAGCCTGGGATGGGCTGTTTGACATGTTGCAGGGCTAGGATTGGGCATTGGGAAGGCTCAAGAGACATCTTTGATACTTCTTAGCAGCTGTATAGAACAGTTTGAAAAAGACTGAATTGCAATCCATTCAGAATCCTGAGCCAAATGCCAGACTGAGGCCATTACACATCCATATCCCAAACTATTCAAATGACCATATAAGGATACCAGAGATGTTCACATCTCTTTACTTATGTAAAAAGCAAGTTTTACCAGCTTACATTTAAATTGCACACAAAATAGCCACCTTGAAAGAGCACTGATGTTCCAGAATCAAGCACTAAACATTTAGGAAATGCTATAATGAAGGCTCCTTGTAAAGCCTTATGCTGTCCCCCTTGTGCATACGCATTATGATTCACTCTTATGGCATGATCACATACTATTTAGCATTTCCTAACTTGTCAGTACTTGACTTTGCAACCTTAATAATGTTCTTCTTACAGTGTGTGTGTGCGTGCATGTGGCAGGAGGAGGGTTGTTTTGGGTTTGTTATGGGGAGAAGGGGGAAGGAGCTGTAATTTCCTAGGTATTTAAAAAGCAAATTGAAAAGAAAAGGCCATCCTATGGCATCATACTGACACCCACGTGGGTCATCAGCTGGGGTGGAAACTTTAGATCCATCACAAAGACCTCTGCTACTTGATCTGAGTTATTGATAGCAGGTTACCATCCTCCCTGTGGACCACTACTAGAAGGGCACATACAATCTGTGCTGGTGGGTTTTATAAATATTTGCTGACAACACAGGAATTGTGAGACTCAGGAATCTTAGATTCTGTTCCAGGTTCTGCAGCAAAGTGTGTGCTAGTGAGCACAGACTCCTCTGCCTGTTCCTCCACAGCTTGATCCCTTGTGCTGCATCCCCTTCAATATATTCTGTCCTAGTCCCTCATCCTAGTTCCATTCTCATCTCGCCATTTCCAAACTCCAGTCCTCAGACTTCTCATCCAAGTCTGAGTCTTCCCTGACCACTCCTGTAGCAACCTGCAAGGAGCCTGAAGGAAGGAGCACAGGTTGCAGGAGGAAAGAATTTAGAGGAGGCGCCAGGAAGTCAGTCTGTGTGCACATGGCTAGAATGCCACCTACAATTGCAGCACCTCTGTAAATAGGTCACATAATAAAAAGACAGGTTAGTTTTAAAAGCATGGAGCCCTTTCATATAATTACCCTTTCATGTCCTTTAATGCAGTACATGAAACAGGTCCCAGTCTTCACCTCCCTGTTCCCAGTCACATCCATTCCCAGTTTCCCCTGCCACCTGCAGCTCCCCCACCCCATCTCCTTTCTCAGTCTGTCCCAGTCTTCCCTCCCGGCTCCTCATCAAATCCTTCGCCTTTTCCCTGCCCCAATGGTTCCCAGTTTCAGTCTCCCCCAGCTCCTCATCCAATCTCAGACTGCCCTCCCTCAGCATTTCCCCCCCTAGCTCCAAGTCCCATCTTCTTGCCCAACTTCCTCCTTTATGCCACCTGGGCACCAACGAGAAGTGGGGGCACTGACAGCACAGGGGAGAGAGGCTCTCTGCTTTCCATTCTGGTGCTCAGCTCTGGTCCACAGCAGTTCAGAGCTGCAATTGCAGGAAAAGTCCTGCTCAGCCTCTGCTGCCCTGGGCTTGAGCATGCTCAGCGTGAAAAGCATCTTTGGGAAATTAAGCCACACTCTAGTAAGTCTCTAATGAGCATATGCTAACTGTGATTTTTTCAAAGGCTCATAACTTGGCCAAATTTGCCTGGATTTTCATGGAGATGGCAATAGGCTTATCTTTGACACCAAGGCCGTGCCCCAAGCCCTTGCTCCAAAGCATGGGGACTCTAGAACCTCTCAAAGAAAAGGTCACCAGACTTTTTTTTTTTTAACATGGCAAAACAATGCATTTTTCTCTAAGCTCTTGTAAATAGAACCACTTTGGATGAAAATTTCCAAAAATCAGTCTTAGGCAGACGGCCAGCTTGGAAAATTGCAAACCAAATGGTGAATATTTGGCAAAAGTTATAAGAAACTGTAAACACAGTCTTATCCTAGGAAGTAGGGCCTGCAGCAGAGCCAGCCTCTGGGCAACCTAACAAGCACAGCTGGCCTATGTTAGGCTGCCTGATTGGTTACATTGCCTGATTGGCTGGAAGAGTCGGCAGAGCAGCTCAGCAGAACAGCAACAGTTCAATGGTTGCTCAAAGTACATGGCTGAGATAGCTCCTGCTCCGGTCTTAGACCCAGCCTTGCCCCACTCCAGGTAATCCAGTTCTGAGCCTAGGCTCTGATTCCTGACTTCAGCTCTGATCCTGAGAGCCAACTCCTGTTCCAATCACTAGCTGCATGTGCCCATGTCCCAGTCACAGACAGTTGGGCAACTCTAAGAATAGGTGATGCTACTGGTGGCCCCTATAAATTACTGAATGGCTTGGAGTCATCTTTCGTATTTGACCAGCCATTTTTTAATTAAAGGGCTCTCATCCAACCTCCAGTTTTGAGGTGTGGATTTGTAAACATGTGTCACGTAGCTAGACACAGAGGCCTAAATTTTCATAAGTGACTAGCAATTTTGTGTGCTTCAGTTTTTAGGTATCTCTGGTGGGATACCTCAAGGGTCCTGATATTGAAGTTCTGAATGCTGTCTGCAGTACCAGGTTTACAATGGTGCCAATGGCGCCATGGTGCCAGGCCCACACTGGTACCCCTGTAACCCATCCACACAGCTGTGTCTGGCCCCTGGCCCAGGGCAGTCCAGCACCCAGGCCTTGGTGTGTGAGCAGCTCTCAGCCAGCAGGTTCCACTCGCCTGTAGGGGGCTCATCACCCCGCAGCTGAGGTCCACTATGCAGGTTGGGCAGGGCTGCTGGCCCCAGGGCCAGTGGGTGTGACTGGGCTGGGTGAGATCTCGGGAGTCACATCCCAGGGATCTGCCCCGCTCCCCAGCATGGCTCCAGCTCTGAGTGGTCTCTGCTGCCTGGGACCTGTGGGGCCCCTCCTGCCTCCCCAGGGGAAGAGCCACTTGGGACTAGTGCAGAGGCTGGACCAGTCTCAGCCAATTGCGGGGTCAGTGAGTGGGGGCTCAGCTGCATCCTGCCAGGCATGTGGGTCCTGAGGGAGCCTGGCCTGGGCAGGCCCTGCTCCTGCTCTGGCCTGGCTGATTGCACCACTCCCAAGAGGCTGGACTGATCCTGCCCTGGGACCAGCCCTGGCTGCCCTGCCAGATCAGCCTGGCAAACACAGTCACCTCTCATCAGGGTTGACTATTGTGGCTGGAGGTCAGGGCATGAGGGAGTAGGTCTCTAGGAGTCTGGTGGGGTGCTGGGAAGTGAGGGGCAGGGAGACGCTCAGCAGTGGGGAAGGTTTGCTTGTTTTGTGGTGCTGGAAAGTGGGGGAATTTGGGGAGCATCTGGCAGTGGGGGGGTGGGGAGATCTGTGTGTGTCAGGGTGCTGGGAAGTGGGGTTCTGTGTGGGGCACTGTGCAGTTGTGGCAGTGGGGGGCACTGGGCAGTGAGGGAATCTGTGGGGGATGCTCTGGGCAGGGAGTGCAGGGCACTGTGCAGTTGCGGTGGGAGGGCTGTGGGGGGGTTTCTGGGTGGGCGGTACTGGGCATAGTGGGTTGGGGGTGCTGGGCATGGGGTCAGTGGGAGGGCACTGGGCATAGGGGTTTGTGGGGGTCTCTGAGCAGTGTGGCACTGGGTGTAGCGGGTTAGAGGGGTACAGAGGGGTAGCATGGTGTGGCATGGGCCCACCCCCAAGGGGAAGAAGCACAATGGCAGAGCAGGGCTGGGCAGGCCAGTGTGCATCTGGCAGCTGCTGATTTGTAAACAGGGCCCTCTTGCTGGGCTGGATGGAGCAGGGCTGCTTCTGCCATGCCATGCCCCATTGCCCCCTGCCAGCCCCACCTCTAGGGACTCTGCCCCGCGCCTCCCGTGCCATGTCCCATTGCCCCCATGGGGGCCCACAAATATGTTTGGCACTTGGCCCACAAAAGGTTAATCCGGCCCTGGCCGTCTGAAAAATCAGGCTGTCTCAAGCACAGCACCAAAAACTAAGACATCCATAATCACTAGTCACTCATGAACATTTAGACCAGAAATTCCAGCATTTGCACCCACAATTAACTGGGCAAACTATGCCTGCAAAACCAGAGGCTACTTTTAGACTATGAACACACAGTTCCACCATGCTAGTCTATTTTAAATTGGTTCTGTTATATAAGTGGATCTGATACCTGCTCTTTCAGCAGTAATCACAAAGAGTTCAAGTTCCTTTGTTCACCTCTCTTCTGAGCTCAGCACTGTTCCCATCCAAAAGCACAGCTCAGGGACAGCTTGCCTCTCTCTTTACCATTTATCCTTTTGGTTTCTTTTGTGCATGCTCTGTATGTAAAGACAAAATGTCCATCCCCTATTTTAAGCTGTCGTTTATACAAGAGGAACCTTGCAGATACCCACACAACCATTGCACTTTTGTAAAGGCAGAATTTAGGATGATTCCAGCTTCTGTCCCAGAACACTTTTTAAAAGAATTTAGTCTGTAAAAAGGAAAGTTCAAAATGTGATAACTATGTTCAGTTTGGTCACACCCCACCCAACCATATGCTGTTGTTTTTTCAGCACACATGGAATTTTTCCATGGTGGCAATATGTTGGATTTTTTTTATTATTTTGTTTTTTAGTGCTGAAATTAAAGTACTTCTAGTGTGAAAGCTGTTACCTCCCTCCAGCAGAGTGTAAGAATTTCTGGAGTTGTTGTAGTTTCCATATTTCAGGAATGGGATAGAAGGGTGTGAGCCCTATCCATAGCCTCCCAAAAGGAAATAAAGATATAGCAAGGTCTTGTACCTACATAATTTCTTGATTAAAACACATAATCAAAGAATATAGATAAATGCCAGTTGTTAATGCCAATACACTGAACTCCACTTCTGTCTCCCAGTAATATGATACTGCATGAATATGAATGTCAGAGGAAAACCAAAGTTATTTCAGATAATTTCTGACAGTTATTGAGCTACAATTTAAAGACCTCATTATTAGAGAATGTGAAATTTTTCATCTGAATTTTTTTTTCCATCTGAAAAATTGAGATTTGGGTCAACCAGAACATTTTGTAAATTTTGCCGAATTGTTTAGTTTGGGGCAAAAATCTGGAAAAAAAACCCTCCGTTTTTTGTTTTGACATTTTCAAAATGTGATTTTTCAATTTGAGATGGCTTTTGAATTTTTCCTCATTTTATTAAAGATAAAACTCAGAATGAAACAGTTTGTTTGCCCTAAAATGACATTTTTGTTACATCAGGCTGTCTGCAGAGGCTTATGAATGTGGGTGCCATCCTCAGGGCACACCACTAAGAAGCAAGGCACAAACCCCAAAGTAGTTGTATGTTCTGTAATTAGATTTCTCTAACCAAGTAACAAGTGTGAACTCCGCATGTACTACAACAGCCTTACCATGGAGTCACAGACCATCCCTGAGGGCACTCTTGTCTATCTTGACAAGCTGGATTTAATGACAGATGGTCCCTTACACCAAAAATCACAACAATACTCAGGTTACTCCCAACCCCAAAGGAGCAGTCTCTTACCCTAGATCTCTCAACAAAAGCAATGCTTGTATCCAACCCTGTAATTAACTAAAGATTTATTAACTCAGGCCAAGGCTACACTATAGAATTACTTCAGTATAACTACATCACTCAGGGGTTTGAAAATGTAGTTATACTGACCTAACTCACCCTGGTGTAGACAGCGCTAAGTCTGCTGGACAACTTCTCCCACTGACACAGCTACCGCCTCTCACAGAGGTGGATTAACTATGCTAGCAGGACAGTGCTCTCCCATAGGCAGAGAACATCTTCATTTAAGCACTACAGCAATGCCTATGCATCATTTTAAGTATAGACCTGCTCTCAAAAAAGCAATGAGTTGTTTACAAGGTTAAAGCAGGTAACCATACACACACAAATGAGTTACAGTCTTAGGTTCTAAAAGATGACAGTAGCTGCTATATATACAAGCTCTATTTGTCCTTTAGGGCTAACCCAAACTAAGCAGCATGGAGATCCCTTGCTTATGCTTAGAAATATTGTCCTTCCCAAATTTCAAGCAGCATAGTGATATAATTTATCCTTAACAGGGATTTTTATTCCCTTCCTGCAGCATTTAAGATGTGCTTGTGCACCTACCATCTTCATGGGTGTGGGGGAAGCAATCTACAGAGTCTTTTGTCCACTGATATTCTGCAATGGTTTGTCTGATGTCTATGGACCTTCTTTGTTGAGTAGGATATGACACCTCTTGTGGTAAACTTGTATTTCACACTTAGTAATGTTTCTCTTCTGACTGTGGGGTTTACAGCCTTAGCAAACATTTTTATAGTTACAGAGAAAATACTTAAATATTACCTTATAACATGGGATAGAGATATTATAAGTAGGATCATTATATGCAGCATCCTACAAGCATTTCATAAAGTCTAAACACATTCTTATAACTCTAATATCTATTTAACAATACTAACACACAGGCAAGCCAGACTGGTTTCTGGCTTTGCATTTGTCAACATTCAGTGAAGCCCAGGGGCCTTCACATGAGCTGGCAACTCGTCTGCCAGCATCACAGTTACTTCTTTAGTTCAACAAAAAATTCAAGAACTTTTCAGTTTGGGTCAACCTGAAACTGAAAAGCTGGTTCTTTGCACAGCTCTTCCCCGTAGCACATTGCGAAGAGAGTACAGAATAGATGGAAAGCCCTAGTCCACATTTCTTCTGTCAAAGAATAGAAGTTTGAATGTCCAAGGCTGTTTTTGAGCTATTGCTGAGTGCAGAATGGCTGACACATTTGCATACAGACATCATTACCATTACTTAGGAAAGCACTTTAGGAAACTAGGAACATATGAGATGCTATAGAAAATCCCATTTTATTCAGTGCAATTGCATTTTATATGTTTTGCACCAATAGACAATAGAAAATCTCTGGGAACCTGGTATGCAGAAATGTTACTTCCACTAGGCATTCTGCATACTCCCTTTACATAGAATATGCTTCATTGCCCCATTTGTTATTTTTATTCACTTGCCTGCATGCTATCTAAAGTGCTTTTATGGCTCTCATTGCTGTAACATGTGAGCAGCTCATAATCTTTAGTGGATTTATCCTCATAACACCTATGAGGTAGGGAAGTACTCTTCTTTCCAATTTACCGATGGAAACTGAGGCACAGAGACACACTTAATTGAGGTCATACTGGGAGTCTGTTTTGTATTGTTGAGAGAAACCCCTAGATATTGAACCCAACCTTTGTTGTTGCCAACCCCACCTGACAGAAGAGTTACATTTTTTGTGAGATCATCTGGGATGCCTGGCTCAGCACACCTCACAAGCACATCTTGAGTAAACCATTAATTTGGGGAAACATTTTGTTATATTTTTGGGAAACTACAATGTGTGTAATACGTATACAGCCATTAGAGGATTGGTGCAAGGGAATGAATGAATATTGACCCTAAGAACTGTCTTCTAGTAACAGGGATACTTGAGGCATTCAATGAGGGCCAGGTTCAATATTTAGGGGTTCCTCTTAACAATCCAAAACAGATCCTGCTTCAGCCCCCATCCAGTAATTCTTGGAAAACTAAACACCACTGCTGGTGCCTCTAAAAGGTAATACTTCTCCACTTACCAGCACTGAGCCGGTGTATAACAAAAGAAAACTTTTATTAAAAGGGAAACGGAACCCAGTATAAATTTGGGAAAACACCACAACCTCGATTCGAAAGCATGTAACCGTAAGCAAACACTCACCCCACAGTACATTGGGCAGTGTCCTTTTGCTCAGTTTCCCACCTTGTGATGTGAAAATTCAATGAACAAATGTCCCTTTTAACACGCCACTCTTCTTTTCCTCTGCTGCTCCCCACTCATAGTTAGTTAATTGTCCTTAACCAGTTAAGATCCAGAGTTCAAAAATGCATTCAGATAGGACCACTTCCCACCCAGAAAAGGGGTTAGGGGATTATGAAGCAATGCCTCCACTGCTGCCTCTGCCACTGGCTCACTGGTGCTGCTGTTAGGTCCGCTACCTCTGCCACCACTCATCTCTGCGGCTGTTCACTGCCACATCTGTGCTGTGTTCTAAGGTTCTTCCACTTAGCCCAGCTCTTAGTGATTTCAACTCTTATTGATTTCACTAGGCAGTGAGGAACCTTTTTGCTACTACCTCTTTGTTGTCTTTTACTGCAACACTGTCACCATATCAGGTCTAAGGCTTAGCCACTAGACCAGGGGTCAGCAACCTTTCAGAAGTGTTGTGCCGAGTCTTCATTTTATTCACTCTCATTTAAGGTTTCTCGTGCCAGTGATACATTTTAATGTTTTTAGAAGGTCTCTTTCTGTAAGTCTATAATATATAACTAAACTATTGTTGTATGTAAAGTAAATAAGGTTTTTAAAATGTTTAAGAAGCTTCATTTAAAATTAAATTAAAATGCAGAGTCCCCTGGACTGGTGGACAGGACCCGGGCAGTGTGAGTACCACTGAAAATCAGCTCGTGTGCCACCTTTGGCACCCGTGCCATAGGTTGTCTACCCCTGCACTAGACCTAATCACCAGTGATTTCAGCTCTAGTAATCACTGAACAGAAACAAAGACTCTCAATTGAGTCCAATCAGCTCCATCTTCAAACACCAGAGATGGGAGAGCCACAAGGGGTGTAGGACTCAGGGTAGACTCCATATCATCACGTAGGATCACAAACACTCACACCCACCCCCACCTCATCTTTCACTAGGATTTGTCATCCCTACCCCTGTTTAACAAGTGACGTTCAGCTTAGGATGATCCCCTCAACCAGGGCATGTTAAGTACAGTTTTGCTGTCCTGTACTCATACCAGAGGAACTGACTTCCTGAATTCCCAGGAGATGCTCGACCCTCACTCTGCCCCAGGCCCCACCCCCACTCCACTTCTTCCCTCAAGCTCCCACCCCACCCTGCCTCTTCCTGACCCCACTGCCCCCCTCCAGCACCTCCTGCACACTGCTCAACAGCTGATCACTGGCGGGTGGGATCCGCAGGGCTGCCAGTGGGTGCTGAGCACCCACTATTTTTTTCCTTGGTTAGTCAGCACCCATGGGTAGTCAGTGCCTATAATTCATATGATAAGGATAATGACATTTCATTATCCCTTCATTCAGTCCTAAAGTGAATTGTAACCCAAAAATCAGCCAAAATTGATCAAAGCAAAGCAGCTCCATCTGCTGAGCACCTAAGCAGAGTAGGTATGTCTATGCAAATACAAGCTGCTTCCAAAGTCTTTTTTCCAGCAATTCATTGTCCTGGCAGAACTCATTCAGACCCTGCGTACATGCACAGAGAGAAACACAATCCCTCTCCACTCTCCTCCACAGTAAGAAAGACCATTTCCCCAGCACATCCACCCAGGCAACATTTCCACTTTGCTCACCTCTTCACCCATAAAGGTTTCTCAAGACTTGCTCTTAACGGTGCTGGATAAGCTGAGATAGCAGCCCCAGGGCTGTCCCAGCCAAATCATGAAAATGCCCTAAAGCTCATATGGTCATTATCAACATACTAATAGTTACACTTCTCTCTGATTTTTTTTAACCTATTGTGACAGGTAATGCTTAGAGTCATTATAACTAAAAGAGGAGGAAAAATATTGCTTTCTTTTTCAGTCTGTGTAGTTGACAGCACATTTGCTGTTCACCATGTATATTGCGAGAGATTTTCCAAGGCACAAAGGGGAATTCCCCTTAATGTCTTTCACACAACAAGGTAAAGCTGTCCCAATTTTAAAAAATATGAAACTGTGATTGTAAAGCCACAGACTTTTGGTAGGGGACTCCAGGAAAGGACACTATGTTCAACTCATTTTTCAATACTGACCATGCTGGGAAGTTGCTGGTGTCCTAGTTATCATTTTAGGGACTAAGCAAAGAGCACAAACACATTTTCTGTGAATGTTTGTTCCAAATTCCAAAGTGAATCTCCATTTCATTGCATTTGGAACCTTTTGACTTCCTTACCGCAAACATTCGAGCACTTAAGCATCACTAGCCACAGATAAAGGGCATTTTAAGTTAGAATGCAGAATTTGTGGTTACCTGCTGGAAAATGATCTTCAGATTAACAATTATTTGTTGGGCAAATTTATCAACAAATAATAGATGCCAGGATTTTTTTAAGCTAGTTGCAGTACACAGACAAGTCGTGAACAGGGAAATGACAAAGTTAACTGAAAACAATTTGATGGGAACTTTTTCCTGACCTCTAATAACACTGATCTACAATTTTTGAGAAGTCGTCTGCTTCAGAGATAAAATGTGATATTTATGATGTATTTTGATGTGCTGAATTCAAATATGACAATTTAAACAACTGATTGGCTACTGTTTCTAAGATATTTAAGTTTTTACATTTTATGTCTATGTATACTGTGTAGATAGTAGAGTTTTAATCATAAATTGTAAACCTAGTTCTTTTCATGTGTTTATGATTGCTTTACATGATAATATTTCACCTGTCCTGTTTATGTAACACTTTAAAAATCAGCAAAAGGGTTATATAAATAAAATTGATTATGAAACAAAAGGCAAAAAACTATTATGTACATAGTTTAGTCCTATTCAGTGTCTCCTTGGCGCTTCTTGGCTTGTCTCTTGTATTCATTAAATGGAGCATCTCTTGTCACTGTCCAGCAATAGTCTGCAAGCATTGATGGGCTCCATTTGCCCTGACAGCCTGCCAGGAGATTCCACTGCTGTAGTCTGGAGCCCAACAGCTCTGCCTTACTCCTGGGTAGTTCCAAATCCCTGACAAGGTCATTCAGTTCACCTTGTGTTATGAGGTGTGGTTCAGAGGAGGAGGATGGGAGAAAATGTGGGTCCTGTGACATTGATGGTTCAGGACCAGAAGTTTCATCCTCTTCCTCTTCCTCGTCTGACTCAAGTGAGAATGATTCTGGTGCATCAGGAACCGGCAGTCCTTCTCCGTGGGGTACTGGGCGTATAGCTGATGGAATGTTTGGATAATGCACAGTCCACTTATTCTTCTTTGACACACCTTTCCCAACTGGAGGCACCATGCAGAAGTAACAATTGCTGGTATGATCTGTTGGCTCTCTCCAAATCACTGGCACTGCAAAAGGCATAGATTTCCTTTTCCTGTTCAACCACTGGTGAAGATTTGTTGCACAAGTGTTGCAGCATATGTGTGGGGCCCACCTCTTGTCCTGATCTTCAATTTTGCAGCCAAAATAAAGGTGATAGGCTTTCTTAACCATTGTGGTTATACTGCGCTTTTGTGATGCAAAAGTCACTTCACCACAAACATAGCAGAAGTTATCTGCACTGTTCACACAAGTACGAGGCATCTCTGCTCACTTTGGCTAAACAGAAATGTGTCCCTTTGCAAAATCAAACACTGACAAATAAGAAAGCACAACACTGTATGATTTAGGGCAATTTGTTCAGCAGAGTGATGTAAGCTTCGTTATGATTGCATCATCCATGACTTCTAGGAAGAACATGATGCAATTCATATCATGTATGATGCAATACCAGCTTCAGATTGCATCATTCATTGTTTTGCCTAAAAAGCAAGTACTGTCCAAACCCAGTCATAGATTTATTCCTAGATCCAGTCAAAGATGTATTTTAGTCATTTCTGGTTTAAATTGAGATCCCTTCCCTTTATAACTTACTTATCCTCTGCCATTCCCAAGTCAAGGGTCGTATAAACTGACCCAATAGCATATCTTGAAAACTAGAGCCAATCAAGAATTTTAAGCATCATTTTCGTTCTCAGTGACCCAGAATTAGTAAAGTTGGACTACATTTATTTCAGAAGCATTTTGGCTGTAGAGCAGTGTAATTACTGCTTCAGCCAAAGTATTGATAGCAGACATCACAATTTCTAGAAACCAGTAGCATTTTCATCCTGCTGTGTAAAAGAGGAAACACTGTGTAAAAGCCCAAACTCACCCCCTCCCTGGAGCGTGACTTTATTAAGAAGGTAAAAGACGGCATGAATTCCAGCCCAAACCGTTTCCAGAGACTTTGCCATTTTCTTAAAAGACTTGTTTGTCCCAAAGGGTGGATTCTCAGGACAGAAAGTCATTCCTACTTCTTTTATATCTAGGGTGGAATTAGCAAACCGCCTACCACAATGAATTAGCAGGAAAACCTTGCATGCAGGGTTATGTCACCTGTTAGAGTGGATCAGAAGAACTCTGGCATCCTGTTACACTTCCAGTAACACATAAGCATCTATTAGAGTGTTCGGTGGCGTTCTGAAACAGCATCTTACTTTGGTCCCAAATATAAATATTTATTATGATTTGTAACTTCAGGCAAGCAGCATTTCTTTGCTGGCATATTACACAGCCAAAGGAAGGCCTTCTGGTGATATGGCATGAGGTGCGCTGCACTCCCTTATGTTCAGAACTACCCTGGGACAATAAGACTATATTTCCTAAATTTGCATAAAATGAGAATTACACAGATGGGCAACACATGCTTCCGATAAGTCCAGTGTGAAAATTACTCTCTCACTTGTCGTTGTTCACCATCTTTCCACTTTTCTGGCAATACATGTCTTAAACAAACAAGAATAGTGACAAGTAAAGCAGATGGTATCTCCTCCTCTCCCCAAAAGTTCCAAAGGCACATATCCTCCAATTCTTGCTTGACAATGATACTGCATCACTCATCACAGCAGATCTGAAGGAGCTTATGGGACTATACGAATAGAGGGCCTGATTCTCATTTACACTATTGGCCATTTAAAACCTCTCTGTTAGTATAAAAGGGTCATTAGCGTAAATGAGATACAGGCCCAGAGTCTTCTAGCTAAGCTTGCAAAGGAAGTTAATTTAACTCAGCTCACAGGAGGCTCACTACAAAGAGCTGAGAATGCAGGTTCTGTTTCCTTTTCCTACCCCATCTGTAAACCATGATTATTAATTGGTATTGTATACAGGCCCATCTATTCAATGTGCAGAAGCTTCTCTAACCTGTACACATTTTTTGCTATTGCTGCACTCTACAGATGTACTGTAGAAGAGTGACTCACTGGCCTGCATGCCCCCACAGACTCTCATTGTCTGCCAGCCCCTACTGACACTCACTCTGGCCCTCCAGCCTGGTCACTTTAAAATCTCTCCTATTCCAGGGACACCAAAAGTCCAACAACCAGTGGCATATAGCCAGGTTCTAAGTGTAGGGGGAACAAACAGAAAAAAGGCACCTCCCTTGGCTCCTCCTCTGGCCACACCCCCCTTGGCTCCTTCTCTGGCCACCCTCCCCGACTCATCCCATTTCCCCACCAGATTAACTCCAGGGCAGGCTCAGGACTCCTGTGGGCTTCCCAGGGGTGTGGATACCACCCCCAGCCACTGTCCCCAGGAATGTCTCTCCTGCCCAGCATGCTCTGCAGGTTTCCCCTGCAGGGCTGTGCCACGTGGCCCCACCCGCGGGATTCCAGCCCCACCGCCCCATGCTCCAGGCTCCTGCGCCGCGCCAGAGCCCCCTGTCCAGACAGCACGGCCTGTGCCCCTGCCCTGGTCCCGGATAGCCCCTTGGCCAGACTCCCCCAGTGCAAGACACCAGACTCCTGCCGCTCACCTTCCGTCCTGCGCCGCCACCTGTCCCCGGCCTGCTCCCAGCACTCAGTGCACTCCACGCAGGGCTTGACAACCAGGAGGCCTTAAAGGTGCAGGGGCCCTTTCGCCTCCCCCTGCCCACCGCATTAGCAAGGGGCAGGAAGCTCTTGGCCGCCGAGCCCTGAGCCACCGCCGCAGAAGGTGGCTGTGGTGATGTTGGGGCCGCGCTGTGCGGCTGTGCCATCAGCAGGATGGCGGAGGAGCCGTCCCCCTCGCTCCTCTGGCCACGCCTGCTGCCCCCATGGCTCCTCCAGCCTTGCTGCTGCCAGCACTCACCAGGCAGGCACCGCTTCCATGCCTGCCACCACCCCCTATGGCTACTCCAGCCGTGCTGCCGCCAGCACCGGCCCGGCAGGAGCCACTTTTTGAAAACGTGCTGAGGGGAAGTGGTTGCTTCCCCTGAACCCCATTAGCTTCACTACCGCCAATAACCAGTAGTCCCATTGCCTCCAGCCAAGTCTATGGCCTGAGTCCTGACTCAATAGTCCTTCTACTCCAGTCTCTGGGATCTTTGCACCACCTTTTCCAGTAACTGGCAGGGGAACTCAGGCCCTCCTGCTTCTCTAGGTTCCAGCCCATGTACCCTGTAATAAGCAGGCAAAACCTGTCTATTTAGGCCCCATGCTTCCTCCCTAGGCTTATTCCTATCTGAGCCTGTCTGCAGGCCTTTCCCACAAGCCCTTTCCTGGGCACACCGTGCATCTATGTTCCTCTCAGGCTCCCTAAGATCTCAGGCTTTGACCTTCAGCGCTGTAGCTCACAGGACTCCCCTCTGGAATTCTCCAACAAGTCCCAGACCAAGAGTGCAAACTTACATCACTTGCACCCAGGGGTGAAAATGAGCCAGTACAGCATACTGGTAAGAAGTTGGTACCAGTGAATACACAGCTCACATTAAAGCAGTGCTGTGGCAAAGGACCCTCCTTAAAGCACTGCTGCAGCAGTGTTTTAACATTGCTACCCCTTCCCCCACCCGTTGGCAGCCCTGCTGGTAGGGACCCTATTGGAAGGGCCACAGACAGGGGAGGCAAAAGGGGCAGGGACATTAACAGCCCCGCCCTCGGCCCCCCGGGCTGTCAACAAAAGGGCAGCTGCCCCAGGATCAACGATTTGAAAGGGCCTGGGGCTCCCAGCTGCCACTACTGCAGCAGCAGCAGGAAGCCCAGGCCCGTTTAAATTGCCACTAGAGCCCTGGGCAGTGTGGGCGGGCTGGCAGAGGGAGGCTGACGCCCCCAGCCCCGCCCCTTCCACCCAAGGACCTGCCCCTTCCAGGGACCAGAGCCAGCCTCTGTACCTTCCTGAGCTTGAACTTCAGTCTTTCACAAACCTTCTCTGTTCCCCAGCTGGCCATGACAACACCCCAGAGCTGCCTTCCTGGAGTCTCACCCTGTTTTGAGATCTGCCACAGGAGCTAACTCCCTTTCTGTGGGCTTTCCCACTTCTCTTCTGACTACTGTTCTCAGAAAGCAAGCATTCTCAACCTCCTCTCTCCTGAGTCTCTCTCTCTCTAACTGAAATTTCTCAGTCCTTCTGAGGAAACCTAACTGCTTTCCAGGTGGGCCTGCTAAATGACCTACTTAATGAGTGCCAGTAGATGGGTTAATTGGGCTCTCAGAACTACTGCGGTGGTTACACCCCATAACAAGTACATTGGGAGCTAACGTTCTGCCCTCATGTACACCCACACAACCCATTTAAAAAAAAATCTGAAAAGGAAGAGTATTCCACAAAGGACATTTTAAGTCAGTGGCTTGTAAACCTTCCTGGCTGGCAATCCTCCTTCATGTCCCATCATGCTGTAGGTCTTACAACAGCATCTGACATCTCTCTTCTCTTTCCCCTGTCAACATTAACCGAAGCAGTGAGTACTTTCACTGTGGTGAGGTAATATTCCAGTGTCCTTGTCCCCACTGCTCCTCTGAACACTGGTGCCTGCTGTTGCTAAACCCCACCCCAGTCTCTTGTCTCAGAGGTTAGAGAGATAGTAGAAGCAAAAGGCTCCCTTTGTTTATAAAGTCATTGATGGAGGTGGGGACTACCTGATGCCAGAAAGTTCTATGCACCTAGGTCCCTTAAATTGGTAACCATGGGACTAAGCAAGAAATGCGAGTACACAGAAATCTTATTTTGAGAAATACATAAACAAATCTTCTGAAACAGATCCAAAGGTATGCAATGTAAAAGAGATGACAAAGATATGACCAAGAGTATAATCAAAGTCTATACCTAAGCAACAGAATCTTAAAAATCAGTTTTCATAAGAAACAAGTACTTGTAAATAATGCAGCCATCCTAGACTCATGCCGATAAATCCTCCAGTCTAAACCATACCATCATGTATCCTTTCCTGGTATATACATCTGTACACACATATTCTACAGGGATCTAGCATGACAAATTCCTGACACCAAACTACTAGAGTTTCCTTTGCTGCATATTGTCTATCATTGTAACTCCAGCTGTTTTGCAGGTACTTACCTAAGTCATTAATTTCCCAGTTAAGAGTAATTCTTTTAGTATTTATGTGTAAGTCCAGATTATGAATGTTACAAATGTCACCTACTGATATATAGGTTTTACTTATAATGGGGACAACATTATTTCCATTGAACAAGTGTTACATGGGCATTTGATAGAGCTTATTCCTTCAAGATATCTGCTACTTTTAGACAATTAACTAAAGGTCCTTCACTTTTAATTTTGAGTGTTCTGTTTGTTTTTTAATTGAGGCTTAAAACCAGGGATGATTTCCATGGAACCCACTTCGTTTCTTTCCATAGCAACTGAATGAAATCTAGTAGCTTTCAGATCATTAATAATTTAAGATTAGCCCCACTAATATCTATTTCAGGCAAAATATAGAAGTGTGTTTTAGAGATACTCTTGTCTATGACACTCTCCCACCAGAAATACAGTAGTTCAGAATTATGGAAGTATTCTAGTTTAATTTATTAGTCTTTACAAAATGCATATTTAATTTTTTACCAGGAAACATATGTTATGTTATACCGATAGCAGGCACTATGCTTAAGGCTGCAAATCACCCATTTTCCATTCTACTCCTCTGTTTTCACTGTGAACTCTTCAGATTCTCCCTTTCAAGTGAAATTTTCCATCCTTTTTCTCTACCCAAAGGTGCAATTTCTTTGGTAAAATTTGAGCACACCAATTCAGCTGCTTTTGAGTACAAAAAGCACAGTTAACAGTACTTAAACAACATGTTAACAGATTAAGTATAACAGTTTGGAGTAACAGTGAAAGTTTGCTGACACCTATAGGCCACCTAAATTACTTTTATATTAAACTAACTCAT
Source organism: Gopherus flavomarginatus (assembly GCF_025201925.1). NCBI lineage: Eukaryota > Metazoa > Chordata > Testudines > Testudinidae > Gopherus > Gopherus flavomarginatus. The sequence continues at coordinate 236,719,874 of NC_066618.1, forward strand.
CCTCTGGATTGCACCTAAGGCTGCACTGCTGATTGAAAAGAAAATGTACAAGACATAGGTTCAGACTAATGACCAGAATCTTACACTGTCACTTACAGAGAGTATCACTTTACTCTGCACGTGATCTCATTAATTTGAATTGACCAGGTTAAGAAAATGGAGGTTACTTACCTGTAACTGGAGGTTCTTCAAGATAAATGGTCCCTATCTGTATTCCACACATGAATACACATGCACTCCACATGACTGAGACTGAGATTTGTAGCGAGTAATGTCTGTTTATCTGCACATGTGCAGTTGCTCTCCTAGTGCTCTGAACCAAGGGCATAAAATGTGGCACAGACCAATGCCTTTCCAGTTCCTTCTCTTACCGTGAATCATATCCAAAGTAGAGGGGAAGGAGAGCAGGTACTGAAATAGGGACCATACATCTGGAAGAACCTTGAGTTACAGTTAAATAATCTCTATTTCTTCCGTGAGTGCTGGTCTTTGTGTGCATTCCACACATGGATGGTTGGTGAGTAGTATTCAAACAGGGTGTGAGGATGCAATTGGTATGGATGTCTGTAATGCTCTTGATCCCACAGCTGCATAAGCCAAAGACGACTGCAATAGGCTTTGTAAATGTCTGGACACATCTCCAAGTGGCCACCTTGCAGATGTCCAGTATGGATACATCTCAAAGAGAAGCCACTGAGATTGCTTGTGCTTGGGCCCTTACTCTGTCTCAGGGAGGAATACATGCCAACTGATATAATTGAATGACGCATCCAAAGATCCACTTACAGAGTCTCTGGGTTGATAAAGCTAGTCATCACGATCACTCTGCTATAACAACAAAGAGTCTTGGTGTCTTCCTAATTGGTTTTGTTCTATGCAGAGAGGTGGCCAAGGTATGACTGACATTGAGAGAGTGCAGCCTCTTTTCTCTAGTAGAAGCATGAGGTTTTGAGATGAATATCAGTAAGCAAATAGGTTGGTTCACATGAAACTTTGCAATTAGGTTGGGGATGAATTTTGGGTGGAGATGAAGGGAGACTTTCTCTCTATGAAATATGTTGTACAATGATTCAGTCATGAGTGCTCCCAGTTCTCTCACCCATCAGGCTGATGTGATAACAACTAAGAAAGCAACCTACATGGAAAGGTCCTAAAGAGGACCATTCAGGAATTGAATTATGGTAGGATGAGTAAAGACAGAGTGGCCTTCCACTGGAGCACGGAAGATACTGATTACTACCTAGTAGCCCTTCAATGAGCTAATGGAAAGTCATTACACTTTGAGGGACAGGAGATAGCAGGTAGACAAATGCCTCCATTTAGCTAGATAGCATTTTCTAATGGAGATTGTATGTGCTGTGATAGAGAATATTTGAGACAGCCTCTGAATACAAAGGTTCCAGGTATGACACCCATCTAAATACCAGGTCATAAGACAAAGCAGGTGTAGGCTGGAGTACCTGATCCTGCCCTTATCCTGGGTGAACAGATCCAAAAAAGGGCAAATATAGAAGGGAGGATGGGATGACACTTATAGAAGGTCTGGAAACCAAAGTTGTCTGGACCAACTGGATGTGATGAGGATAACCCTGGTTCTGTTGTGGTGAATTTTCCAGAGAACCTGGGGTAGCAGGAGGATGGGGGGGGAAAGGTACCCTGGACAGACTATCTAATGTAGAACAAAACAGCATTGCTCCTGGAGTCTCAGCAGAATGCTGATCTGGGGTAATAAAGGTTGAATTTATTTTCTGTTTCGGAGGTGAACAAGTCCCAAGATGGTTTTCCACACTGGGTGAAGAATTTGGTCAAGACAGCATTGTTAATTTCCCACTCTTGGCCTGTGAAGAAGTGCCTGCTGAGATTGTCATCAGAGTATTCTGAACACCTGGTAGGTATGTGTCATAAACAGATAGCTAAGGGTTAATGTCTCTTTCACCTGAAGCACCTGACCAGAGGACCAATCAGGAAACCGGATTTTTTCAACTTTGGGTGGAGGGAATTGAGTGTCTGAGGTCTTTGTTTTCTGGCTGCCTGCTTTCTCTGAGCTTTGGAGAAGTAGTTCTATTTTCTAGTCTTCTGTTTCCAAGTGTAAGGACAAAGAGATCAGATAGTAAGTTATATGGTTTCTTTTCTTTGGTATTTGCATGAATATAAGTGCTGGAGTGCTTTGATTTGTATTCTTTTTGAATAAGGCTGTTTATTCAATATTCTTTTAAGCAATTGACCCTGTATTGTATCATCCTAATACAGAGAGACATTTGGATGTATTTTTCTTTCTTTTTATATAAAGCTTTCTTTTAAGACCTGTTGGAGTTTTTCTTTACTTCAGGGAAATTAAGTCTGTACTCACCAGGGAATTGGTGGGAGGAAGAAATCAAGGGGAGATCTGTGTGTTGGATTGCTAGCCTAATTTTGCATTCCCTCTGGGGGAATAGGAAAGTACTTTTTGTTTTCAGGATTGGGAACAGAGAGGGGGAGTCTCTCTGTGTAGTTTCACAGAGCTTGTGTCTGTGTATCTCTCCAGGAGCACCTGGAGGGGGGAAGGGAAAAAGGATTATTTCCCTTGGTTGTGAGACTCAAGGGATTTGGGTCTTGGGGTCCCCAGGGAAGGTTTTTCAGAGGGACCAGAGTGCCCCAAAACACTCTAATTTTTTGGGTGGTGGCAGCAAGTACCAGGTCCAAGCTGGTAACTAAGCTTGGAGGTTTTCATGCTAACCCCCATATTTTGGACGCTAAGGTCCAAATCTGGGAATAAGGTTATGATATGGTGTAGCAGCGGTTGGGAATAGACAGAATCCAGAAGCCAGTAGGAATATTATATTTTTCTCTTCTCTGCTAAGGGCTTTTTAGCAGAGAGGAACAGTTTGGTTTTAAAAGGGAACCAGAGAGAATTTTTTTTTCTGCTCTCTCTCGCAGTTTGTGGCTTGCATGTTAAGGGTCTTTTGTCATGCAATAGCCCTCCCATTAGGAGGCAAGTACCAGCACTTATAGGCATGCAAATAAAGTGGTTTTTCTGGTTTCCCTTCATTGAACATTAGCTAGAGAGAGAAAAGGAAAATTAGCTAAAGGCACTGTTGCTAGGCAGACTTCAGGAGGCAACAGAGAACCTGCAGTTCAGAAGATAAACACCGGAGGGCACCCCAACACAAGAAAACAGGAATCATGACTTCTAAGGCAAAAATTGAGGCCGAAGAACAAATCAAAGAAGCTGAACACAGGCGACAACTGGAAATAAAACAAAAAGAGATGGAGATGAAAGAAAGAGAAGAACAGATCAAAGAGGCAGCCTACCAAAGAGAACTGGCAGCCTTCCAAAGAGAACAGGCAGCCCAAGAGGCAGCACACAAAAGAAAACTAGAAGAAGAAGAGTTGGCCTACCGAAGGAAACAAGCAGAAGAAGAGGCGGCCCACCGCCGAGACATGGAAAAACACCAAAAAGAAATGGAAAAACAACAAAAAGAAATGGAAAAACAACAAAAAGAGAATGAAGAGAAGGAAAAACAGAGAAAACATGAACTGGAAATGGCAAAAGCTGGGTTGCCTGTGCCAGCCAACCCTAACAACCCGGCGCCAAATATTGCTCCACAGCACAGGAAATTTCCCACCTAAAAGGCAGGTGATGACACCGAGGCCTTCTTGGAAAATTTTGAAAGAGCCTGTCTTGGGTACAAGATCCCCGAAGACCAGTACATGGTAGAATTGAGGTCACAGCTCAGTGGACCTTTAGCAGAGGTGGCAGCTGAAATGCCTAAGCACCAAATGAATGACTATAAACTTTTTCAAACCAAGGCCAGATACAGAATGGGGATAACCCCAGATCATGCCCGTCGGCGCTTCAGAACCCAAAAGTGGAAACCCGAGGTGTCATTTCCCAAACACGCCTACTACATTGCAAAAAACTATGAGGCCTGGATAACAGGAAACAACATTCAAACCTTGGAAGAACTGAACCTCCTCATACAAATGGAGCAGTTCTTGGATGGTGTTCCTGAAGACATCACACGGTACATACAAGATGGAAATCCCAAAGATATCGCTGAGGCGGGGGAGATTGGAGCCAAATGGATGGAACTGGCAGAAAGCAAGAAAGCTACTGTCAAGGGGAACGATTACCCCAGGGGGCACACAGACCATAAACCCTACAACCGAGGACAGCCAAAGACCCCACATACCACCCAAGTAAAGCCACAGATACCCTACCCTTCAACCTCACCAGTCTCCAGTAACTCACCTCGGCCCACTGACCCATCAGATGGAAGATGCTTTAAGTGTAATGAACTGGGACATATCAAGGCCAAGTGTCCCAAGAACACCATGCGAGTGCAATTCATTACACCACCATCACACCAAAGATCCCCAGGCCCGGATGCCTCTCAAATACCCTTGGAGCGAAGGGAAAATTTGAGAGTGGGCGGAAAGAAGGTTACTGCGTGGAGAGACACGGGGGCACAAGTGTCAGCTATCCACCAATCCTTCGTTGACCCCAAATTCATCAACCCAAAGGCCAAAGTTACAATTTACCCCTTCATGTCACAAGCTGTAGACTTGCCTACAGCTCAACTGCCTGTCCAGTACAAAGGCTGGTCAGGAATGTGGACTTTTGCAGTCTATGACAATTATCCTATCCCCATGCTACTGGGGGAAGACTTGGCCAACCAGGTGAGGCGGGCCAAGAGAGTGGGAATGGTTACACGTAGCCAAACCAGGCAAGCTTCCAGACCCATTCCTGTTCCTGAACCGTCCACAGAGGCCCCGTCTGTGTTACCAGAGACCCAGACAGAGGTAGTGGACCCGGATTCCATGCCTACCACTGAAACAGCCACAGCATCTCCAGTCCCAGGCCCGGAACTGGAACAGCAACCAGCACCAGCAAGTGCAACCACATCTTCAAACTCAACGCCAGAGGGCGCCAGCGAGCCAGAACTGGCAGAAGCAAAAGACAGCCATACCCAAAAGGCTCAGCCAGAGCCTGAAATACCCTCAGGTGCACCAGCGGAGAGCGGTACACCAGCAACGGAAACAACCCCATCACCTACATCGCTTCCAGAGGGACCAAGCCCAAGTCCACAGTCTGAGGAAGAACTGGTGACCCCAGCCTCAAGGGAACAGTTCCAGACTGAGCAGGAAGCAGATGACACCCTTCAGAAAGCTTGGGCGGCGGCACGGAGCACCCCACCGCCTCTCAGCTCTTCTAATCGATCCCGGTTTGTTATAGACCAAGGACTTTTATACAAGGAAATTCTTTCTGGTGGACACCGGGAAGAATGGCAGCCGCAAAAACAGTTGGTGGTTCCAACTAAGTACCGGGGGAAGCTCTTAAGCTTAGCCCATGATCATCCCAGTGGCCATGCTGGGGTGAACAGAACCAAAGACCGGTTGGGGAAGTCCTTCCACTGGGAGGGGATGGGCAAGGACGTTGCCAAGTATGTCCGGTCTTGTGATGTATGCCAAAGAGTGGGAAAGCCTCAAGACCAGGTCAAGGCCCCTCTCCAGCCACTCCCCATAATTGAGGTCCCATTTCAGCGAGTAGCTGTGGATATTCTGGGTCCTTTCCCAAAAAAGACACCCAGAGGAAAGCAGTACGTACTGACTTTAGTGGACTTTGCTACCCGATGGCCGGAAGCAGTAGCTCTAGGCAACACCAGGGCTAACACTGTGTGCCTGGCCCTAACAGACATCTTTGCCAGGGTAGGTTGGCCCTCTGACATCCTTACAGATTCAGGGTCTAATTTCCTGGCAGGGACCATGGAAAAACTGTGGGAAACTCATGGGGTGAATCACTTGGTTGCCACCCCGTACCACCATCAAACCAATGGCCTGGTGGAAAGGTTCAATGGAACTTTGGGGGCCATGATACGAAAATTCATCAACGAATTCTCCAATAATTGGGACCTAGTGTTGCAGCAGTTGCTGTTTGCCTACAGGGCTGTACCACATCCCAGTTTAGGGTTTTCACCATTTGAACTGGTGTATGGTCACGAGGTTAAGGGGCCATTACAGTTGGTGAAGCAGCAATGGGAGGGGTTTACGCCTTCTCCAGGAACTAACATTCTGGACTTTGTAAGCAACCTACAAAGCACCCTCCGACACTCTTTAGCCCTTGCTAGAGAGAACCTAAAGGATGCTCAAGAAGAGCAAAAGGCCTGGTATGACAGACATGCCAGAGAACGTTCCTTCAAGGTAGGAGACCAGGTTATGGTCTTGAAGGCGCAACAGGCCCATAAAATGGAAGCATCATGGGAAGGGCCATTCACGGTCCAAGAGCGCCTGGGAGCTGTAAACTACCTCATAGCATTTCCCAATTCCTCACTAAAGCCTAAAGTGTACCATGTTAATTCTCTCAAGCCTTTCTATTCCAGAGACTTACAGGTTTGTCAGTTTACAGTCCAGGGAGATAATGCTGAGTGGCCTGACGGTGTCTACTACGACGGAAAAAAAGACGGTGGCGTGGAAGAGGTGAACCTCTCAACCACCCTGGAACGTCTGCAGCGGCAACAAATCAAGGAGCTGTGCACTAGCTTCGCCCCATTGTTCTCAGCCACCCCAGGACGGACTGAACGGGCATACCACTCCATTGATACAGGTAATGCTCACCCAATCAGAACCCCACCCTACCGAGTGTCTCCTCATGCCCAAGCTGCTATAGAACGGGAGATCCAGAACATGCTACAGATGGGTATAATCCGCTCATCTACCAGTGCATGGGCATCTCCAGTGGTTCTGGTACCCAAACCAGATGGGGAAATACGCTTTTGCGTGGACTACCGTAAGCTAAATGCTGTAACTCGTCCGGACAACTATCCAATGCCACGTACCGATGAGCTATTGGAAAAGTTGGGACGTGCCCAGTTCATCTCTACAATAGACTTAACCAAGGGGTACTGGCAAGTACCGCTAGATGAACCTGCCAAGGAGAGGTCAGCATTCGTCACCCATGCGGGGGTGTATGAATTCAATGTCCTTCCTTTCGGCCTTCGAAATGCACCCGCCACCTTCCAGAGGCTGGTAGATGGTCTACTAGCTGGACTGGGAGAATTTGCAGTTGCCTACCTCGATGATGTGGCCATTTTTTCAGACTCCTGGCCCGAACACCTACTACACCTGGAAAAGGTCTTTGAGCGCATCAGGCAGGCCGGACTAACTGTTAAGGCCAAAAAGTGTCAAATAGGCCAAAACAGAGTGACTTACCTGGGGCACCAGGTGGGTCGAGGAACCATAAACCCCCTACAGGCCAAGGTGGATGCTATCCAAAAGTGGCCTGTCCCACGGTCCAAGAAGCAGGTCCAATCCTTCTTAGGCTTGGCCGGATACTACAGGCGATTTGTACCCCACTACAGCCAAATCGCTGCCCCACTGACCGACCTGACCAAAAAGACCCAGCCAAATGCAGTTAAGTGGACTGATGAGTGTCAAAAGGCCTTTACCCAGCTTAAGGCGACGCTCATGTCTGACCCTGTGCTCAGGGCCCCGGATTTTGACAAGCCATTCCTAGTAACCACAGATGCATCTGAAAGTGGTATAGGAGCAGTGCTCATGCAGGAAGCAACAGATCACAACTTCCATCCTGTCGTGTTTCTCAGCAAGAAACTGTCTGAGAGGGAAAGTCACTGGTCAGTCAGTGAAAAGGAATGCTATGCCATTGTGTACGCCCTGGAAAAGCTACGCCCATATGTTTGGGGACGGCGGTTCCAACTACAAACTGACCATGCTGCACTAAAGTGGCTTCATACTGCCAAGGGGAACAACAAGAAACTTCTTCGTTGGAGTTTAGCTCTCCAAGATTTTGATTTTGAAATTCAACACATCACAGGAGCTTCTAATAAAGTTGCTGATGCACTCTCCCGTGAGAGTTTCCCAGAATTCAGTAGTTAAAAAGTGTTCTTAAAATGTAGAAGTCTGTTAGTTATATACTTAGGAGTATATGCAAAGGTGTATGTGTTGTATTAATCGGTTTATTTTCAAGTTCTAGAAGGAAATCGCCGCCAGTGAGCTTCCCCACTGTCTGCAATTTGGGGGGCGTGTCATAAACAGATAGCTAAGGGTTAATGTCTCTTTCACCTGAAGCACCTGACCAGAGGACCAATCAGGAAACCGGATTTTTTCAACTTTGGGTGGAGGGAATTGAGTGTCTGAGGTCTTTGTTTTCTGGCTGCCTGCTTTCTCTGAGCTTTGGAGAAGTAGTTCTATTTTCTAGTCTTCTGTTTCCAAGTGTAAGGACAAAGAGATCAGATAGTAAGTTATATGGTTTCTTTTCTTTGGTATTTGCATGAATATAAGTGCTGGAGTGCTTTGATTTGTATTCTTTTTGAATAAGGCTGTTTATTCAATATTCTTTTAAGCAATTGACCCTGTATTGTATCATCCTAATACAGAGAGACATTTGGATGTATTTTTCCTTTCTTTTTATATAAAGCTTTCTTTTAAGACCTGTTGGAGTTTTTCTTTACTTCAGGGAAATTAAGTCTGTACTCACCAGGGAATTGGTGGGAGGAAGAAATCAAGGGGAGATCTGTGTGTTGGATTGCTAGCCTAATTTTGCATTCCCTCTGGGGGAATAGGAAAGTACTTTTTGTTTTCAGGATTGGGAACAGAGAGGGGGAGTCTCTCTGTGTAGTTTCACAGAGCTTGTGTCTGTGTATCTCTCCAGGAGCACCTGGAGGGGGGAAGGGAAAAAGGATTATTTCCCTTGGTTGTGAGACTCAAGGGATTTGGGTCTTGGGGTCCCCAGGGAAGGTTTTTCAGAGGGACCAGAGTGCCCCAAAACACTCTAATTTTTTGGGTGGTGGCAGCAAGTACCAGGTCCAAGCTGGTAACTAAGCTTGGAGGTTTTCATGCTAACCCCCATATTTTGGACGCTAAGGTCCAAATCTGGGAATAAGGTTATGATAAGGTTATGATAGTATGTTGCTGAGAGCGTGATGTAGTTCCTGGTGCACCAGTCTCACAAATTCACTGCCTCTATGTGGAGGAAGCAATCTTGCTCCATCCTATTTGTTTATATAAAAGACGGTTGTCATGTTGTCTGACAATCTGGATGTGACAATCACATGAGGGGGAGGAATGCATTGCAGGCTAGGATAACTGCCATCATCTCCAGCAGATTGATATGCATTCTAGCCTCCGATGGGGACCTTGTGCAGTATGATTGTCCATCAGGTCTCCCCACCCTCTGAGGGATGCATCTTTGATTATGGTTGCACTGGATATTGTGGAAGAAAGGGGACTCCTGCTTGCACCTGGAGCATATGAGAGAGGCTCTGATCTTTTGTGGGATTGTTACCCTGTATTCATGTTGTCCTTGTCCAGAAATAAACAGATGGAAGCCAGACTGGCAAATAGCTTTACATATGTACCTATAGCCACGTGACCTAGTAGAGAAAGACAGACCCTGATTGTGGTGCAAGATCTGAGGGTGACTCAATTTTATCTGGCTGCCCATAGTCTGAAATTTGTCTGTAGGGACTTGCCTTTCCTGAGCATATGTCCAGGGTTGTCCTATGAAATCTATACTTTGTGGGAATCAATATGGACTTTTCTTTGTTTACACAGATCCCCCAACCCCACCCCCAATGTCATCAGAAAGTGGAGTAAGAATACTGTTGCTGACTGGACCTCCTGGCTTGATCTACACATTAGTAGCAAGTCATCCAGATATGGGAAGATGATGTTGCCATTGTCTCACGTATGGGCCAGCACTACAGAGAGGACTTTTGTGAAGACTCTGAGTGCAGTTGACAGCCCAAATGTGAATACTCTGAAGTGGCAGTGCTCTTGTCCAACCATGAATTTGAGAAACCTTCAGTGGGAGTGGTGAATATCCACATGAAAGTAAGCGTCTTTCATTTCAAGGGCCACAAACCATGTGTTATCCTTCAAGGAGGGAATTATTGATACCACTGTTACCATTCAAAATTTTAATTGGCAAATAAAGATGTCTCCATTCTCTTTTTTTATTTTTGGAAAATCACAAAATATGGAGAGTAGAACCACTTTCCTTGACGTTGGGAGGGCTCTTGCTCTATGGCCCCTTGCTGGAGGAGAGAGTTCACCTCCTGATGAAGGATCTCTTCATGAGAGTGGTCCCTGAAAAGGGACCAGGAAAGGAGTTTTTTTCTTGGGGAGTTGAGAAGCTTGATTGTGTAACCAGAGTGGATGATCTCTAGCACCCACTTGTTTGCTGTTATTGCCCTCCATTGTGTGCGAAGTGGGTAAGACAGCCACCAAAGGTTTGGAGGGCAATATGGTAAGGCATCAATATTGGTATGCAGCCCTCAAGTATCCCTGTCCTAGCAATCTTTCCCAAATCTGGAACTTAGCGTCCAAAATATGGGTACTAGCATGAATTTCCCTAAGATTAATTACCAGCTTAGATCTGATAGGCTGCCACCACCCAAAAATATAGTGTTTTGGGGCACTCTGACCTCCCCAACCTTCCCTGGGGACCCCAAGAACCCAGACCCCTTGGGTTCTTAAAACAAGGAGAAATAAGCCATTCTCCCACCTCTCCCCCTCCCAGAATTTCCCTCCCTGGGCTATTCTGAGAGATACCGATCTAACCTCTTAAATCACCATACAGAGAAGCATCTCCCTTCCCTTCCTCAAAGAGGCAAACAGATTCAAGGAAAACAGAGAGAGATTTTATCACTCCCTATCTCCCCCACCCGTCCAGGTGAGTTATCCCAATCCCCTGGGATAAAACAAGGGAAACAGAGAAAAACCAATCAATCAGGTTCTCTGAAAAGAAATCTTTTAATAAAAGAAAGGAAAAAGTAAAGAATTATCTCTGTAACTTCAAGATGTCAATATACAGGGTCCTATAGCTTACAGATACCAGAAAGAGACTTTCCCCCCAGTACCAATACAAATGAAAATATCCCCAGCAACTACACATAAAAAAGTTAACCAGCCAGATCCACAATTGCAAATAGAGTAAAACAATTAAAAAGCCTAAACCGCCTGGTCTTTACCTTCTATTTGAAAAGAAACTTGGAGAGCCTGTAGTAACGTCTGGTCTCTTTCAGACCCTCCGAAAGAAGAACAAAGAACAAAGAACTCACACCCAAACTTCCCTCCACCCAGTTTTGAAAGTATTTTGTCTCCTGATTGGTCCTCTGGTCAGGTGTTTCAGGTCACTGTTTGTTAACCCTTTTATAGGTGAAAGAGACTTTAACCCTTAGCTATCTGTTTATGACAGTCCCATCAAAAGAAAACCTTGGATGGCAGTGGGGCTGGGCAACAGTTATAAAGAAAGCAGCACATCTAGGTCTTTGAACCCTTTGTCATTTGCGTGGCAGTTTGTAAGGGCGCTGGTGATAAGATGACTGGAGTGAAGGTCTGGATCTGTAGGTTTGCTTGTGGGGTTTTCTCTTTGGGGCTGGAATGTAAATGCCCAGGGAGGGGAGGATTGTCCTAGAATCTGTAAGAGAGTGCAGTGACTCAGTATTCTCATTGAAGAGCTTGATGAATCTAAAGGGCAAGTCCTCAGTGGTGTTCTGGACCTCCCTCGGGAACCCTGATGAGTGAAGCCATGATTCTCATCTCATGACTATGGCTGTGGTGATGGCTCTAAATGCAGTGTCAGCTGTATTCACTGTCACTTGGAGATGCCAACCTGCCTTCATCAATGAGAGCTTGGAACCGAGCCCTCTCTTCCTTGGGAAGTTTGTCTCTGAATTCCAGAAATTTAGAATAATTTAGGAAATCGTATTTTGCTAAGAGTACCTGGTAATCAGCAACTCTGTATTGGAAACTGGCTGATGAAAATACCTTTCTCCCCACCAGATCGTGTTTAGCGCCCTTTCAGTTGGAGTAGTCTTGGGGTGCTATATCCTGGACCTCTCTGTAGCCACCTGCACCATTAAGGAGTTAAGCGCTGGGTGAGTAAATAAAAACTCTGTCCTTTAGCTGGCACAAAATAACATTTTTTCAGCCCTTTTCAGGGTAAAAGCACAGCAAATGGGGGTATGCCCCACAGACTGGTGGGTTCTTTTTGACTGGAAGGGCCAGAGAGTTGCAGGATGTCCAATCGATCACGTTGAGTGTCCTGGACCTCCTCAAGGTGTATATGTAGCTGAATTGCCATCCTCTGAAACAATATCTAACAATACCTGGTACTTCCTGTGGGGAAGGAGATGATGGAGCACCAGGTGAGGAGGATGACCCACTCAGCAGGACCAGTGGATCCAGTTCAACTTCCTACATGAAGTCTGACAGAGCCAGTTAGTGTCAGCTGGGAGAGGAGGGTCAGTGAGATTCTTGCTTGGATACAGATCCCACAGGACTGAGTAAGGTCAGTAAGTAGGAGCAACCAGACAGGTGCAGCCCCAAGCATATAGGGTACCAATGGTCTGCTGGGTAGTAATAACCAGGAAGAGAAGAATGGATCCATGACCGCCTATGGGTTTTGTTTGGGCTTGTTCCCCTCAGTGGGAAAGACTCGTCTGGAGCATCAGGTTCATCCAATGAAAAGGAAGGCTCCTGTCCTACTGTCAGTATCAGTGGAAGAATGCTTTGACTTGTGGGTGCAATAGGGGAGGATCCTCTTCACTTCAAAGGGGTTTCTGGTGTTGAAATGATCTAAAGAGGATCAGGCCCAATAGAAGAGGGGATTGTAGATAGAGCAAAAAGAAAATAATCTCCAGAGAGGCAAAGGTTTCAGTCCTTCCTGGCATTCAAGTAGTCCCTGAGGTGGGGACAGATGGCTCCAGGGCATCCGATGGTCTGGTAATTGGAGGATTCCAGTCAGAGTGTGCCAGCACCATTGAATAGGGGTCCAACATGGATCTTCCAGACAGGACTGGTGGGTGATGATCTTTTGACCTGTGGAATGGAGCTGGAGCCAATACAATTGGATCATTCTTCCTTCACACCTTTCCTTTTTGGATGCAAAGTTTAGGCAAACCTAATTCCTTAAGACCTGTACTTGAGTACTCTCCCGACTTGGACCAAGATGGGGAGAGAGGCTTTTTCCTAGAGGCAGATCTGGACCATGCCTATGGTCATGTCCCTAGTCTTGTGAGAGGATTTCTTAGGCTTAACTGTTTTGGCCTCTACTCTGGAGCTCGTGCTCAAAGGGGCAGTGTTTGCAGTCAGAGGCCACTGTACAGGGGGTTTCCTCAGCATGGATCATACTGGGGTCTCATGGACTTCTCCATAAAGAGCTTCTGCAGATGGAAATCTCATCTCTCATGGGTTCAAGGAAAGAAGGAGCATCAGCTGCTATATATGACAGTGATGAGCACCTCTCCAAGGCGGTAAAGGCAGTGCTGGTGTTCATCACTGATTGAGAAGCAATGTGGGCAGGAGGTACAGTTCTTAAACCCAGGACTCTTGGCATAGTTCTTCTCCACATGGAGAAGCTCCTCAAGGCAGTAAGAACTAACTATATTAACCATAAAACCCCCCTAAAGCATTAAGTCCAATTTACTAAAAACTATTTACAATACATATTTACAGGTATTGAAAGTAGAGAAAGATCACAATGGACACAGAATTGTAGCTCAGGCCTGGTAGCAGTCAGAAGGAACTGGAAAGATGCCAGTCCACACTGCCCTTTGTGCCCTCAGTTCAGAGCACAAAGACAGCAACTGCACATGCACTGGCCAACAGACACCACTTGCTACAAACCTCCAGGCTCAGGCACAGACAGCACATGTGTACCCACGTGGGGAATACACATAGGGACCAGCACTCAAAAGAAGAACTATTAATTAATTTAAGCAGTAATTCATACCACAACCAGTTCCACTGAACTAATTGAACTAATCTGCAGAATAAATTACTACTCAGTTTGAGTATGGGTATCAGTCTAGCCCGGAAAAAGGAACACCACAACATGAGCAGAATTTAGCCCTAAATAATTAAAATACATACCAAAGGGAAAAGAGACCTTATAAATATAAAAATCTGTCAGTACAAATACTCTGGACCAGGACTGTGATAATGTAATTATACAAAAATAAACAAAGATTCAACATGGATATCTGACATTCTTCTCTAGAAAAAAAGTATGATATTTATTATTTGAAAAATAGTCTGAGAACATGTACTTAGGCTCTAGCTGAAAATTTCAAAGCAATCTAGAGGATTTAGATATACACCTTCCATTAACTTAAATTCACAGGACTGCTTTGAAAATCTCATCCTATATATTTTTCCTTATATAAAAATCATGTGAATTTATTGCTTGTGAAAGATGGAAAATGGCAGACTTGGCAAGTGAAGTCCAGAATGCAGCATAGGTTAATAGCACTGTAAGATGCCACGTAATACCTTGCATCATGTCTCAACATCATTTTGGAGGGATTACTTCTAGAGCCAAAAGATAAATCAGCCTCCCAGCCCATTCAGCTACTGGTTTCTTTGCTTTAAGCCTTACAATCAGAGTGTCAAATTAGTGTAAACCGTGAAGTGGGGTCTAAATGAGTTCTCCCTCCTCTATATTGAGAAAGTAGGGGGAAAGACCACAGGAGTAGACTGTATTTGCATAGACACCTGCTTTGTCTAGGTGATCAGACAGGCAGACCTGCCTTGCCAAAGTAATCAGTTTTGGCTGTTTTGTGTTAAAATTCACTTTAGGCTTGCATGCAGGGGTAATGAAATGTTAATATCCTTACTGTGTAACTAAAGGGCAGCAGAATTGTACTTAACCTGCCCTAATTGAGGGGGTCACCCTAAATTTAACCTCACTCACTAAGCAGGAGGTAGTGATGCCAATCCAAGGGAAAGTTAGAGGGGGTGGTGACAAATGTTCCTATTTGGCTGTGTAGACTCTTTGAACAGAGTCCTAAATACCATTTTATGCTCTTTATCAGTGGTTAAAACAGGTGATCAGACTTAATTCAGAGTCTGCTCACCGATCACTAAAACTGAAATCACTGACAGGCTGATCTCGAGGGATGAAACTTTAGGTCAGGCAGGGGGACAGTGTTGTGGTAAAAAACAACACAGAGGACACAGTAGCAGCAAGGTTCCTCACTACCTGGTTACACCTATAGGTAGAGGTGGTGGTGGTGAGCAACAGAAAAAGCAGCAGTGAGCAAAGACAACAGCGGTGAGCAGCAAAGGCACTGCTTGATACAAACACCCTTTCAGGGGTGGGAGATGAACATACCCCTGAATTCTGGGACTTTGCTGACTTTGGACAACCAACTCTGAGTGGGGTGCAGCAGAGGGAAAAGGGATTGGCAAGTTAAAGGGACATTCCCCCATCGGACTTTCACACTGCAAAGTGGGAAACAGGCATAGCACAGTGCCCAAGAAACTATGGGGAGGGTATTTACTTACTGTTTGTATACTTTTGAATGATTGCTGTGGTGTTTTCCCAAATTGGTGCTAAATTCCTTCTCCCTTTTAATCCAAGTATTCTATTGTTATACACAGACTGGGGAAGTATTGCCTCATAGAGGTGTCCAGATGTGGTTGTAGTTTTTCTAGATTTCTGAATGGGGGCTTGAGCCAGTTCTGTTTTGTAATGTTACACTGCAGTCAGTGATTAATATGACTGGCCCCTGTCATGTGACTGACCCCTTGTCACAATGACCCAGATCACGTGATTGGAGCCAGCACATAAAGTCTGGGTTTTGTCATTTTTTAACATATCAGACTATTATTACAAGGACTACAGCCCACTGAATATTAACCAGCCAGCAAAGCCTATTCCAGGGTTAAACACTTTACAAGAAAAAAAATGTAAAATACCCATTGGCTGTGACTCCTTTAAAAAAACGAGGGGGGGGTGGAGGAAATCAAACCACTTGACACTGTTTGAAAGGTAAAATAAAGACAGACACAAAATTGGACTGTTTCTGGAGCAAGAAGCTACAGGCTGTTCTATGGGAATCTTTAATCTTAAACCACTTGAGACAAGAGACACATGTAAATCTCTGTACCTTACTCACACCACATATTAGCAAAATGATATCCCAGGGGGGTTAACTTTACACTCCAAGGGCTTCCTGGCATGTTAATTATTTCCAAAATTTCAACATAAATACACAGAGAGCCAACTTAACAAGCAGACTAAATGCCCAGGGCAAACCAAGCCCTCTGTCAGAAGCAGAAAATCTTCTCCTCTTAGGCAATGGGCTGTGAGATTGGGATACAGATTCAGCTTCCCTACGTTCCAGATATTCAGATCTAGGGGTTTGTGGTTTGGGCCCATACCTTCTGTTAATGGTGATAAAGGTGGAAAGCAGCAAAGGAAAGTGATTAAATCTTATTCTTGTGGGGGAGAGGTTTCACCAACTTTGTGCAGAAGATTAAATGGAAAGAACAAGGCTCAAGAGCAACCTGTTCTACACATTACCCTTCTTTTTATTTTTCACTCCTCCTCACTGACCTGAATTTCTTTTAGAGCACATATTAGTTCTTATTGTCCCCTTAAACCTGCTGCAAGCACAGCTGAAAACACTCTTACCATGTGTCTATCACCATCCATGCTTTCACTGTCACAAGGAGAGTTCAATCCCCAGATCTACAGAGAAAATTTTTGTAAGTGACACTTAATTTTTAATCTCACAAGAAGAACCAGGCAGCACCAGCATGTCCACCTCCCCACTCCCTGCGCAGTTCAGCTGGCCCCAACGACAGAATCCTCAGCAACCTGACATCACAAAAGGGCTGGGGTTTCTTCCAGGCAACCAGGTAACTCAATGGGATAGCTTCCTGGCCTGAGCCTGCCAATATCTTTGATGGAGGATTCACCCCTGAATCCTACTGATTTTCCCCTCTGAGTTAGGTTTCCTGAGTTTAAGGGCCACACAGAGCTGGAGGTGAGTCAGAGGACAGTTTGAAGAATATCTGGTCAAAGAATCAGTGGTTTCAAGCCACAAATTAGACTGCAGCATCTCTTGATGTTCCAGTAAATAATGTTTCCCCCACCCCACCTAAAACACACAATCTTTACAGTATAACCCAGTCTGACTCCAGTGCACCTCCTGCTACTCCAAATCTCTATTCCATTCTATCTCTGCCAACACGTCTTGAGAGTATGGTATAGTGGCTAAAGCTGGCTGGGAGTTAGTTAAGCTCAGTTCTGTTTCTGTCTCTGTCATGGACTTGCTTCATCATTTTGCCCAGGTTACTTAACTTTTCTCTCCCTTGGTTTCTCCCTTGATTTGCCCACCTGTAAACCAGGGAAGACCATGCTCACTGAATCTACCACTCATAGGTTAATTTATTAACAAGGTTTTAGGATATAGATATTCAGGCCTGTCTTCAAAGGCCTATACTTTAAGAATTGAGGTGTATTCTTAATCACTTAGCTAGTTATAGAGGTATAAAAGAATGAATCAAAATCACTGTCTGTGTAATGGTCTTCTCTTACTGTGACAGGCTAAGGCCTTCAGCTAAGATGTAGTTAGGCAGCCATAAGCTGGGAAGTGTATGATCACATCCTCACATTCCAAACTAGTCACAGTGAAATAAGGTGCTATTGGGCTATTAGGAATACAATCCTGTCCTGATATTCCTATCACCTCCAGAGAAAGGGAAGAGCCTAGAAGATGTAAAAGGAAACTTAGATTGATCGCATCCTGTCTGGCAAGAACTCACTTATCAATAGACACAGCTGGAGAACCCTTATGTCTGTATAGATGTAGTTGTGAAATCCTCACCTCTGTATTGTTTTGTATGTTTATTTGCATGGTCTCTGTCTGGGTCTGTAATTGTTTCTGTCTACTGTATAATTAATTTTATTGGCTGTAAATCAATTAAGGTGGTGGGGTATAATTGGTTAAATAACCATGTTACAATATGTTAGGATTGGTTAGTTAAATTTCAGTAAAATGATTGGTTAAGGAATAGCTAAGTAAAACTCAGGTTTTGCTATATAGTCTGAAGTCAATCAGGAAGTGGTGGGTGGGAAATGGGAACAGGGACTGCGGATGGGGGAATTGGGATCATGTTTTGCTAAAGGGGGGATGGGAACAGGGACAGGGACACAGGCAAGGCTCTGTGGTGTCAGAGCTGGGAAGGGGGACACTAAGGAAGGAAACTGGAATCATGCTTGCTGGAAGTTCACTCCAATGAACATCGAATTGTTTGCGCCTTTGGACTTCGGGTATTATTGCTCTCTGTTCATGCGAGAAGGACCAGGGAAGTGAGATGGTGAAGGAATAAGCCCCCTAACACAAGGCCTAAGAGGTTCTGTACTGTCTGAGCATCAGTGTGCTTTGGCACACACACAGAGACAATGTAAAAGGATGCCTGGCCCCGGAACAATTCTGAGAGGATCAGTCTGTTCTTCCTGCTTAGGGGGGAAAAAGGGAAAGAGCAACAACAAGTGCAGGAGTTAAACGTGGCTGTGTAATCTTTTCAGCAAGAAAAAAACCTGCTTGTTTTCTATGATGTGTTTGTGTTAGCCCACCAACAAATAGACATGACAATACTTAGCACTTATATAGTATGAGCAGTAAGGGGGGAAAGAAATTCCTCTGATCAGGTTCAGTTTTGTTTCCTTTCAGGGTATGTCTACACTGCAGCTTTGAGCTAGCCTCCCAGCCTGGCATGACAGACTCACATTAGCAGAACTGGAGCTAGTGCACTAAAAATAACAGTGAGGAGGCTGCAGCTCCAGCAAAGATTCAGGCTAGCCACCCAAGCTCAGATGCTGGGGGCCAGGTGGGCTGAGAGCCCGAGCTGTGGCCAGAGCCGCAACATCCACACTGCTACATGCAGTGCACTAGCTGAAATCCATCTACTCACACTGGGAAGCTCACTCAGTTGCAGCGTAGACACTCTCCTTTTCATCGTGTATCTCACTGTCCTTGCATTATAAGAAAGAGTAAATTTATCTTTTCTCCATACCATTTATTTTGTATACCTCCTGCATGTCCCTCTTATTTGCTCCTTCTCTGAACTGAAGAAGCCTAATCTGGTCAGTCTCAGAGGCCTCAAGCCATTTTCATTGTCTGTGTTCGGACCCTTTTAGTTCTGCTATTTATTTAAAGATGAGGTGACCAGACCTGAACACAGCAGTCCAGGTGCTGCCATAGGGAATACCTATAATACACAATACAAGTGAGTGTGTGTGTGTGTTCTACACACATATACACGGAGAGGGAGAGAGAATAGACAATATTTTCTGTATATTTACATCAGTTGATTTTCTCACATAGTAAATTGGTATGCATGGGTGAAATCCTGGCCCGCCATGAAGTCTATGGGAGCTTTGCCATTGATTTCACAGTGGGATCAGGATTTTACTTTGTATGTTTACTTTTTAAAATGTGTCAAAATTGATTTAAAAAAAGACAAGAGCAAATTAACAGCATGCTTTAGGGTGTTGATGGTAAAACTGATCTTTCGATTTTAGAGATCTTCTCAATTGTTGCATACACGCACACCTGTATTATGGAAAATTCTTTTGTACCTCATTTGATTAATTTTTCTTTGAACAACTATGCAGTGGAAAAAGGAAGCAGTGAAAAGGCACAATAGGAATCTTAAAAGACCATTCAGTGTCTGACCCTTAGTGGTAGGAATTAGGTACTACAGTTTTTAGATCAGAAACTACAGTAATAAAGAAAAACAACAGGAGTACTTGTGGCACCTTAGAGACTAACAAATTTATTGAAGCATAAGCTTTCCTGGACTACAGCCCACTTCATTGGATGCATAGAATGGAACATACAGTAAGAAGATATTAATACATACAGAGAACATGAAAAGGTAGAAGTACCCATACCAACTCTAAGAGGCTACTTAATTAAGAGAAGCTATTATCAGCAGTGGAGAAAAACTTTTGAAGTGATAATCAAGATGGCCTATTTCGGACAGTTGACACAAAGGTGTGAGGATACTTTAATGTGGGGAAATAGATTCAATAAAGAAATAATAAAGTAATAAAGAAAGACACCTGGAAATCTCTCTGATTAAAAAAAAAAACCCTTCCGGTTTATTGAACTGTCACTTTTAAAATGCATTCTAGTAATTTTATAAAGCTACAGTATCAACACAGTAGGAATAAGAAAAAACTAGGGCTTCAATTAACTGTAACAGAACAGAGATGTAAGAAATCGAGGCATTTTCATTTACTTTGAAGTAAGTATTGCAAATCAAAATCACTTTTATTTAATATAAACTCTTAAGGGCAGTGACTACCTTCATATTTTTGTATATTGGCTCTTTATTAAATAATATTTTTCACAGTGATGTTTAATCCTATCACAGTTTGCTATGATCACTATATTTGGGAATCTGGGAAAAAGTGACTAGCAAGGAAGTTCTTTCCTTTCTATTTTTAAAACCACCCAGAAACTTAAAGGAGACTTAGTTTAAAAACATCAATAGATAATTAGAAAAAGAGAATAATTAAATTAACAATTACCAACAAAAACCCAGTTAGACCTTGAAATCAGTCCAAGAGAAATCAGAAGGGCACAGTACCAATTACCTTAGAGTGGGCAGTGAAATCTAGTCTACCAAGAATATCCTTGGTTCTCATACAAAGGCCCAATACTGCAAGTCCCTGAGAGACCTCAAATCCCACTGGCTTCTAGAAATCAAAAGGATATTCTGCACCAAGCAAGAGGTATTCAGTACCTTGCAGGCCCGACCTCAATCCTTGTGAACAAATCACTGAAAAAAGAAGAATGGAAATAGAAAAATAGTTTGTAAATAAATGCAGTCATTTGGGGCAAAGAAATCCAGGCCTCTTTCTGATTTGAGGGGTAGGACAGGTCCAAGATCTACAATGCTATGCACAGTGGAAACTACAGTGAGGAAAAAGGAGACTCTTAACAGCAAATCATAGTTTGAGATGCACAGCAGGTATGGTAATCTGATTTTATGGACAGGAACACTCAAAATCCTGTAGTACATTCTGCTTCCTGGACCTCCTTTCCCACAGTTGATAAATGAGTATAATCAAACATAATAATGTATTAGTGCAGCACAGTGACTAACACTGAAGTAATACATTTTAATACTCCTGATTTTAACATCCATATTGAAATCTCATTTTCCTCTCTTGCTCTCTTTCTTACTGCGATTGTATGTACCTAGATCAGTCTATCATACTGTTGCCCCTTTTGGCCTGAACAGTTAACCAGTATTTGGAGCCTTGCATGGTTGTGTTTGTTAGGATAAAAAATGGATGGTATGGAGTCAGGTATATACTTGGTGTAATCTTGTTTATTTATAGAGAACATACTCAAAGTCCTGTTTCCCTGAACACAGTTGACATAACCAACAAGTGATTTCCTTGCCCAGAATCCCCTAAAGTCTCACTCCAGCAGGCGCTATACCCAAGAAACTCTGCTTATTTGCTTCCTTTCAGGGTTATTTTCACAACTAGAGGTGGTCAGGAACCAACTAGGTTGAACCTGTTGAGCCTGAAAGAGAGTGCTTGACACATCCATTGCCTGTAATGTGGTCGGTAACTGTCCTTGGATCTAAGAACCTCCCCTGCAATGGTAGCTATTAACACCTTTCAGCATAGCAATATCTATCAGGGTGTTTTGTGGGCCCAACACTCTAGCAGCTAGAAGACAGAAGCTACTTTCCTTATATTTTTAATTTAACACATGAATTGCTTTATAATATTTATTGCTTTTAGTCAGATACAATTTTAAAATGGAAATTAATTAGATATGTACACTTGCCATGTAAGTGGTAGTGTGGATATCCATGAACTCATTCAGGCCACGTCCACACTACCAGCCGTATCGGCGGGTTAAAATCGATTGCTTGGGGATCGATATATCGTGTCTAATCTAGACACGATACATCGATCCCCGAGTGCGCTTATATCGATTCCGGAACTCCATCAACCCCAACGGAGTTCCGGAATCAACAGGGAGAGCCGCGAACATCGATCCCGCGCAGTGTGGACGGGTGAGTAATCCGATCTTAGATATTCGACTTCAGCTACATTATTCACGTAGCTGAAGTTGCGTATCTAAGATCGATTTCCCCTCCGTAGTGTGGACCAGCCCTCACATTACTGTGAGATGCCTGCAATGCATAGGTATATAAATGCCACACTGCACCAGCTACTCCAGTATCCTGTCTCTGAGTGTGGCCATTGCCAGAAGCTTCAGAGCAAGGTGCAAGAAACCCTAGAAGCTATGTGATAACCTGCCCATGTGGAAAGTTTCTTCCTATTTGCCAGGGACTTGGTGGTTGTTTTATGCCCTAATGCATGAGGCTATTCTTATTGGACAACAAAATGGCAGATGAAATTCAATGTTGATAAATGCAAAGTAATGCACAATGGAAAACATAATCCCAGCTATACATACAAAATGATGGGGTCTAAATTAGCTGTTACCACTCAAGAAAGATCGTGGAGTCACTCTGGATAGTTTTCTGAGAGCATCTGCTCAATGTGCAGCAACAGTAAAAAAACAAAAAAAGCGAACAGAATGTTAGGAACCATTACAAAAGGAATAGACAAGAAGACAGAAAATATATTGCCAGTATATAAATTCATACACCTCCACCTTGAATACCGCACATAATTCTGGTCATCCCATTTCAAAAAAAGATCTCTTAGAACTGGAAAAAGTACTAAGAGGGGCAACAAAAATGATTAGGGGTATGGAACACCTTCCATATGAGGAGAAATTAAAAAGACTGGGACTGTTCATTTTAGAAAATAGATGACTATGGGAATCTGACAGAGGTCTATAAAATCATGAATGGTGTGGAGAAAGTGAATAAAGAAGTGTTATTTACTCCTTCACATAATACAAGAACTAGGGGTCACCCAATGAAATTAAGAGGCAGCAGGTTTAAAACAAACATCAGGAAGTACTTCATACAACATACAGAACTCACTGCCAGAGGATGTTGTGAAGGCCAAAAGAATAACTGGGTTCAGAAAAGAATTAGATAAACTTACAGAGGATAGGTCCATCAATGGCTATTACCCAAGATAGTTAAGGACGCATCCCCATGCTCCAGGTATTCCTAAACCTCTGATTGCTAGAAGTTGGGACTGAACAACTTCTCTCTAAAACGTCCCAATCTCATCAGTCTCTTCTAATTCTGAAGTCTCTCATATGGTTCCACAATCTATCCCATACCTTTGGCCAACTCACCTGCCCTCTGCTCGCTAATCTAGAATAATGGGATAGGCTTGTAGGTGGTAAACCTCACAGTAGCTTGCAACAGCTACCATTTATTTTAAATCAGCTGACTGATTTCCCTTTTCCCACACACCCTGTCTGCAAAGTACATACGCCACAGCTTAGAAACAGAAATATTATGTCCTAACCAGTGATAAATCTAATATTGTATTTCACAACCTCAATAGATCTAGAAATGGGAGCTTTATCCCTCTGGAGAAGGCACTGTGACAGTTTTCTGATGGATCCCAGTACTTGTTTCTATCTCTAATTAGGCATAAATTAATCAAAGCACCTGTTTTTTTCCTGTAAAGAGATACAAATAGAAGTCGCAACAAAATTTTAGCAAAAATTATCTCAAATAGTTGCAAGATCATTTTTTCCATTACACATGTTGTATATACAGATCACATAACTCTGTAACAGAAAGGTTCTTTTGGCTTACGTTTGGGGTGGCCTACATAACTCACAGTTCACGACTTTGTGAGTAACGTCTACATCCCAAACTCATACTATAAGACTAGCATACCACTTGATGTACTCTATATAAGCCACAGAGAAGACATCCACAGATAAGATAATTTACAAATTAGGCTGTCAGTTAATTGCAGTTAACTCATGCTATTAACTCAAAAAATTAATCATGTTTTTAAAAGAAATCACAGTTAATCACAGTTTTAATCACACTGTTAAACAATAGAATACTAATTGAAATGTATTAAATATTTTGGATGTTTCTCTACATTTTCAAATATATTGATTTCAATTACAACACAGAATACAAAGTGTACAGTGCTCACATGTTTTTATTACAAATATTTGCACTGTAAAAATGATAAATAATATATTTCTCAATTCACCTCATACAAGCACTGTATGCAATCTCTATTGTGAAAGTGCAACATACAAATGTAGATTTTTTTTTGTTACATAACTGCACTCAAAAACAAAACAATGTAAAACTTCAGAGCCTACAAGTCCACTCAGCCCTACTTCTTGTTCAGCCAGTCGCTAAGACAAATAAGTTTGTTTACATTTACGGCGATAATGTTGCCCACTTCTTGTTTACAATGTCACCAGAAAGTGAGAACAAGCATCTGCATGGCACTTTTGTAGCCAGCATTGCAAGGTATTTACGTGCCAGATATGCTAAACATTCGTATGCCCTTCATGCTTCTGCCACCATTTCAGAGGACATGCTTCCTTGCTGATGATACTTGTTCAAAAAACAATGCATTAATTACATTTGTGACTGAACTCCTTGAGGGAGAATTGTATGTCTCCTGCTCTGTTTTACTGCATTCTGCCATATATTTCATGTTATAGAAATTTGAGATGAAGACTCAGCACGTTGTTCATTTTAAGAACATTTTCACCGCAGGTGTGACAAAATGCAAAGAAGGTACCAATATGAGATTTTTAAGATAGCTACAGCACTCAACCCAAGGTTTAAGAATCTGAAGTGCCTTCAAAATCTGAGAGGGATGAGGTGTGGAACATGCTTTCAGAAGTCTTAAAAGAGCAAAACTCTGATGCAGAAACTACAGAACCCAAACCACCAAAAAAGAAAATCAGATGATGAAAATGAACATGTGTCAGTCCGTACTGCTTTGGATCATTATCGAGCAGACCCTGTCATCAGCATGGACACATGTCCTCTGGAATGGTAGTTGAAGCACGAAGGAGAATATGAATCTTTAGCACAGCAACCTCTTGCGATACCATGCAAACACCTGTTCTCACTTTCAGGTGACATTGTAAACAAGAAGCGGGCAGCATTATCTCCCACAAATGTAAACAAACTCAATTGGCTGAACAAGAAGTAGGACTGAGTGGACTTGTAGGCACTAAAGTTTTACATTGTTTTATGTTTGAATAGGGTTTTTTTTTACATAATTCTACATTTGTAAGTTCAACTTTCATGATGAAGAGTTTGCACTATAGTACTTGTATTAGGTGAATTGAAAAATACTATTTCTTTTGTTTTTATAGTGTAAATATTTGTAATCAAAAATATAAAGTGAGCACTGTATAGTTCATATTCTGTGTTGTAATTGAAATCAATATACAGTAAAAGCTTTCTTAACCGGCATGCTGGGGAAACGGAGGGTGCCAGTAAATTAAAAATGCTGGTTAACTCAGAAGGAGGGGTTTGGAGTGCGGGAGAGGCAGGGTCATGGGAGGGGCTGCGGTGCCGGATGTTGGGGGAAGCTCACTTCCGGCAGCTCCCCACAAGCAGCTCCCCATCCCTGCTGCTACTGGCGGAGGTGCAGCCAGGTATCTCTGCAAGCAGGCACGCTGCCTCCATCTGCAGGCACTGCTCCCACAGCTCCCATTGGCCACGGTTCCCAGCCAATGGGCTGGAGCCGCAGAGTCAGCACTCAGGGAGGGGGGACAAAGGCAGAGTACCTGCAGAGCTGCCTAGCCGTATCTCCACCAGCAACAGCAGGGACAGGGATCTGCATGCAGGGAGCGGCTGGAGGTTTAGTGCCCCTTCCCCCCTCCTGCATCCGGTGCTGAGCCCCTCCCACTCTCCACCGCCCTACCCCCTCCCGAACCCAAACTCCCCCAGAGTGCACCCCTTAGCCCCTCCCATGCCCCAGCCCCTGTGGCCCCACGTCAACTGCACTATAAACCAGACATTCACTGTAGATAAGAGATGCCAGTTTATAGAGCTTGCCAGCTGGAGAAGTGCTGGATAAAAGAGCTTTTACTGTATTTGAAAAAGTAGAAAACATCCAAAAATATTCAAATAAATCATACTATATTATTTTCAACAGCACAATTCATTTTTTTAATTGCGTGATTAATCACGATTAATTTTTTTAATCGCTTGACAGCCCGATTACAAATATTTGAGAGCTTTCAAAATTATTGGGACTATCTTCCACATTCCTCTGCATATAAAGTCAGGCAACTTAGTAGTTGTAGTTCAGCGGGAGTCTTACAAATGTCTAAAAATGACCTAAAGTACACTTCCTATATATAAAAGTCAAGATTTAAAGCATTATCAGGAAGGTTGAAAAAATTCCATCTGAAGGAACCATGAAAATATGTCTATGGCATGTAGTTTCCTCAATTTTTTTTTTAAATCAGAAGCCAAAAACAAGAAATTCTGGTCAAAAACCAAAATATGTTCTATTGACTAAAATTAATTATTGGCTAAATTAATACTGGCTAAAATTAAAAAAAAAGTATCTTTTGACCAAAAAAAATCAATTTTCCATAACCCCCTCCAACATTTCTAACCGTCTCTAATCTCGGGCCTTCCCAGGGCTAGAAGGAAGTGCTCGGTGTGCTATTGAGAAACTAAGAATTTCTCATCAGTGGAGTGGAAACCTGCAGGTCCATGAGATATTAGGCCTTAAACCTATCACTGGCACAGGACTGTCTTGGGTGGGTATAATTTTGAGGGGGAAATTCCACATTTTGGGGACAAGAATGAATTATGCATTTGGCAAGATTTTAAAAAAGAATAATCTCTTTGACAATGCCCAAGGGTTTGGAATGTTTGAATAATTCCCAGGGAGTTGGATTAGTGGGAAGAAAGCAAGTGAAGTGGTGAAAGATACATGATTAATCAATCACAGGGTTTTGCTATTTGTCACATTTCCACAAATTTGGTGTGGGTGTGGGTGTATATATATTTAAAAAAATCACACACACAGAATTACCCATTATAATGTGGTATGACAGCAGCACTGCGCCACACTCCTTCCCATTAGGAGTCAAGTCCCCTGCCAAGTGTACTTTGCAGTATAGGTAAGAATTTTTCCAATTATTGTTTAACAATTTAGCAAGAATATAGCTGATGGCACTCCAAGCTCCTCACTCACTCACCTCCATGTCAGGAAACTCAAGGCTGTTAAGATCTGCTATGGTATCATGGGAGTCACATGCAAAGGATTCCATTTCACCAACAGCTTTTCATCTTGAACTGACATTACGCATCACTCATCACTCTCAGCATCAGAAACTATATCAAGGTTTACAGCAATGTTTCTATGTTAACCTTTTAGGATGTCCGTCAGTTATGTTCTCAGTGGTCAGGCAGCAATACAGGAAACTGTATTGAAATATATTCTGCACAAATACAGAAGGACAACACCTTACAATCTTGACAGCAGCTATATTCAGAGGAAGCTGTACTTTTCCCCCACACAGCTAGCATTTTTCTCATTGCCACTGCAGTTGTCCTCCACTGAAGGCTAATAGTGAGATGGTAGGGTGCTAGTTTAAAAGGGACATTTAATAGTAAGTACTATAGTGCAGGAGTGTGAATTTGCAGCATTCCTTGTGCATTGAATAGGAAATACAGAAAGCACTGTGGGAAATTCAACTGTTGGACGTTGAAGGTCCAGTTTTTAAAAGGGTTCCCACTGAAAGCAATCTTCAATAGGTCTGACTGGCAGTGTCAAAACATATACTTAGCTAGTACCTAGATCTTTGTGCCTAGAATTATTTTTCTTTGAAGACAAAATCCATTCTAAAAAAAAGAGTGTAGAATCAAGATCTCAGGAAATAATCAGATCTGACACTCAGTAGATTCTATAAATTGCTCAGGGAAGAGGATATTACCGCTAAATCCGATTGATCTGGTTTGACCAATAGGGATATGCAGAGGGTCTATTACCCTTTATCTAAATACTCCTTTTTACTTGCATTTGAGAAAGGCATCCTGCTGGATCACTGTGCATAGTAGAAGTGGAAAGGGTTACCATCTTTCACACTGGGATTGCGGAGATCATCAATATGATTAGCAAGTATATTCACAATGGACATGACATGCTGTATCAACAAAGGCTAACCATTCTTGTAAAAGAATACTGCAAAGTCTGAGGTGCTAAAAGTGTGCCATGAAAGGAGATGATCACCTAATAGAACTACAGAAAGGATTTGGGGGGCAGCATTTTCTTCGGCAGCGACCGCGGCAGCCGGATCTTCGGCTGCCCGGTCGCCGCCAGCATTTAGGCGGAGGGAGCTGAGGAAGGGGAGCGCAGGAAGGGGAGGGGCGGCATGCAGGGGAACTCCCCGCCCCAGATCACTCCTGCCCCCCTCCTCCCCGAGCATGCATGGCTGCTTCACTTCTCCCGCTTCCCAGGCTTGCGGCGCCTAAGCTGATTGGGGCTGCAAGCCTGGGAGGCAGGAGATGTGAAGCAGCGATGGCACGCTCGGGGTGGAGGTGGAGCAGGGGTGAGCTGGGGTGGGGGGGTTTCTCGGGGCGAGGGTGGGGAGCTGCCGCAGGGGGGAGCGCCTCAGAGCAGCAGGGGCGCCTCAGGGCGGGGGCTCGGGGACGGCGCAAGGTGGAAGTTTCACCTAGGGTGCAGAACATCCTTGCACCGGCCCTGCCACCATGTGTATGGACAGCTCAGACAGCAGGTCCCTTAGGCCTGGTCCTGGCAGGGTAGAGGTGTGGGTGCCCGGTCCTTGTCTGCAAAGTTTGGCTGCTTGCTGCCATGCTGCCTCTGTCTCGGAGGTGGGGTTGTCAATGTTGTGGGTCTCCATGCTGGCTGGAAAGCTTCACTCCATCTCCAGTCAGGCCTTGATTGTGGAGTACAGGAAACCCAAGTCCAGCATGTGGGTATCAGTCCAGCACTGGCTCTCAGTTGTTTGAGACCCAACTGCATCCACAGCCTTCTCCTCAAAGTCAATATTAGATATTGGACCCACAGTGGCAAAACCTGCCAAGTAACAGGGTTCTAGGCCTCTTATGACAATCATTGCACCAAGTCCTGTTCTAGATCCTGGGTCAGGGAGGGTCTCATCTTTTTGATGGCGCAGAGGACCACTTGGAGGCTATTGGCAAAGCCTCAGTAGGCCTGAGTCAGTCAACCCTATCAAGTGCAATCTGAGGCTGGCATGCACTGTGAGCTCAGAGTGGGAGGTCTTGCTGTGTGGTCTCCATTTACCCATCAGCCCCAAGTTGTGCATCAGTAAAAGTCCCCTTTTGCAAACACCAGTGGACGGCTGGCTCTCCTCCAAAAAGCTCTTAGTTCAGACTCTCTCTTCCCAGCTCAAGGCTGCTGCTTTTGCTACTGCTCAGCTCTTTCTTTGTTCTTCCTGAGTTTGATCCCCATCCTACCCCCATCTGTTCATGGGCTCCAACCCTCCAATGTGGTCTGTAGTTAATTCCATGTCCTTGTTCTGGAGTGGCTTCCTCCCTCCCCAGAGGCAATCAGGTTTGTGCAGAGTAGCAGGGACAGGAGAAAAGAGGGGAGAACAGAAGGGGAAAGGGCTCTCTACCCACTCCCATATTAACTGGTGATGGGCCGTTTCAATCCTGAAGCTCCAAGAGACAAATGACCTAAGAGGAAGTTCTCAGAACATCCATGATCTCTATTTGTGTGTGTTAAGACTTCAATCTGCACATTGAGTCAATGCTTCATTGACTTCCCAACATGGAGTCCACAGCATATGATGTTTTGGTTCCGTGCTATAGCTCCATAGTTGCATTTGAAATAAATAATATTTGCATCATTATGTTGATACCTTATTTTTAGGGTTTAGCTTTGCATCAGCATCACTCCCCTTGAGTTTTGAGCATTAAAGGCCTGCTACCCATCAATCATGTGGGGGGTTTGGTGATACTCAGCCAGATTTCCAAGCTTCAGTGAGTACACTACATACTGATGCTTCTGTCTGAACCAAGACTCAGCTTCTTGGCAGGGCTCTGAGCTTATGCTATGAGCCTTAAAGCTTTTTTGTACAAGCTGTCCGTCCACTGGGCTTACATCCTTACCAGGTTCTTGGGAGGACAAAATATTGAATGTTTGTGAGATTCTCAACTTATAGCAATGGGGACATTATAAGTAGGGAGCAGCAGATTTTCTGTCATGATTCTGGTGCTCTGTTTTATGTAGCGACTAGTGCTTAGATCTGTCTGTATGGAAGCCAGCAGAGAGCTGACTGCTGAGTCAGTCTAAGGACATGGGGCAGTCTTCCAGACTTTCTTCTGACACAAAAGAGAGAGAAATCCAATGACATTCCCCTCCTATGGTCAAACCTGAAGCAGAGAAGGATTCCAGCATTTTCTATGAGGAAGGGGAGTGGAGCATGCAATATGGAAGAAGGACAGCTGGGGCCCACACACCACATTGGCATGGATTAGAAACCAGAAGTATGCAAACTAAGTCAGAGGAGTAGTGGTACTCTCCCAAATTCCACTCATAAACCAAGCTCCACCCACAAGCCAAAGTCTGCTGAAATCAAATGCCATTCACAGTACCTTTTACAGAGGTTCAAAATATTATCGTGAATACTCAGCAAGTTCTCTCTTGCTATGATCCCATAGCCTGTCTCAAGTCTCCACTGCTATATTGTTATAATTCTGTGGTGGAACCCCAACATTCACAGTATGTTTTGGAAGCCCTAAAGTGCTCAAGAATTAAGGCTCAAAAGATGCCCTAAATCTGTCATGAACAAGGCAGCCCTGGAGAAGATACTTTTGTCTTCCTGATTCTACAGATAACTTTTGTTACAATGGTAACGACTGGCCTGAACTCCCACTTAAATCCAGTGAAACTTGCACAGCCTAAATCTATTTAAATAACACCATTACCCAAAATTGTTGCAATAACAATCTCCTAACTGGACTGAGAGAAGTCTAGTCTTCATTGACTACCCTCTCTAATCATCTAAACACAGTACAAGCTGTTAACTTCAATGTTTATTTTCTTGAAGCACAACAAGACTTCATTATTTGAATTACTGCATAAATCTGTAGCTTAGGAATAGTCATCGGATGAGCATTATTCATGGATGCAGAGGTCTCAAATGATTCAAACTCTGTTTCGCTCACATCCTCAATAATTATCACCACAAAAGAGAACACATTTTAAAGAACAGGATGTGAAATCAATGTTCTGGAGAATTTGTAAAACAAAATCTCTACAGATTTTTTCAAGTTCTCGGTGGATTGCTACCGACTTCTAATAGCTTAATCAGGAGACACCCCACACACACACACCTGCTAAATGAGCATGGAACAAGGCTTTTAAAAAATGATAAAAACAAAGGAAAATGGTTAGACTGCCCGATCATTTTGAATTGTTATATACACTTGTTTTCATTAGAATTCACAGGATTTAAGTCATTTTGATTGTGTTACTGAAAGGTGGGTGAACTGGATGAGATCAAATGAGGAGAACCTTTGCTAAGAACTTAAACCAAAGCTTTTGGGAGATTCAAAAACCATTTCCTTGTCATGTTTGGGTTCTTCTGCATTTCTTGATTCTAGCCAGGCCCGTAAGCAGAATACTAAAATATTTTTATTCCTTTGACCCAAGCAGTTAGGGTCTTGTGGGCTGCTTCCATTAGGAGTGGAAATGTGATGATGGTTTCAATTCTGATACAATCCTGCTTATTTACAAGGAATGTACATCAAGTCCCGTTTCCCTGATCACAGTGAGAATCAAACAGCAGGAGGCAGTTTCTTTGCTCACAGTTCCAAGATTCTTTCAGACAACACATGGCTCTGGGCTTTTTCTCAGGACCATATTTCCAGTGCTTGTTTTAGCTGTCTCCTCTTATGTTCTAATGTTCCTGGACTTTCTGCTGCTGTTCTTTGCATACACACTTCTCCACCAAAAAACAAAACACAACACAACAATACTAAGGCCCCCTGCATTTGCACTCTGCCCCAGTGAAATCCCTCCATCCATGTAGCTTGGATTCCTGATCAACATTGCATGTGGCCTGTGTTTGGGGAGTGGCTCCTATTCTTTCAATTATCTCATTCCATAAAGAAGCTTAATTGTTTCTTACATTTAACCTGAATGAAAGGCAGCTGTTACACCCATCAGACTCAAGGAGATTTCACTCAACACCTAGCATCACAATATCAAAAAGGAGCCTGACTGCATGAAGCTTTCAGCCCAAAGCAGTGAACCTAAAATATCTGGATTAAAGCCAGTCAAATAATACGGAAAAGTAATTCACAAATATTTGGTGATTAATCACTGCAAGTTTGCTCTGCAATTATTAGCTGGGATGTATTATTTGAAAGTTTAAGATATTCTGACATCTGCTATTTGTGATTTTCATAGATTTCGGTGCCAGAAGGGACCATTGTGATCATCTTGTCTGACTTCTTGTACCAAAGGATCCACTGGGAAAAAATGGTGGGTGCTGAGCACCCACTGAAGCCTCCCTATCAGCTCCCCTCCAGCACCTCCCGCCCACCGGCAGGCCCCACAGATCATTGCCTCCCTTTCTTTCCCTGCACCTTCCATCCGCCATGAGCAGTTTTGCAGCATGCAGGAGGCTGGGAGGGAGGGGCAAGGAGTGAGTAGGCAGCGTGCTTGGGGGAGGAGTTGGAAGTGGGCAGGGTGGTGGTGGGGCCTTGGAGGAAGAGGTGGAGTGGGGGCAGGGCCTGGGTCAGAGCTGGGAGTCGAGCACCCCCTAGCCCTTTGGAAAGTCGGCACCTGTGTCCTGTACAACACAGGCCATAGACCTTCCCCTACAGCATATATTTTCTTAAAACTTATCTTTTAGAAAAACATCCAATCTTGATTTAAATATTGCCAGTAATGGAGACTCCACCACAATCCTTGGTAATTGTTCCAATGGTTAATTACCCTCACTGTTACATTTATTAAAGCTCCCTTCCGCAACACCTCCTGATGCTGTCTAATTACTGTGGAGGATCAGGAATTCTATAACAACTTCACTTGAAGTTTTAAGTAGAAATTTCCACTGTATTCTTCAGATGAGAAGAAGCCTGGCTGTGTAATGTGCCTTTTGTGGTCTTGAGGAGAGGGAGAGGAATCTTTGGAACCACTGTTGTTAGTCAGGAGGGAGAGAACTATAGGCATTCCGCAATTCCAAAGGATAGAGGAGAGAGAAGATCTTAAATCCCTTCTAGCCATGTAGCGAATGGAGAGAGAAGAAACCATAGGTGTGTAGCCCAAGGTTCAGTGTGCTTCAGCAGGAACCACAAGTTGTGGACTGCAAACTACTGCATATTGGGAGAAGTTCTTGGCACAAATTGCCTGCTGCCCTCCCAGCAGGAAGTTTCAGCACTGACTGAAGCTGGGAGCATGAAGCAAAGAGAGAGGAAGCAGCTGGACTGTAATCCGCTTCTGTGTTTCCTTACAAAATAAAACTTTGCTCCTGATGGTTTGTCTGAGTGGGTCTGGTGTGAGGTGGATACACTGCAGCATAAAGTATGGCTCTTTGCAATTATGTCCTCACACTACCTGGTGTCAGAAGTGAGTGATTCCCTCTCTAAAGATGACATACGGCAAAGAAAAGAAACCTTTAGACTGCCAGAGTGGTGAGTGAGTGGGGAAAAGTGGAAAATTGGAGAGGACACCTGTGAAAGCAGCAGCAGC
Organism: Gopherus flavomarginatus; assembly: GCF_025201925.1. Classification (NCBI taxonomy): domain Eukaryota; kingdom Metazoa; phylum Chordata; order Testudines; family Testudinidae; genus Gopherus; species Gopherus flavomarginatus. The sequence continues at coordinate 236,753,277 of NC_066618.1, forward strand.
AGCAGAAAGAAGGCAGAGCCCAGTCTGCACAGGAATGGCGCCCATAGCACAAATGGCTCCGTTCAAGAAGTTTGGTTTTGACAACTCAGACAGTTGATCTTACAGGAGCTGAAGATCTGAGTTATTCTGGATGCTTATCAGTTTAAATAAAGAAAGTACAAGAATACCAGGTAAATGCCCTGATACTTGCCACAGGAGATCTGCCGATAATATGTGCCCTATCTCTTATGGCTGAGAAAAAGAAAGAATATATCACAATGAAAGAGTCTTTTGATTCATAGGCAGCCAGCATATTATATATGAAAGGACCAAATTCAACAGGAGCTGTCAGGAACACAGGCAAACAGCTGAGACTTATTATAGCACTTCATAGTGTTGCTGGATACTGCAAATATGGACTATTATTTAAAGAAGAACTAATAAGAGACAGGACAGCTGTTGGCATCAGAGACACCATTGATCAGCATGGCTTCAGTTAGACCCAGAGCTCATATGAGCAAAAACTATAGCAAAAAATGAGAATGCAAGAAATAGCCATGTGACTTACATGCTAGTAGCATAGAGAAGATTGCATCAGACAATATTGACACAGTAAAGAGAAAGGACACATGTGAAAGGAGCAGTCAGACCAAATTTAAAGAGTAAGAACAGTGCACAACTAGAGAGTAGAAGACCAAAGAGCCCTAATAGGATGGAAGGTTGGAAAAGCTGTGGAAGATGTAGTAAGGCACCAAGCCACAACTGGCAATAGTGTCCAGCAAAAGAGGCAGAATGTAGGAGATGCCACAAAATGGGAGATTTTGTAATAGCATGTAGGCCCCCAAGAGAAATGGAAACAATCCAAGAGGGAAGGTAATCGGCATAAGACAATGAGTCCATACTTCTAGGGTCTATATCCACAATACAAAGATAACACCTTGGTACATAAGCATGTATCAAAAACAGTTGAAACCTTAAATTTAAAATGAATACTGAGGCAACATCACTATAAATTCCAAATTAAAGAAAAGATTCTACTCAAGTCTGAGATGGAGATCTGCAAAGACCAAAATAAAATTTTATATATGACTATAGCTGTTATACTCAGCGTTTGTGACCAGTTCCTTGGGAAACCGGAGAAATGACAGAAAGTTCTTCATCAAATAATATATGTAACACATGGACTTGCAACTCCCCTACTAGGTTTGCCAGTAATACAAGGTCTATGCCTAGTAGAAAAACTGGGATCTATTAATGGAAAAAACAAACTATACAGGTGATGTATTCATATGTCTTCGCAGGGCTAGGAAAGAAGTCAGGAGAGTACAAAATAAAACTGGTGTCATCAGCAACGCCCTTTGGTCTCACAGCCCCATATTGCAACCCTATACCCTTGTTTGACTTCTTGAAATTAAAGAGAATAGAAAATAAAGGGGTTATTTCCTAGATAGAAGAACCCACTGACTGGTGTGAGGGATGGCTGTAGTACCAAAGCCCAATGGTAAAATCCATATTTGTGTGGACCTTAAAGCATTTGCAGAGAAAAAAAAAAACATGCTCCCCACAGTATGTCAGACATTACCTCAGTTTTCAGAGCTCAAGCTCTTTTCGGAGTTACACACTACAGCAGTCTTCTGGTAAATCCCCCTTGCTGAAGAATCTGTACTATTAACTACATTGATTGCCCCCATTTGAATGTTTCAGTTGTTTTCCATTTGGCATGCCTTCAGCATCAGAACGTTTCCAAAGGAGAATCTTTCAGATTGTGTCAAGTTTGCCTGCCACCCTTTGTCATGCAGATGATTTGCTGGCATATGACAGAGATAAAAATGAACATAATGAGCAACTACATGCAGTTCTGAGATGCATCCAACAAGCCAGCCTCATTCTGAAAGAGAAAAGTGAATTTGGTAAGGAGCAGATAAAATATGTAGGACACATAGTTGGCAAACAGGGAATTCAGCTGGACTCAGACAAACTGAAGGCATTACTCATTTTATACAAACCCGAAGATGTTTCCGTATTAAGAAGATTCCTAGGCATGACAAATAATTTTGGGAAATTCTTACCAAGTTTGTCTCATCTAACAAAACCCTTAAGAGAACTCCTTAATGGTCACAAAATGTGGACCCAGAATAGCCCAAAACAAAACCCTTATTTTATAAAATAAAAACTACAGACATCTCCACTGTTTGGCACAATATTCTGTAAACTGTAGCAACAGATGCACCTTCACTTGGTTTAAGAGCAGAGCTCACACAAAAGCAGTCAGAAGGAAGCCAGTGACCTGTTGCATTCATGTCAAGAAGCCTCACAGAAACCAATCAGCAGGGGCGGCTCCAGGACCCAACACGCCAAGCGTGTGCTTGGGGAGGCATGCCGTGGAGGGCACTCTGCCAGTCACCGAGAGGGTGGCCCCCATGGCATGCTGCCCTGCCTGGGGCGGCAAAATGTCTAGAGCTGCCCCTGCCAATCAGCAGTATTGCTCAAATGGAAAAGCAGTCACTTGGGCTTGTGAATGGTCGGTGCCTGTCTGTCTGTTTAGCTTGAATTTTAACATACAAAACAGGCCACATTGGCGTTATTAGATTCAGAGACACTGGATGACTGTCCACCCAGGATTCAAAGAGTTCAACTACAGCTGATGCAAATTTTCTTTCAACATTGACTTCATAGCCAGGGAAAGAACTCATGCTATCTAGATCCTTGGTTAAGCAGCCACCAACAGAAAAAGAAGAGACTTTACTGAAACATGTCAAAGTCTACATTGACCTTGTTCTGGTAGCAATTACAGCATCTGACAGCCAATTTGAGCAAATTAGAGATGAAGGATTAAAAGATGACACTTGTCAAAAATTGACTCAATTCTGACAAAGAGGGTGAAGTCAAAGTAATCAGCTTCCAGCAGACCTACTACCATATTGACAGGTCCAAATGACCTTCACATGACTGGTGGCCTGCTTCTGAAAGGATGACACATACTTCACTATGGTACTTCAGAAAGAGATGCTCTCCAAAATCCTTGAGGGACACCAAGATATGAACAAGTGCCGGGCACGAGCACAACACTCTGTACGGGAGCCTGGTCCTAGTAGGCAAATTCAGACCTTAGTGGAAGGCCACAAGATATGGAACAAGGAGAAGAAAAGAAAAAGAAAAGAAAAGAAAGAAAGAAGCAAAAACAATCACCAGAACCATTACTCTCTATAATGCTACAGATAGCAGGTAGCCACAGATTTGTTTTTCTGGAAAGAACACACATACATTATTGTATTCAATTGCTTTTCCAGATATATTGACTTGGCTATACTTACACAGACTTCATCCATAAAAGTCATCCAGAAATTAAAGTCAATATTTGGAAGACATGGAGTTCCTGAAGTCCTCAGATCTGATAATGGACCTCTAAAACACACCTAGTATTTGCACAGGACTTTGATTTTGAATGTCACAGTAGTGGTCCACATTACTCCTAATGCAATGGGGAGATGAAGAGAGCAATGCAGATTTTAAAAAGACATCTGCAAAAATCAGTGCGCCCATTTAAAGCACTCCTGGCATATCAGTCAACATCTCTTACGTCTGAAGCATCTCCAATTGAACTTCTGATGGGTGGATGACTAAGGATGCCTGTACACTTTAGCCCAAGGAGCCCAACCTGGAGGAATTTTGAAAATTGGGTGCTGAAATAAAAATGCAGCAGCAACTAAACTTCAGTGTTCAGCACAGAATAAAAGCACTATCTGAACTGAGACCAGGGGACAAAATTTGGCTTCAAAACTCCCAGACATTTGGAGCTGTTCCGAACTTGCAGAAACCCCCAGATACTCCCTAGTGGAGACTCCAAAAGGACTCCACCAGAGGAATCAGTTTCATCTACAATATTTCCCAATGCAATGAATAAAAGATCTGGAACCTGCACCTGTGTCAGGAAGCGTGTCCTCTCCATATGAAACTCAACACACAAACTCAAGAGAAGTGAGACCATAATCTGGAAAACCGATCAGTCCCTCTCCAAGACTTAATCTTTAGAATAGCGTGGAAGGACTATTTAAACACAATTGATAAGGAGACATAACAGTGTAAATAGCTTTAAGGCATTTAAGTTTATTCTAAATTATTGTATGCATATTCTTTGATTTATAAATTTAAGTTTTAGTCTTTTATAATAAAGAAAGGGAGCTGTGGAATGGTTATAGAGTTCTGGTCTACCACAGCTACCTGAGAGGACTAGGATGGGTTGCAGTGAAGAGTTTACCAAACGTAGGAACTTCCTGGTTAAGAAGTTCTCTAGTTGCTGCTTAAAGCATGGATCTTTGTGTTTTTGTGCTCACGCTATACTTCCCATGTCAGTCAAGAGCTACTAGCAGTGTTGATTTGTGCTTTGCACCAGAATTTTATATAGACAGCTCTCTCCACAAGTTGAAAAAGAAGAAAAGTGATCTAATTATGGGGTTAGACTTCTCATTGGTAAAATCAGCAGGATTCTGTAAACAAATTTAGCATCTAGAAGCATTCATTTTTTGTTAATTGATCATCAGAAAATAAGGTTTCTGCTTGACTCTCATGGGAGACATAGGATCAAATGTTTTTGTAGACTCTAGCAATGCCTCCATGATGTATTTGATATAAGAAGGTGTGAAACTGTGGATTTGAAACATCCAAGCCTACCTTGCTGCGTATCTTTGTATACTTTATGGCTCTAAAACACACAAAAAAATACGGTGGAGCAATGGTAAATGATTAAGAAGAGTCACATAGGAAAGAGGTATGGAAGAGAATCTGTCTGATGAGATTAAGTTACCTCATCTCAAAAGTCACCTTTTGAGCCATAGCCATTGACCATTTTCTTACAGAGCAGGCACTAGACATTGTTTCACTTTAGGCAGACCAAGTTGCTCCTCCTTCCACACTCCCCCCGAAAATGTCCCAGCTCCTGAAAGTTGGCTGATCCAGAGGCAGGATGATTAGGCAACTCAAAGTCCTAGTGCTGCTCCTTCGCTTTCTGCCTAGGAGTGAGGGACAGCTGAATGAACCAGCTCTTAAAATTCAGCATCCTAGGCAGTCACTTATGGGTAGCCCTAATAACAGCCCTGCTTACGAATACACTTAGTTACAGAGTTAGGTTGACATAAGTTGCCTTGCATCAACCTAGCTGTTCAAGTGTCTTCATTTAAATTTAGCTCTCACCAACGTAAGTGCCTTTCTACACTGATTTAGTAATGCCACCACCCCAAATGACGTAGAGTCAGGGTGATATAATTAGGTTGCTGTAGGGTCAGTGGAGGCATTGCATTGCTAGTGTCAACTGTTAGTGGCTATCAGGAGCCATCTCACAATAGCTCATATTGACAATACAATTGATACAAGCACTCCTGGTGAGGGCATGCACCGCTGACGCAAGGAGCCAAGTGTGCACACACACAAGCAATCTAATAACTGCGGTAGCTTATGCCAATGTAATTTAGGTAGACAATTTTGAAGTGTAGACATGGCCTTAGAGTATCAGCAGAATTAATACAGCAATGGAAGAGTGAGTTGGATTCTATTCTTTCACATGCATTGTTAACATAATAGCTAACTACAATCCATTTGCAGAATCTTTGTTACTAATGTGAAACAGAACACAGGCTTGCCCCAAGGCAGGATGATTAGGGCAGTAGGTTGGGAAACCTGGGTTCAGTTCCTGCTTTTGCCATAGACTCCCTGTGTCACTTTAGGCAAGTCACTTATTCCTTTAGGCCTAAGGTCCCCACTTGCAAAATGGGGCTAACAATATTTCCCTACCTCACCGGGGTGTTGTGAGGATAAATATATTAAAATGTTATGAGGAGCTCAGATCTTATTGCAAAAAGCAGGCCAATGATGGGCCACAGATGCCAGGTTGAATTTTCAGGAAGGGCAGTTAGAAAAGCCACCCTTTTTTCTTATAAGATGAACAAATTATATATGAAAGTCACTGAGACACAATGAAAATTGAAGCTTCTATTGCCATTTTTCAGAGCTAAACCACTCTGTCAGGCTGTATCTTCTCAGAACACCTCTTAGAGAGAGAAACAGTCCCTTGTAGACAGAGCTATTCTGACTAAAAAATTTTTTTAAAGACATACCTCAGAACTTGGTGTTGTCTCTTTCCAGAACCGTATAACTGAGTCTCCATTTTGAGTGCCTTATAGAGCTGCTGACTGCATCATACTGGTGAGTGCTGGAGACCCACAGTATTGAAAAGCCTGTGAGTATGTCTACACAGGGATGAAAAACACACACCTGGCCCAGGTCAGCTGAGTTGTGCTCACGCGGTTTGAGCTCTGGGGCTGAAAAAAGTGACTATATAGATGTTTCGGCTCTAGCCTGAGCCCCAAGATCTAAACAGTTATTTTTAGCCCCACAGCCCAAGCCCAAATCAGCTGACCCAAGCCATCCATGCTGTGGGTCTTCAGTCCATGTGTAGATGTACTCTGTGACAACCAGATGTAGGGGTTAAATGCTCTTCGTCTGGTAAGAGTTATGCAGATTTCTTGAATACAAAAAGCTACCACTTCCAAAGTTCTGGATCACATCACATTCTTAACAGCAAGATAAATGCAATTGCAGTTGCGGAGTACTGGTGAGAGTAAATTGTCAGAGGATGACATGGGAGATCTGCATACAAGCCATATCATTTGTTGAGTGGATTTCTACATCTGCTTCTCACTTGGAGTTTTGAAAACTGCACCTCTGCATATGAGTATCACCACATCATCATTATGCCTACTTCTATTTCTAGATGTCAGTAAAATTCAAATGATCAACTGCCCAAGAGGCTTAGTACATTCCTAACAAACAGTACTGCATGCTGTGCTTCTTATTCGATATGACAAGTCAAGGAAAGAGAATTTTAATGTACATAGAAGCATGGCTGCCTGAACCAGAACTCCAAATCTGAAAAGTAAAATTAAGATCCAAATCTGGATCAGTCTTCACTCTCATACTAAAACTAACCGAAAACCGGAATCCCAAACCTGAACACAAAGCTTGGAAAAGTTGGGATCAAAATCCAGTTTGGACTTGGGGGTTGCTGTTATTACTTGGGTAGTGCCTGAAGTGTGCTAGAGACTTTATAGAAATGGCCCTGGTCCTAAAGGGCTTTCAGTGTAAAACCCAGATCCTACAATTAGCTCCATGAGGACAGGCCCCTGAACCGAGCTCCACTGATGGCAAGTGGGGCCCCTCAAGAGCACTGGGATCAGCTCATTGCAAAGCCACCATCTAAGTTAAGACTTCCTTTGCCCGATGTTCAGTGGTGTCGTTCTACTCAAGTCAATTGAGCTATGCTGATTTACCCAGCAGAGGATCTGGCCCAGTGTTGCAAATAACAGGTGGCTCAGAGGGAGGGCAGAGAAAAGGAAGAACCAGGGTTACAATTAAGATAAGACTGCTTGTTACTTTTTACATATGTCTAATATTTTAAAACAATTTCATATACGCAGTCACCTATATAAAATGTTAATTATTTCATACTCACAGATGCCTATTTATCGATTTCAAAAATCCAGCATAAAGATGCCCACATTTGGGCTCATGCTTTCAGCACATGACCAGAACTCCCACAGCTAACAAGTTCCAAGGAGTGGGCTTCTATCCCCCACTCCTACGTACACACCCAAGCAGGTTGCTGTGCCCCTGCTGAATGGGTGGCAGCAGCCCCCTGGCTGTCAGTTTCTTTTCCACTCGCCCTGTAGCAGAGCACCCAGTGACTGCTGCTCCTTCAGCTGTCATTTCAGATCAGCCTAGAGCTCATGAACTCAGATTTCCCTAGAGTTTACCCTCAGGAATCATATTTATCTGCTTCAAATTCTGTCAATTTAAAAAAGTTTTTAGGAAGAGAGACAGAGAAGGAAAGTTGATGATATGCTCTGTATGGCAGTTGGTGTCACACTCAGCCTTTGGTCATCTTTTCCTACTTACTTCTATTGATATTTGAACCTAACAATTACTCTGTGTGTCTCTTTCAGAGCTGTCAGTTCAGCATCAAACTGTCATGAGTGTGAACTCTGCTCCCTCGGTGCCTCACTGCAAAGCCCTAGATTGACAGGCTTCCTGTGGTGCATGTATGTGATTGGCACAATACCCTGCCAGGAATTTTCTGCCTCCAGATCAGGGAGTGATTTCACCCTTGAGGTGTTTTAAGGCACTTTTTCCCTCACATAACAGGGCAATGGCAAATATCCGGTCCCAAAGCTTCCAGCTTTTTGCCAGCTGAAGTGCAGAATAGCAATGCAAATCATCATCACAGGAGTGGGGACCAGCAACAATGGTCCTTCACCTAGTCTCAAATCTCCAGTATGTGGTCCCTGTCTCCTCCTTACAGGGCTTCTTTGCTGGCCAAACTGCAAGTTATATTCAGATGCTGCCTTACAAATATCTTAACCCACAGTACCTGGGCAATAGATAGCAGCTCTGCAAACACAAAAAAAACAAGAGAGAGAGATGTGGACATTTCTCCAGTTCAATACAAGTCAGAGGAATTGACATGATACTTCCTCAGAACAGGGAAGGGCTTTGAAGCTCAGTGATGCTGATACTTATGCGCAGCAGCGACTGTTTCAGCCAGCACTTGGCCACCTCCGAGCTTTGGCACCTTTGAATATTGGTTCTTCGGTATCTTCAGACATTTTTGCTTTGATACCTACAAATATCACTGCCTTGGCATACTAGCATCTAGTTGCTTGCTAGTTCTAGGCCTCAGAGCATTTGTGTAATGGCAGAAAACAGCAAACCAACATACCAATTCTGTTTGGTACTTATTCTAGGTATCCAAGAGCAGTATACACAATGAAAATTTCTGCCGCTCAAACAGTCACAAATGCCATGCTGTATATTGGTTACCCTTAAATACTTGCACTAGAACCTCAGAGTTACAAACACCAGAGTTACGAACTGACTGGTCAATCACACACCTCACTGGAACTGGAAGTACACAATCAGGTAGCAGCAGAAACCAAAAAAAGCAAATACAGTACAGTAGTGTGTTAAATGTAGCCAATAGAAAAGTAAAGGGAAAGTTTTAAAAAAAGACTCGACAAGGTGAGGAAACTTTCTGTGCCTGTTTCATTTAAATTAAGATAGTTAAAAGACATTTTTCTTCTGCAGAGTAACATTTCAAGGCTGTATTACTTTTTACTGTATTACAACTATTCAGTTGTAAACTTCTGAAAGAACAACCATGGTGTTTTGTTCAGAGTTACAATCAACCTCCATTCTGGAGGTGTTTGTGATTGTGAGGTTCTACTGTATTTGACAATGGGCTCTTCTATCTAGAAGACACAGTGGTTGGAAGTTGAAGCTAGACAAATTCAGGCTGGAAATAAAACATACATTTTTAAATGGGAGTGTAATTAACCACTGGGGGAAAAAAAAGTTACCAATAGTTGTGGAGGACTCAATTTCATAGAATCTAAGGTCAGAAGGGACCACTGGGATCCTTTAGTCTGGCCTCCTGTATAATGCAGGCCACAGAACTTCCCCAACATAATTCTCCATCTCTGGCAATTTTTAAATAAAAAATGTTTGTTTGTTTTTTAAAAAAGGATGCTCTATCTCAAACAGGAATTATTTGTGGAGAGTTCTATGGTCTTTGTTATACAGCAGGCAGATGATTGCAGTGGTCCATTCTGGCCTTTGAATCTATGAATCTACCCAAATATAGTTGAAGGTAATGATCCAAATTTTTTTTCTGAGACACGTTTAATATTCCTTTCATGGGGGAGGAGTGGAAATCAAAGCACACTAGATATACTGTGTATTAAACAGCAGCTAATGAGCTGGGAGACTGTTTTGTGTGACACTTAAAAGGATATTAGAAAAAAATGAAAAGAAAATCCTTCTATACTGTAACATATCACTCTGAATTATTTTTAAACGTAAACTATGGATTATTTTTAACAAACTAACAATGCAAAAATACCAATAGCAATCTTAAAACTCTGCTCCCCTATCTGGGGTTTAACAGCAAGAGCTCCAGGGCCAGAGGAAAGTTATCACTCTTCCTTTTTCAAGCATTGGGCCCTAAACAATGAAGCGAGTGTCAGTGTTAACAGGACCACACTGCTAGTTTTCTCCCAGATGGAACACACATAAGATTGAAGCTATACATATTTAGAATGAGAGATGAAAGATACATTTCTTTGCCCAGTATTTAAATGAATGTGAAATATAAAATTCTAGGCACTTAGCTGACTTGTCAAATCTTTCTTCATGCTTTATATGGCGTATCTGCTTCTTTTGTTTGAAAATTGTAATTGGCCCAATATTAATTGTGCTAAGATATCATGGTGATTAGTGCCCCATAAATGCATGGGATGATAGATACTAATAAATAAAGCAGGAGAAAAAAATGCAGCAAACATAAAAAGAAATAAAAAGAGGGTCTATAAATACAGTAGGAGGAAGAGAAAGATGGAGGAAGGTGTAGGTCTACTACTTAGCAGGGAAGGAGAGATAACTGATGACATCAAGAAGACTGAGGTGTTTAATGCCTATTTTGCTTCAGTCTTCACTATAAAAAGTTATTGTGTTAAACATGTGGTCACAATTATCAAAAATAAGGGATAGGGAAAACAAGCCAGAACACGGAAAGAACAGGATAAATAATATTTCAATAATTTAGATGTATTCAAGTCAGCAAGGCCTCATTAAATCCAACCCAGAGTACTTAAGAAACTAGCTGAAGCAATCTCGGAACCATTAGCAATTACTTTCAGGAACTCATGGGGAAGAGGTGAGGTGCCCAAGGACTGGAGAAAGATATTATGTTTGTCTATCTTTAAAAAGAGGGAAAGAAGGTGCCTAGAAATTATACACCAGTAAGCCAAACTTCAATTCCTGGAAAGATACTGGAACAAATTATCAAACAATTTGCAAGCACATAGAGGATATTAGGGTTATAAGTAATTGTCAGGAACAAATCATGCCAAGCCAATTTAAATTTCCTTCTTTGACAGGGTTACTAACTTGGGGCATAGGAGGGGAAGCAATAGATATGGTTCACCTTGATTTCAGTAAGGTTTTTGACACAGTCCAACATGATATCCAATTAAACAAACTAAGGAAATATGGTCTAGATGATATTACTATCTGCAAGGGGTTGTCCTGGTTCTGGTACTATTTAATATTTTCATTAATGACTTGGATAATGGAGTGGAGAATATGTTTGTAACATTTTCAGGTGACAAGCAGATGGGAAGAGTTGCAAGCACTGTGGAGGACAGAATTCAAAATAGAACATAAGAATCATAGGACTGGAAGGGATCTCAAGAGATCTTCTAGACCAGTCCCCTGTACTCAGTGCTGGACTAAATATTATATAGGTCATCTCTGACAGGTGTTTGTCTAACCTGCTCTTAAGGCCCGGCTTGACAAAGCCTTGGCTGGGATGATTTAGTTGGGGTTGGTCCTGCTTTGAGCAGGGGTTTGGATTAGATGACCTCCTGAGGTCTCTTACAACCCTGATATTCTATGATTAATAAGAAAAGAGAGCTGGGGGAAAACAACAGCAGCACTCAGGAGGGCAGATATCCGCTACAGATGTGGATTCCCATTTAAACTCTCATTCAGCTTCCAAAAATCAGTATTATACAATAAGGGACTGTAAACTGAAAAAAAGTACACTCCAGTCACTTGAGATAGAAATCCAAGTCTCAGGCGTACAAGACAACTCTCCAGAGATAGCAACTACAAAAAAGCTGTTGAAAAACTCTTGGCAGATGATGAAACTCGGGAAAAAGAAGACAGGAAAAGAAAAGACAAAGACTCTAAACACCATACTAGCAATGGCAGAAGTTGAAGCTGACCTAGAAAACTCAGATACTTGACCAGTAATCCAAAAGCTAATCGGAAAGGACTTCTTAGGAGTCACCAGGAATGAACAGCTAAACGTAACTATAATGTTACACAGAAAATAGCATGAACTTTACTTTAATTGGGATGATCAACTGGGGTGATCAGTTAATTTGGGTGATCAATGTGCTCTATATTTTAAAACATACAGTAACTAAATAATAATAATAGGAGGGGAGATTTCAAGGTTGGATGAGATTGGAGAAAATAGAGAAGAGAGGAGAAGGGAAAGAAAGGAAAGGAAAGGAACCTTTAGGAGTTGTCGATAACCACCCCCCAGAACTCAAATGATCAGATGGGAATCTATATCTAAGAGTGAGGGTCACAGTACCACAGGTGGAGAATGTACCTCCTTTGAAGTTCAAGAGAAACAGTCCAAGTGCTTTTAGGGAGAGAACAGTGGGTTTAAAGGTTAGCAAAGCAAAGTCATTTGGGGACTGTTTTACAAGTTATGTTGGTATTTCATTTTTAGATTTAGAGTAAGAGGAATATAGAAAAGGGGAGGGAAGGGGGGAATTAATACAAGAAGTGGATATGGAAGTTTGCAAAAACTGAAACCAAGGCATATTCAGGCACAGAACAGAGAATGCAATGTAATTAGAAATGAGAGAAATTGGCAACACAAGGATACATGTCATCAAACAGCTAAAGAATCACAATAATTTCAGGTTTTTCCAATAAGCCAAATAAATAGTTACTCTCAATGTCTCTTCCTTTTAAATAACATCTTTGCTCATTAAAGGGCTAAAATCTAAAAATGAAATACCAACATAACTTGTAAAACAGTCCCCAAATGACTTTGCTTTGCTGAACCTTTAAACCCACTGTTCTCTCCCTAAAAGCACTTGGACTGTTTCTCTTGAACTTCAAAGGAGGTACATTCTCCACCTGTGGTACTGTGACCCTCATTCTTAGATATAGATTCCCATCTGATCATTTGAGTTCTGGGGGGTGGTTATCAACAACTCCTAAAGGTTCCTTTCCTTTCCTTTCTTTTCCTTCTCCTTCCTTCTCTATTTTCTCCAATAGGAGAAGAAAGGAAAAAAAGCCCTGATAGAACTTAAAAAAACCCACTCTCAGTTATTCTACTTCAAGAAACTCATTTTCACGTGGGACAAATTAAGGGCATGAAATATGACTCGTTAATAGACATTCTGTTTCGGTTAAAGAAAAGAAAAGAAAAGAAAAGAGGAGTGGCCATAATATCTGCTAAACATGTCCCTCTTCAGATTAAAGATCAATTTAAGGACAAGGAGGGATGATTTATATTGTTGAAGGGCACTACCACTGGGTTATTAATTACAGTGGGCTCAGTGTATCTCCAAACCAAAAGCAAAAAACTTTATGTAAGGACTTTGTAAGGTGGTTGCAGCTATCCCCCTGTCCTTCTGGGAGAGAGGCCACATCCCCTCATGACAAGGCCTCAGAGAGGGCACAATTCAGGAGGAATTAGCATGGGGGTCTCTGCCACCCAGCAGGGGAGAGCAGTAAAGTCTCTAAGTCCCAGCCCTCAGGCAGAGCAAGGCAGCATGCAGTTAGGAGGCTCTGGCCTGTAGGCAGGACAGAGCAATAATGAGTCTATAAATCAAGGGCAGACAGGGCACTGCAGCAAACAGTCGGGGGGTCCCAGCTCTGGCGGACCACCAAACACATAGGCCTATTGGCCTGTGGTGGGGAGGCGGATGCTGCCACTGCCACCCCAGGGGAGGGGTGGCAGGGGTAGGGGGATGTAGGCCCACCCAACTCCACTGCATGGGTCAGTAGAGAAATCCAGCCACAACATGCTGACCGGCTGTCAGTCAGCAACACAGCCGTACTATATTCGGCTTCCCTGGGCTACTTCCTACACTCCCATTCAAGGGGGGTTATCTGGGTCCCAGGTTCATCATCTGTTTCACTGGGATAAATGGCTAACGGCATCCCCAGCAACTCCTTGGTGTCTGCAGTGACCGGCAGCTCTGGCAGTTCCTCCAGACCTTGGGCACTGCTGCCGGGTCCGAGCTCCAGCAGCGGGTGAGATACTTCCTCCTCCTCCAGAAGTTCCTCTCCAGCTGAGCTGGAGGGCCTGCCTTTTATACTTCTGGTTCCTGTCCTGCCCTCTGCTTTCAACGGGACAGGTGTGGGTGTCCTGGCTCTGCCCACAAAGGGGTGGTCGCAGTTGTTCCTCCATCCATCTGGGAGGGAGGCCACACCCCTTCACTGCAGACTTCTTTAAAACGCTGCAACACTTTGTGGAAGGGGAAAAATTATACTTGAAGGAGACTTTAATTGCACACTGAGTCCTTACTGGGACAGAGCCAATAAAAAAAGGCATTGGAAATGGAAAGCAGGTACAGCACTGACTTCTCAGTGCCAATTATTCAATCCTTCACATTGCTGGAGTGAATTGCACCCAGGGGAAAGAGATTACTCATTTCTGCACAAGTTCTGCAGAAACTTGAACATTACATGGTCAGATCATGCACCGGTGGAAGTAATATCTGATATCTTTGGGACCCAGCTCAGCTCACTTTATTGGAAAATTAACTGCTTCCTTCTCCAAGACAAAGATCGGGTTGCAGCAATTAAAGAGGACATTGTTCAAAATTTCCAGGGCATGTGGAGGGTCCAGGACTCTGGGACTCACCACAGCAGCCCGGGCTCCCTGGGTGGCTCTTACCACTGCCCATCTCCAGCTTCTGGCCTAGCCATGGGGCAGGGACTCAAGGGGAACAGGAGAAGCAGGGGATGGGGTCTTCCGGCAAGTGTAGGGTAAGGCTCACCTCAGGGCCCCCCACCACCACAGGGAAGAGGTGGCACCACCCCTGCACCTTAGGCTGCAGAGAATCCAGGACAAATGCTGTCCTGGAGTCATTCAGCCTGGGACCAGGATTTGAAATGTACATTTCGGGACTGTCCCAACCAATTGGAGATGGGTGGTCACCCTAGTGCCATGCTGTTAGGGGAGGAACTTCCACAACCTACAAAGGAAGCTACTGTGGTTGTTCCTTCAAACGATGGAAGCACCCTTATATTTTGCAATTCCCGTAGTCCCATAGGTTTGTTGAATGATGCCTCAGATTTTAGCTAAAATACTAGATAGCAGATTTCAGTCTATGCTCTCGGCTTATATGAATCCAGATTCTTTTACTTTGTGTAATGACCCATCCACTCCCAGTCTTTATTCAAGCCTAATTTAATGGTGTCAAGTTTGCAGAATTGGAATTAATTTGCAGTTTCTCATTGTAGTCTGTTTTTGAAGTATTTTGTTGGAGTATTGTGACTTTGAGATCTGTAATCGAGTGATGAGGGAGGCTGAAGAGTTCTCCAATTGGTTTTTGAATGTTATAATTCTTGACATCTGATTTGTGTCCATTTATTCTTTTGCTTAGAGACTGTCCGGTTTGGCCAATGTACATGTCAGAGGGGCATTGCTGGCACATGATGACATATATCACATTGGTAGATGCACAGGTGAACGAGCCTCTGATAGAGTGGCTGATGTGATTAGATCCTATGATGGTGTTCCCTGAATAAATATGCGGACAGAGTTGGCAACGGGCTTTGTGCAAGGATAGGTTCCTAGGTTAGTGTTTTGTTGTGTGGTTGCCGGTGAGTATTTGCTTCAGGTTGAGGGGGGCTGTCTGTAAGTGGGGACTGGTCTGTCTCCCAAGATCTGTAAGAGTGGGGGATCGTCTTTCAGGATAGGTTGTAGATCCTTGATGATGCTCTGGAGAGGTTTTAGTTGGGGGCTGAAGGTGATGACTAGTGGTGTTCTGTTACTTTCTTTGTTGGGCCTGTCCTGTAGTAGGTGATAATCACAGAAGGATTTTGAAATAAAACCTTAGCAGGAATATAAAGGATGTTGTTAGAGTTTATATAGAACAAGAAAAGATCAAGAGTGAGAGCAGTTACTTTGTACAGACCCATTAAGCAAGGCGGAGTAGCTGTTCCAAATAGTCTATAGTACTATCAGCCAGCCAGCTCAAAACAGTAGTGATTGGGAGCACTCTCTCAAACACGGGGTCTTTATTGAACAAGGAAATTGTGGCAGTGTAAACATCACCAGGCTACCATGGATTAATAAAAGATAAAAATAAAAATAAAAAAACAAACAAACCACACACTAAAAAAAATCAACAAACCACACACTTGATTTTTTTTAGTGTAAAATCTGAATTTCTGTGCAGTGTAAGTAAAGACTCAACACTACTCTACTAATTAGAAAAGAATCAAATTTGTAAAAATAAATAAATAAATAAATAAATAAATAAGATACATTATATCATCACACACTGAGGCAACAGGTACTTATCTGATCTGGTAAAGGAGACTCCAAACTTCAAGTATGTGTCGTCATATTTTCTTACCACTTCCTTTATTTTTTTTGTCTGGCTCATTTTGTGTAGCGGTAGATGATCCTGCACTTTCATTATCTTCTCCAGCAGTGCACCCTTCTCATTTTCAAAAAATAAATTGATCCATATCATATTGAAATACTGCTTGTCATTTTTTACAGTTGTAAATGGTGGACTGTGTGTATGCTGCTAGGTTACCTTGCAGTCAAATGCACTGTTGTACTTGCAAGAATTAAACTTGACATATTGCAGCTTGTTTTTTTCTTAAATAAAATACAGTTTTTTCTATACTCTGTCCAAAATATACAGCTCGAAACATCATATTTACATAGCTTTTACTTAGATTGCACAAGTCAGAAGGAGTTAAAGTTTTACTAAGAGCTTGACTGGAAAATGCAGTTGTGCCAGCGGATCACCCAAGACTGTGTCAAGGCCAACCTTTGGGAACCCTTGAATTAGGTATCAATCTTTTCAGACAGCTTTCCTAACAAAACAGTGTCCATATAGGACATACTGAGAAAAGGATGTGGATAAACAAATTACCCCAGAGGGGTTTGGTCTGGAAAAGATGAACAGAAACTCTGTCTGTAGCACACTAAAAAGATTTATTTAAGATACTGTTTCCATGATACCTCACCCCAGTCAGGTTAAAAATATATATGGCCTGAATGTGGGTAAATGCTGGAGAAATTGTGGTGAAAGGGGAGATTTCATGCATATATGGTGGACATGTCCAGTCACTGGAGAGTATTGGGATGCAATCTGTAACCACATATCACAAAATATTGGATATTTATTGCCAAATGATCCTTTGGTAATCCTCCTGGGGCTCCCTAGTGGAAATGGTTACCCAAAAGGAAATGAAGAATTCATCTCTCATTTGCTACTACCTGCTCATCTGTTGGCAGCCTCTCATTGGAAAAAGAAAAATTAGCCCAACCACTGAGGAATGGTTCAAAAAATACGGGAGGTTATGGTGATGGAAAAATTAACACACCAATTACATACTTAGAAAAATAGACAAAGAACGGATTGATACTTAGATATTTGGTTACATTTTATTCAGTACTCAGAAAGTACATTCACTTGCAAAAAAAAAAGAGCATACCTGTTCAGGGTGGTTGGGTTTTTGTCTGTTTTTTGTTAACATTGACACTTGACAGACATAGCTGGTCTGTTAAATACATACATATGGAGATTTCACTCCATTTAATAAAGTCACTACAAACAAAATAGGTGTCCTAATGATTCTCACTCTAATAAGAAAATACCCTGTTAAATGGAAAGATCGTGACTATATTCCTGTACCCTAAACAAAAGCTAACTGTTGTAATGATTGTTTTGTTCCCAATATTTACATGATGAGGATTTGTAAACTTCTCAGAACTTTGTAAAACAAATAAAACGTGTTTTGGTTTTTCCCCCAAAATTTTTCACAGAAGTAAAAAAAAATTGCAACCAGCTCTCCAACCCTTACGACTCCAAAGTAACTATTCCAAATGTGAACCAATGCTGTTTTAGGCAAACAACCCACTGCTGTCAATGCATGTCAAGAGTACATCTCCCACATCCTGCCCCATTCCCCCCCAAGTTTGGAAATGGCTTAGTGGCTTGTGTAGATACCACTACTACCCTTTTAAATAGCTCTTTTCATCACTAGAGCTCAATGTGTGTTACAAATTAGGTAATATTTGTTATCATTATCCCCATGTTACAGATGGGGAAACTGAGCCATAGAGCACTAAAGTGACTGGCTCAAGGTCACCCAGCAAGCCAATGGCAGAGCTAGGACTAGAACCCATGTCTTCTGGCTTCCAGTCCAGTGCCTATCCACTGGACACACTACCTCACCAAATTAAATAGAATTCAATCCCAGTTTAAAGGGAGGAAAGCAGCATTTCATTACCCATTGCCAAAAATGCTACTTTCCTAGTGTATACAGGTCTACTCAGTCTCAGGGAAGACTAAAGCAATGAATCAAATTCTGGACTGATGTAAATCCTAAGTAACTACTGAAATCAATGGAATATTTTAAACTACTTAAATGTTTTTGAAGGATTAATGCAATGATCAGGGTAATTAGGGGTTGGCTACTCTGATATCAATTCTGGGCAAAATAATGAAATAGCATAACGAAGAATTAAAGGATGGGCATATAATTAATACAAATCAACATGGTTTCATGAAAAATAGATCTTGTCAAAAAATTAATATAATTCTTTGACAAGATTATAAATCTGGGTGATAAAAATGACTGTTTGGGCATAATATTCTTAGACTTCTGTAAGGTGTTTTACTTCATACCACACAACATTCCGATTAAAAAATAAACATAATATAAAATCATTATGACACACACTACACTGGCCAACTGACAGAACTTAAAATGCAACTGTTAAAGGGAAATCATCAACAAGTGGGGAGTGAACAGAGGGGTCCCACAGGGATCAGTTCTCACACCAACACTCCTCAATATTTTTATCAGTAATCTGGAAGAAAATATAAAAATAATTCCTTATACAATGTACTGCCCCACTTATCTTTGTGTCATCTGCAAATATTGTGAGGGCAAGCCACTAATACAGACTGATCTGGATTTCCTGGTAGAGGGAGTACAATTAAACAATACCCTTTTAGTACAGCTAGGAACAAAGAATGTAGGCTGAATTTACAGGATGT